>NC_083685.1:33271029-33580588 GCF_033118175.1 Dama dama
CAAAAAAAGATTTATTCCTTTCTTCCCAATGTATATGCCATTTATTATACTTCTGTGTCTTTTATTAGCCAGTACTTCTACTATGATGCTGAAGAAGAGAAGCTTTCAGTCATTATTGTTTCAAACATATTTTCTGTTCTTTTCTCTCTCTTTTCTCACTCTAGTATTCTCATTGTGGCTATTTTACACCATTTTTGGTTGTCTTGTGGTCCTTGGATTGTATATATATATATATTTATATTATATATAGTATTATTATTTTAATCATTTTTTTTCTCTTTTCAATTGCAAAGGTTCTTCAATCAGAGAATCTTTTCTTGTCTGTGTCCAATCTACTCATAAGCCCATGAATGACAGACATCCTTGATCTTTGTTACAGATAGACCAAGGTAAATACAGAGATCCTTCGTTTCCAGTAAATAAAGCATCTCTGCATTTTATGGAAATGGATCGAGGAACTATGTTAGAGTTTCCTAACTCTAACATGCTTGCTTTGTTATCTCCCCATTGTGGTATTAATATTATTTTTTAATGCCCCCAAATTCTTTGGCACCCTTCCCATCAAAAGTCAGAATCTATATTTCCTCCTTTTGAATCTGAATGACTTCTGACTGTGGAGAAATAGACACTAAATAGCTCTGAGGCTAGATAGGATAAAGTTTCTATTTAATTGTCTTGGGAAGTTTACACTGAAATACAGTCATCAGCCTCTGAGAAAACCAAGTAGCCCATGTAGAAGCCGCATGGTGATGGTCCAGTCAACAGCATCAGATGAGGTTCCAAAGGACAGCCATCATCACTGACAAGATAAGTGAAGGGAGATGCCTTTGTGGTGATGCCAATCCCAGCCCCTATCTCATTGTACAAAAGCATGCGAGACCCTGGGTGAGAATCACCTAGCTGAGCATAGTGAATCTTTAGAAACAATTATAATAAAGTGGTAACTGTTTTGTATGTCATTACTTCTTGGGGTGATTTCTTACGCAGCAATAGTAACTGAACTAATTTTTGTACTTGAGAGTTCTGTAACAAAAGCTTGCAACATGTGTAGTTGGCCAAAAGGGTGTTAAAGAGTGTTTTAGAGAAAGCATAAAGGGCATGAGGAGAAGCAACACAAGCATCTAAAGGGATCAGGAGGGCATGAGACCTTAAAGGAAAATGATGAAATGTTTTGAGAAGTCAGAAGGAAGAAGACTATTTGGCAGAAAGCTTGGTGGACACTGTTATGTAAAATAGCATAGAAAATAGGGAATGTACCTAAGGACCTTGAAAATCTAACTAAAATCATTTCCAGACAAAAACTAAATATGCCACATGACTTTTTCTAGTTGAATATATTAAATGTGAGAATAGACAGGTGAGAAAAAAGGAAAAGGTGTGATAAAATTGGGGCAAAATCTTAAAAAGAGATAGAACCTTCTAAATTATTTTTCTTTCTCATTCCTTTCCAGATGGCAAAAATTTTCCAAGAAAAAGTAATAAAAACCTTCCATGCTCAGATCACATCCAAGGTAAGACTATAAAATACTTTGTGAAGACTTCAAAGAAATAGAAAGTGGTGCCTCATTGAAACATTTAGAAAGATAAAAGACCTTTTATGAATCTTATGGGCATATGTTACAAATCCTCTTTGTAAACATAGGGCTTCTAAGAATCTCAAGGGTTTTGTCCCTTAGCAGATTCATTGGGAAATAAAGGTCCAGAAAGGCCTGTCTGGTGGTTATTTACAGTTGTGCATTTTATTTAAAAGAAGAACTGCTGTAAAATTTATAGAAAACTTTTGCAAAGTTGTTAGGATATTGTTTCTCTTGGGAACACCACTGACTTGGACAAAAAGGGAAAGAGAGAACATAAAATTAAAATATGTCTTCAGACCCCCAATAAATCAGACAAAGAATAGGCAAGACTATTCAGTTCAATCTGTTTTCTTATGGAGAAAGGATGGATGATTCAGAGGGTTGCTTCAAGAACTCAGAAAATGGAGCCACAATCCATGGATAACCATGGAAGGAAGCAGAATGAGGCTGTTTCCAAGACCTGGTAATGTGTGCCCAGCCAGATCTCAGAATAGTGGCCCACTCATGACTTTCCCATGCAGTCATCTCCCCCTTTTGAACAGCAGTGTTTTATTGCTATCATGCATTAATACTTCTGTATTGGGTTTATGTAAGGGCAGATAACAGGCTTCCCAGGTGGCACTAGTGGTATAGAACCCACCTGCCAATGCAGGAGACATGAGACAAGGGTTCAATCCCTGGATTGAGAAGATCCCCTGGAAGAGGGCATGGCAGCCCACTCCAGTATTCTTGCCTGGAGAACCCCTTAGACAGAGGAGACTGGCAGGCTATGGTCCACAGGGTCACAGAGTTGGACAGGATTGAAGCAACTTATTAGGCAAAGCACGCAGGGTAGCTAACTAGTCCTTTTTAGTTCAGAGACTTCAAGTTGAGAGGAATCTTATCAGAGAAGCTATATCCCTCCCAAAACAAACCAAGAGCCTCTTCTCAATTTGGTTTGATCTGGATGGCATGATTTTGAACCTATAGCCCTGATTGATGAGACATTTGATGTGTCTTAGAATGGGATTAAAAACTAAAATTTATTATGAGTCTTACAGAATAATTCAGTCTGGTCATAGGAATTTAACTGACTAAGCAGCTCCTTTTCTCAAGGGATTGATTTGGAAAGAAGGATCATCAAATATATGAGCTGATTTAGAGTATGACAATTAACATTTATATCGTGGATTTCTCAATGTTTTATGCAGGAGAAATGTGAATAATTTGTCATGTAAACCATGACTGATTTATAAGGAAGAACCTGAATTTTTTAACACTAATCCCCAAAAGAGGTGAGAGTATTTGTTCTTTACCCTTGAAACTGGGTGGATTTTGATTGTGGCAGGAGGAAGCTTGAGTCACTTCTTTCTGTTCTTTTTTTTGTCTGTTTGTTTTGTTTTTGACACACACAAACATACTGATAATGTTCTAAGGAAGCCAGTCAAGTAACCTATGAAGTGGTTGCATGTGGGTGTTGTAGTTGATAGCCACAGGAAAGATCTCAGTTGACAGTATCAAGGACCAGACATGAGGGAGGAAGTTGCTATGGAGGCATCAGTGCCACCACCTACTGTAGCTGTGTAGACTCTTAAGTCAAAAAGAACCTAGCTGAGCCAATTCAGCCATCAGAACCATGAGAAATATCAATGAAATAACTGTTATTTTTAGCCATTAAATTTTTTAGTTGTTATGCAGTAGTAGGAACTAGAAATCTAGATAGATGAGGACCGGAGCTCAATTTGGGTACTTTTTAACAGCAAAACAAGCTATTATTCTTTATCAACATTTCAATTTTATCAGCAATTCATTTTATCTTCTCATAAAGTATTATTCTGCCTGTATCATGGGACTTTAATGGTAGAATATCAGGTAGTTGTAGAAGTTAATAAAAGTGGTTTTGGCATGTTTGTTGATCATATTTGGGAATACAGATCAGGTGGGACTAATTTATCATCTTACATATTAAATATCAGTTCATATATCAAATGCTTCTTTCTTCCTAAGCAAGTACTCTGGCTAATAGTCTTACAGAAAGGGTTGGAGGTTATTTGGGGTGCTATTATTCTTTCAGGATAAACTATTCCAGAATCTTTAAATGTCTTTGTGTACTTTGAATCTCTTTATATATTAAATTTTTGAATCTCTTTGTATCCTCATTTTAAACAAGTTTTAAAATGTTACTTAGTATTATTTGACCCTTAGGTTCACTAAAAAATTATTCTCAGAGGTTGTTTTATTTGTCTTCTGTTTCTGATATGTTAGCTTTTTGGTTTTTCAGTTATTGTTTGATCTCAACCAATTAAAATACCTAACTTCATTTTGCTAGTGTGTTAGAAGGTCATCACTGCTTTGTATTCCAATAGCTTATTCTGTATTTTCTGAAAATGCTTTTTTTCTTGTGTAAATTGATAATTAACATGGAGTTTATAAGCCATTTTAATTAATAAATCCACTGTTTTCCTTTGTGGATTAAATACACTTTCAGGCGGTTAGAAAGGATGGTAAGTTCCAGTTCAAAGCAGCTCAGGATTTCACCTACAAAAGGTAATCTGGTTTTAAAACCTTATTTAAGCTTTATCTGGCATTATAAAAGTTCAAAATCCTATACATTGCTTTCAAGTCAAAAGTAACAGAATTTCAACTTTGCTACATAGAGTTCCTAGTTATACTTGAAGTGTTTGATTTAAATAGATAAATGAATTAAAGGGAAGTGCAAAGAATAAATGTTGTTTTTATGTATGCTGGGTTATTTAATAGAAGCATTTTGATGATAGTTATGTATCTTTACAGGGATAGAAAAATTTGTTTTAAATTTTAACATATCACTAGATTCAGGAAATAATTTGTTGGCAAGTATTAGATACATTGGAAAAGTAATAAAACAGCTTCATGTGGAAGTTAGTATTTTCTATGGAATTGCATAGAAAAAATCCTGAATGGAAAGAAATATATACATTCACAGATCAATTAAGGTGTTCAATCATTTTTACTTATATTCCATTTGAAATAATTTTGAAATCTATGCTCTCTCATATATTTGTAAGTTTGAAAACTTGCTTAAGTTTTCATTGTAAATATTCTATTACCAGTTTAAATAATTCATAAGGATGTAATTTCTGAAATATTGCAAATATTGACATTAAAAAATAAAACTGTCCCTCTGGGTCTTCCCAGTGCACCAGCTAATAAAAATAAATGGAAAAAAAAACTGTTATATCACTTTAAAAAATATAACCAATGGAATCTAAATAGCAGTTTGATTTTATATCTACTAGTACTCAGGTTTAAACATGACGACTACTTTTTAACATTCAGAAGTTTACATTTTTCTTTTACCTCAGACTTTATTTACATCCTATTCCCTGTAAAGATTTTTATATTAATAATTTATTTTCAATCAATTTATCTCTTTGGAGTCACCTCATATAATGAAATATAAAGAGTTTGAAAGGTTAGTATAATATTAATTCTACCTATCTAACATTTTTGATTGATTTTACATAAATTCTTATAGCAATTATATGCATATAAATTAGTATACATATATTAATGTGGGTTTATATGTAATTTCAAAGTTTGTTTCCTATAACAAGAACCTATGAGGCGTTACATTTATTTTCTTAACTTACTAATACTATATTATAATGTTAATTGCTGCTCTCAATATGCCAGCAAATTTGTAAAACTCAGCAGTGGCCTCAGGACTGGAAAAGATCAGTTTTGATTCCAACCCAAAGAAAGGCAATGCCAAAGAATGTTCAGACTACCACATGATTGCACTCATCTCACACTCTAGCAAAGTAATGCTCAAAATTCTCCAAGAGAGGCTTCAACAGTACGTGAACCGAGAACTTTCAGATGTTCAAGATGGATTTAGAAAAGGCAGAGGAACCTGAGATCAAACTGCCGACATCTGTTGAATCATCGAAAAAGCAAGAGAGTTCCAGAAAAACATCTACTTCTGCTTCATTGACTAAGTTAAAGTCTTTGACTGTGTGGAGCACGGCAAACTGTGGAAAATTCTTAAAGAGATGGGAATGTCAGACCATCTGATCTGCCTCCTGAGAAATCTGTATGCAGGTCAAGAAGCAATAGTTAGAACCAGGCATGAAACAATGGACTGTTTCCATAATGGGAAAGGAGTATGTCAAGACTGCACATTGTCACCCTGCTTATTTAGCTTGTATACAGAGTACATCATGTGAAATGCCGGGCTGGATGAAGTACAAGCTGGAATCAAGATTACGGAGAGAAATATCAATAACCTCAGAGAGGCAGATGACACCACTCTTATGGCAGAAAACAAAGAAGATCTAAAGCCTCTTGATGAAAGTGAAAAAGGAGAGTGAAAAAGATGGCTTAAAAACTCAACATTCAGAAAACTAAGATCATAGCATCTGGTCCCATCACTTCATGGCAAATAGATGGGGAAATAATGGAAACAGTGACAGACTATTTTTTTGGGCTCTAAAATCACTGCAGATGGTCACTGCAGCCATGAAATTAAAAGATGCTTGTTCCTTGGAAGAAAAGAATTTTTATTTTATAATAAAGCATTTCAGCCACATTTAAAAGAATTAGTATCAATAATTTGTATCAAGCAGTGTCAAAATGCTGTTTTATTTGATTGAAGATGTTTTGCTCTTCAGATTTGTCCTGAATGGGTATTAAGAGTTACTAAAAATAATTGATAATCTGTTAATATAGGTATGTGTGTGTGTATTTAAATCTGGTGTTTCTTATCTGGCCCCCCAGAAATCTCTCTCAAAAGAGATGCATAATTGTTAAAATAACGGGAAATGGAAAAGAAAATTCGCTAAATGAAATTGACTATTATTTGTTCCACAACACTTTACATATACTTCATTATAAGTATAGATAGAAATGTACATGAAAGAGATAAAAACAGAAAGTTTTATAAATTTATGGTGAGTTAATTGTGAAGAATTTTTTTTTTTTAATTTGGGTAACCTAGGGCTTATGCCTGTTGTTATGTTTGTATAAAAAGAGCTACTCTGGGGACTTTTCTGGTGGTCCAGTAGTTAGCACAGAGAACCCAGGTTCGATCCCTGGTCATGGAACTAAGATCCCAGATACCACAGAGCAACTAAGCCAGTGCTCACTCCAACACTGAGCCTGCACACAACAGACACCACACAACACAACTAGAGGACTCAGTGCTGAACTACTCAAGCCTGGGAGCCACACTAGAGAGTCCGTGTGCCAAAACAAAAGATGACACAACAAAGATCCTGTGTGTTGCAACTAATACCAGATGCAGCCAAATAAGTAAATATCTTTAAAAAGGAAAAGAAATTAAAAAAAAAAAATAGAAAGAACTGCTCTGAACTCTGCTGAAGAATGCTCAATTGTGGAATAAAAATACTAGTGTTGGGAGTCTCCAAAACAAGGGTAGGAAATGATAGAAACCAGAAAGAAGGGAGTAATTGGAAGCCATGAGAGGAAGATGTGCATTGATAGTGAGTTAGGATATAAATACAGCAAGATGGGTGTTTGTGTTTGTGTTGTGAGGAATTGGGTGGGGAGAAGAGATTGATTGGGAGAAAGGAAGGAGAGAGAAGTTGGGCTTTCTTAGTTTTTCACTTGAATGACTGAAAAATTAATGGTTCCATAACCTAAGATTGAGAATCCCTGACACAAACAAATTTGGCGCAAAGTTTTTGGGAAAGATTTCTAATTCTGACACCTTGAATTAACTGAGGGAAATAATTTTAATATTTTTTATATTCACTTAGATTTGAAATTTTGAGGAAAATTCTGAACTAGTGACATACATTTAGAAGTCATTAAAGAAATCACTGTGGAGATTTAGAAGTAGTTAAACTTGCACACATAGAGATAAATTGCAAAAGGTTATGGTAGGAAGAGCAATAGAGTGGAAGTCAAACATTGAGCTATCTTCTTCAGACATCTGGTCTTACATTACTAATTACTACAAGAACTCTGCTCAAATTCCCTGACCTTGACTCCAGTGTAAAATCTTAAAATTTAATTTGCTATTGTCCCGTTAATAAGATCTTGCTTTTCTGAATTTACTTAATCTATTGCAGTTTTTCTTTCAGTTATCCAAGCACAAATCTCTGATTAATCCATCATATTGTGTTCTGACTCTTTCTAATATGAAGAGAGATATTAAGTTCAAGTCTGTTTTCCATATCACTATGTTTTCAAATACCTCATCCCTAACTTTGAATATCTTTCTAAATGAACTGCTGACCAGTTGTTCTTCTTTTCTCATTGGTATATTGTAATACTTCCATATTAATCTTTCTAACAAATCATTTGCATTATGTCTGTTTCTGATTTAAGACTATCTGAATTAATCTGGGGTTCTGAAAACATTATTTTGAAAAAAAATTCTCAGAATACCAACTGAAAAATCAATTGTAAATTTTTGAAAGATGTGTAAATTTTTTACTTTGAATCACAACTTATAGACATGAATATTTTAGCTTCTATTTTTTATATATACAGTAAGGAAAGTAAAACATAATTATGCTTAGACATTTAATAATTCAATGTATTAAATGAACATAAATAAAAAACAACAAAAATATTAACAAATTAAATCTAATAATATATTAAAAATGTACATCATGAACAACTGATATTTATTCTGGTCACGTAATCCTAGTTCAACATTTGAAAATCAGGTAATACAATTCATCATTGTTATTTTTGTTGTTCAGTTGCTAAATTGTGTGACTCATTGGAACATCATGGAGTGCAGTGTTCCAGTCTTTGTCCTCCACTATCTCCCAGAGTTTGCTCAAATCCATGTCCAAAGAGTTGGTGATGTTATCTAGCCATCTCACCTTCTGCTGCCTTCTTTTGCCTTCAATAATTTCCAGCATCAGAATCTTTTCCAATGAGTCAGCTTTTCACATCTAGTGGCTAAAGTATTGGAGTTCCAAGCTCAGCAACAGTTCTTTCAATGAATATTCAGGGATGATGTCTTTTAGGATTGACTGGTTTAATCTCCTTGCAGTCCAAGGTGCTCTCAAGAGTCTTTGTCAAGATCACAATTCAGAAACATCATTTCTTTGGTGCTCACCCTTCTTTATGGACCAACACTCACATCTGTACATGACTACTGGAGAAACCATACCTTTGACTATACAGATCTTTGTTGGCAGAGTGATGTCTTTGCTTTTTAATACATTGTCTAGATTTATCATAGTTTGCCTTCCAAGGAGCAAATGTCTTTTCATTTCATGGCTACAGTCAATATCCACAGTGATTTTGGAGACCAAGAACATAAATTCTGTCACTATTTCCACTTTTTCCTCTTCTATTTGCCATGAAGTGATGAGATCAGATGTCATGATCTTAGATTTTTGACTGTTGAAATGTAAGCCAGCTTTTTGCTCTCCTCTTTCACCTTCATCAAGAGGCTCTTTAGTTCCGTTTCACTTTCTGCCATAAGGGTGGTGTCATCTGCATACCTGAGGTTGTTGATGTTTCTCCCAGAAATCTTGATTCTATTAGTGATTCATCCAGCCTGGCTTTTGAAATGTTTTACTCTGCATATAAATTTAAATAAACAGGGTGACAGTATACAGCCCTGTCGTATTCCTTTTCCATTTTAGAACCAGACTCTTGTTCCTTGCCTGATTCTAACTGTTGCTTCTTGACCCACATAGGGGTTTCTCAGAAGACAGATAAGGTGATCTGGTACTCTCACCTCATTAAGATTTTTTCCAGTTTATTGTGATCTATCAAAGGCTTTAGCATAGTCAGTAAAACAAGTAGATATTTTTCTGGAACTTCCTTGCTTTCTCTGTAATTCAACAAATGATAGCAATTTAATCTCTGGTTCCTCTGTCTCTTTGAAACCCACATTGTACGTCTGAAAGTCTCTTTGGCATTGCCCATTTTTAGGATTGGAATGAAAACTAAAATGTTCCTGTCCTATGACCACTGCTGGGCTTCCCTGGTGGCTCAGATAGTAAAGAATCCTGCAATGCAGGAGACTTGGGTTCAGTCCCTGGGTGGTGAAGATCACTGAATTGGGAAGATCCTCTGGAGGCGGGCGTGGCAACCCACTCCAGTATTCTTGCCTGGAGAATTGCCATGGAAAATGGAGCCTGGCAGGCTACAGCCCATGGGATCACAAACAGTTGGACATGACTGAGTGACTAAGTACAGCACATGGCCACTGCTGAGTTTTCCAGATTTGCTGATATATTGATTGCAACATTTTAACAGCATTATCTTTTAGGATTATAAATAGTTCAGCAGGAATTCCATCACCTCCAGTAGTTTTGTTCATAGTAATGCTTCCTAAGCCCCGCTTGACTTCATGCTCTAGAAAATCTTGCTCTAGGTGAGTGACTGCACCATCATGGTTTTTCTTTTTTTGTATAGTTCTTCTTTGTATTCTTGCCACATCTTCTGTTATATCCTTATTGTTTCTGTCCTTTATTATGCTTATCCTTGCATGAAATATTCCCTTGACTTTTCCTATGTTCTTGCAGCGATCTCTAGTCTTTCCCATTCTATTGTTTTCGTCTACTTCTTTGCATTATTCATTTAAGAAGACCTTCTTGTTTCTCCTAGCTCTTCTCTGGAACTCTGCGTTCAGTTGGGTATATCTTTCATTTTCTCCCTTGCCTTTCTCTTTTCTTCTTTCCTGAGCTATTAATATTTGTAAAGCCATTACAGACAATCACTTTGCCTTCTTGCATTTCTTTTCCACTGGGATCGTTTTGGTCACTTCCTCCTTTATGATGTTACTAACTTCCATCCATAGTTTCTCAGGCACTCTGTTTACCAGATCTAATCCCTTGAGTCTATCAATCACCTCCACTGTATTATCATAAGGGATTTGATTTAGGTCATACCTGACTGGCCTAGCGGGCTTCCCTGGTGGCTCAGATGGTAAAGCGTCTGCCTGCAGTGTGGGAGACCCAGGTTTGATCCCTGGGTCAGGAAGATCCCCTGGAGAAGGAAATGGCCACCCACTCCAGTATCCTTGCCTGGAGAATACCATGGATGGAGGAGCCTGATAGGCTATAATCCATGGGGTTGCAAAGAGTCAGACACAACTGAGCAACTTCACTCACTCACTGAATGGCCTAGTAGTTTTCCTTACTTTCTTCAACTTAAGCTGAATTGTGCAATAAAGTGTTCCATGATCTGAATCACAGTCAGTTCTAGGTCGTGTTTTTGCAGACTGTATAGAGCTCTATCTTTCGCTGCAAAGGACATAATCAATCTGATTTCAGTATTGACCATCTGCTAATGTCATTGTGCAGAGTTTTCTCTTGTTTTGTTTGAAAAGTTTGTTTTCTATGACTACCCTGTTATCTTGACAAAATTCTGTTGAATTTTCTATGCTTCCTTTTGTAATCCAAGGCCAACCTTGCCTGTTATTTGGGTTATCTCTTGATTTCCTATCTTTGAATTCCAATCCCCTATGATGAAAAGGACATTTTCTCTGGTGGTAGTTCTAAAAATTGCTGTAGGTCTTCATATAACTGGTCAACTTCAACTTTTTCAGCATCAGTGGTTAGAACATAGTCTTAGATTACTGTGATACTGAATGGTTTGCCTTGGAAAGTAACTGAAATCATTTTGCCATTTTTAAGGTTGTACCCAAGTACTACATTTTGTATTTTTTTGTTGACTGTGAGGGCTCTCCATTTCCTCTGAAATATTCTTAACCACAGTAGTAGCTATGGTCATCTGAATTAAATTTGCCCTTTCTTTAGTTCACTGATTCCTAAGATGTTGATATTCAGTCTTGCCATCTTCTGCTTGACCATATCTAATTTACCTTGATTCATGCACCTAACATTCCAGGTTCCTATGCAATACTGTTCTTCATAGCCTCACACTTTATTTTCACCACCAGACACATCCACAACTCTGTGCCATTTCCACTTTAGCCGAGACACTTCATTCTTTCTATAGTTAGTAGTATTTGCCTTCCACTCTTCCCCAGTAGCATATTGGACACCTTCTCACCTGCAGGGGTGCAACTTCCATTGTCATATCTTTTTGCCTGTTTATACTGTCCATAGGGTTCTCCAGGCAAGCATACTGGAGTGGGTTTCCATCTCATACTTCTGTGGGCCACATTTTTTCAGAACTCTTCACTATGACCCATCTGTCTTGGGTGGCTCTGCATGGCATGGCTCATAGCTTCATTGAGTCATGCAAGCCCCTTCTCTACAAAAAGGCTGTGATCCATGAAGGGGACAATTCATCATATCAACAGCAGAATAAGAAAAGTCATGTGATAATGTTAATTGCTGCAGAGTAAACGTTTGATGGGCTTCCCAGTGGTGCTCGTGGTAAAGAGCCCGCCTGCCAGTGTAGGAGCTGGAAGAGACACGGGTTTGATCCCTGGGTTGGGAAGATCCCCTTTAGGAGGGCAAGGCAACCTGCTCCAGTATTCTTGCCTAGAGAATTCCGTGGGCAGAGGAGCCTGGCAGGCTATAGTCCATAGGATTGCAAAGAGTCAAACACAACTGAAGTGAATTAGCATGCATGCATGCAAACATTTGACAAAATCCAACATCCATTCTTTTAAAAATCTCTCACAACAGACTTCCTGTTGGTAAAAAGAATCTACCTGCTAATGCAGGAGGCATGGGTTCAATCTCTTATCAGAGAAGAGACCACATGCCATAGAGCAACTAAACCTGTCCACCACAACTCTTGAGGCTGTGCTCTAGAACCTAAGTGCTGCAACTAGTGAGCTCATATGTCACAATTCTTGAAGCGCAAGCACATAGTGCCCATGCTCCACAGCAAGAGAAGCCTACACAATGAGAAGCCTGTGCACAGTCACTGGAGATTAGCCCCCACTCTCCACAACTAGAGAAAAGTCCGTGCAGCAAGGAACACCCAGCATAGCCAAAAAGTAAAAAAAAAAAAAAAAAAGAAAAAGAATAATTTATTTAAAAACCAGCAGTGATGATTTGTTGTTGCTCAATAGCTAAGTCATGTCCAACTCATTTATTAAAAAAAAAAAAAGAAAGTTCTCTCAGCAAACTAGGAATTAAGGAAACCACTCTCCTGGATAGAGAATATCTATAAAATACCTGCAGTTACCATAATACTTAAAAGTGAAAAACTAGGTACATCACACTAAATAAGTAGCAAGTTCTCTGTCACTTTCATTCAGTTGTCCCTGAAGTCCTAGCTAATGCAATAGGACAAGAAAGTAAAATGTATGCAGATAAGAAGGAAGGAATAAAATTTTCCTTGCTCACAAGTGACATAATTCACTATGTGGAAAATACCAAGAATCAACCAAAAAAACAAAAACAAAACAAAAAACCCTCCCCCTAAACTATTAAGTAGTAGATTAATAGGAAAGCAAATGAGATGTATCTCCTCAATTCAGTTCAGTTGCTCAGTCCTGTCTGACTCTTTGTGACCCCATGAACTGCAGCATGCCAGGCCTCCCTGTCCGTCACCAACTCCCAGAGTCCACCTAAACCCATGTCCATTGAGTTGGTGATGCCATCCAACCATCTCATCCTCTGTTGCCCCTTCTCCTCCTGCCCTCAATCTTTCCCAACATCAGGATCTTTTCAAATGAGTCAGCTCTTCGCATTAGGTGGCCAAAGTATTGGAGTTTCAGCTTCAACATCAGTCCTTCCAATGAACACCCAGGACTGATCTCCCTTGGGATGGACTGGTTGGATCTCCTTGAACTGAACTGAATAGATACATCTTATTTGCTTGCCTATATATCAACAACAAAGAGATGAAATTTTAATTTAATAACACAATGTCTTTACAGTAACATGTAAAATGAAATGCATAGGAATAAATTTAAATAAATATGAATAAAATCTATATGAGTAAAATACTCAGATGAAAAATCAAAGAGGGGCCAAATAAATGGTAATACTTTTCATGTTTATGGGTAGAGCACTCAATAATTTTATTTTTTCAAACTTCAAACTTTTTATTTTGTATTGCGGTATAACTGATTAACAGTGTTGTGATAGTTTCAGGTGATTGTGAAGAGACCCAGGGATACTTATATATTTATCCATTCATACCCCAAATCCCCTCCCATCCAGGCTGCCTTTATAACACTGAGCAGAGTTCTATGCTCTATACAGTAGGTCCTTGTTGGTTATCCATTTTTAATATAGCAATGCACATATGTCTATCCCAGACTCCCTAACTATCCCTTCCCCTGGCATCCATAAATTCATTTTCTAAGTCTGTGAGTGTCTTTCTCTTTTGTGAGTGAGTTCTTTTTAGATCCCACATATAAGGAATGCCATATGATATTTCTCCTTCTCTGTCTGACTTATTTCACAGTATGACATTCTCTAGGTCCATCCATGTTGCTATAAATGGCATTATTTTCTTCTTTTTAATGGCTGAGTAGTATTCTGTTTAGTATACTCAATATTTTTAAGATATCAGTTCTTACTAACCTGACTTGAATATTTAATACAATCCCAAGCAAAATTTCAACAAGTTACTTTGTGGATAACAACAAAGTAATTCTCAGGTTTATATGGAAAGACAAAATACCCCATATAATCATCACAGTGTTAAAGAAGTACAAAATTTAAGGAATAATTCTACCTGATTTCATACTCAGTATAAAGTTATCATAATTAAGACAATGTGGTATTACGTAAGAATGGGTGGTATGTAAAATGAAAAGAATAGATACTCCAGGTCTTCAGTTCAGTTCAGTTGCTCAGTCATGTCTGACTTCTTGTGACCCCATGGGCTGCAACATGCCAGGCCTCCCTGTCCATCACCAACTCCTGGAGTTTACTCAAACTCATGTCCATTGAGTCAGTGATGCCATCCAACCATCTCATCCTCTGTCGTCCCCTTCTTCTCTCACTTTCAATCTTTCCCAGCATCAGGGTCTTTTCAGATGAGTCAGGTTTTCAAATCAGGTGGCCAAAGTATTGGAGTTTCAGCTTAACATCAGTCCTTCCAATGAATATTAAGGACTGATTTGCTTTAGGATGGGCTGGTTGAATCTCCTTGCAGTCCATGGTACTCTTATCCAGTACCACAGTTCAAACGCATCAGTTCTTTGGCACTCAGCTTTCTTTATAGTCCAACTCTCATATCCATACATGACTACTGGAAAAGCCATAGCCTTGACTAGATGGACCTTTGTTGGCAAAATAATGTCTCTGCTTTTTAATATGCTGTCCAGGTTGGTCATAGCTTTTCTTCCAAGGAGCAAGTGTCTTAATTTCATGGCTGCAGTCACCATCCGCAGTGATTTTGGAGCCCCCCCCTCCCAAAAAAATAAAGTCTGTTACTGTTTCCACTGTTACCCCATCTATTTGCCATGAAG
The DNA here is from genome assembly GCF_033118175.1 of Dama dama. Lineage (NCBI taxonomy): Eukaryota > Metazoa > Chordata > Mammalia > Artiodactyla > Cervidae > Dama > Dama dama. Next base: position 33,285,913 of record NC_083685.1, read on the forward strand.
TGATGGGACCAGATACCATGATCTTAGTTTTCTGAATGTTGAGCTGTAAGCCAGCTTTTTCACTCTCCTCTTTCACTTTCATCAAGAGGCTCTTTAGTTCTTCTTCACTTTCTGCCATAAGTGTGGTGTCATCTGCATATCTGAGGTTATTGATATTTCTCTCGGCAATCTTGATTCCAGTTTGTGCTTCATCCAGCCCAGTATTCCTCATGATTTACTCTGCATATAAGTTAAATAAGCAGGGTGACAACATACAGCCTTGACATACTCCTTTCCCTATTTGGAATCAGTCTGTTGTTCCATGTCCAGCTAACTCCAGATGTAGATCCACATAACTATAGCAAATTAATCTTTGATAAAGGAGCAATGATAACTTAATGTTGAATAGTCTTTTCTGCAAATGATTTTGGAACAACCCAAAATATTCATGAAACAAACAACTTAGACATATATTTTACACATAGACACAGGTCATATACCATTCACAAAAAATTAACTCAAAATGTATCATAATCCTAAATGCAAAATGAATGCAAAACTATAAAATTTCTAGACTATAACAGGAGGAAGAACTTGTGACATTGGCTTTGGAAATGAGTTTTTAGTTGTGACACCAAGAATCCATGAAAGAAAAAAAAAAAAGAATCAATGAGTTGGAGATGAATAAAATAATAATGAAAAGTTGTTTTGTGGAAAAGGCTGTATGGAGAAATACAAAACAAGCCACAAACTAGGAGTAAATCTTCATAGAACACATATCTGATAAAGAACTTGTATCCAAAACCAAAATAATATACATAAAACTCTTAAATTCAACATTAAGAAAAAATAGTATAATTAAACTGGTAAAAAGAAATAAACATATATCTCACCAAGTAAGATTTACAGATGGTGAACAAACATATACAAAATGCTCAATATTGTTGTAATGAGGGAATAGCAAGGTAAAACAAAACAAAACAAAAAATTGGATATCACGACACATCTCATAGAAAGAATGAAATCCAAAACATTAAAAATATCAAGTACTGCTGAAGATGTGGAGAAATTGGAACACTTTTTCATTGCTGATGGTGATGCAAAATGGTATAGACACTTTGGAAGGCAATTTGGCCTTTCTTACAAAAGGTCATTATGCTTACCATATTATCTGGAAAATATGTTTCTTGGTATTTACTCAAATGAGATGAAAATTTATGTCTACACAAAACCTCCATACATATCTTTATAGCAACTTTATTCATAATTGTTAAAACTTGGAAGAAGTATGGATGCTCTTCAATAGATAAATTGACAATTGTGTGACATCTATACAATAAAATATAATTCAGTGACAAAAGGAAATGAGCTATAAAGTCTCAAAACACATGGATAAATCCAAATGCAAAGTTCTGAGTGAAAGGAGCCAATCTGACAATGCTACATATGTAGGATTTGAATTATATGGCACTCTGAAAAGGCACAGCTATGGAGACAGTGAAAAGATGAATGACAGCCAAGGTTTTAAAGTTAGGGAAAACATGAATATGTGGAGAACAGTGGATTTTTATGACAGTGAAACTTCCTTATGACACTGTGATGGTGAATGCATGTCATTAAATTTGTCAAAATCTATAAAATATACAACACAAATAGTGGGTTCTAGCATAAACTATTGAACTTTAGTTAATAATAGTGTATCAGTGTTGTCTCATCAATTAAACAAATATACCAAATTAATGCTGGATGTTAATGTTAAGGGAAACTGTGCTGGGAAAGACAGGAAATGTGGAGGAGAAGGGAGTATGGGCAGTCTCCACACCTTCTGTTCCAACTTTTTAAACATAAAACTGTGTTAAAAAGTCTATTAATTAAACAAGTGTGATACAGATGCCAAGCTGGAAGTCTTATTAGCAAAGAGGACAGATTCCACTGCTAGTCTCTCATGAACCTTACCATATCATGCATGGAAATATTCTGAGTTTGTTTTTGGATATTTTCCTAGATATCCATCTGTTTTGAGAGTTTGTGTCATGATTAACTGTTATAAAGATGAAGATGTATTGCTTTAAATATCATTGAGGCCAGCATTTTTTATCTTGCATGAAAATATGTACAATATTGGTGAATTCTAAATATCCAAGCACTCCTCTTCCTTTCCTTTTCTATGAAAAGAAAAAAATACAGACTGATATTATGTTTCTATCTCATACTTACAGGTGAAAGTACAAATTGGAAAATTCTGTTTAAAAGTTAGTGGAAATTTTCACCAAACTCTGTCAACAGTGATGTGGAAAAAGATGTGCTTTTCCCTAGAATAGTTCCCTAGTTTTTCTCAGCATTTATTGTGAAAAATGTAAATATTTAGAAAAGCCAAAGGAATTGTATTTCATTGGCTATATATTGCTGCCAGGATAAATCCTAGTCAATTTTATGTTTTGACTCATGAAATCATTTCCTCAACCAGGAAAATAAATTTATTTATCTCCCACAAAATTTTTTTTCTGTCTCTTTGTATAATTTCTTTCCTAATCTTAACTCTCTCTCTCTCTCTCTCTTTTTTTTTTTCTATCATACCCCATTTTGGGGAATTACCAATCTGCTTTCTGTCACTAGATATTTGTTTGCATTTTATGGAACTTTATGAAAGCTAAATTGTACAGTATAAACTCTTTTTTGTCTGATTCTTTTCATTTAACATAACTTTTTAATTTCATCCGTATTGTTGCATGCCAATGGTTTGTGATTTTTTTAATTAATGGATACTATTCCATTCTATGGCTATAGCACACTTGGTTTATCCATTCACCAGTCAATAAACATTGGTTTATTTAGAGTTTTGTGGTATTGTATATAGACCTGCTATGTGAATATGTCTATACAAATACCTGTGTGGAACATATACTTCTATTCCTATGTAAATACTAAATACCTAAGAGCAAAATGGCTTTTCCATTTGTTAAGAAATTGCTTATTTTTCTCCAAAGTAGCTATTTTATTTTACATTTCTACCACCAGTTTACAAGTTTCTTTTTTTTAAATCAGATGTATGATTTTCCTTTATTTTTCTCCACTCAGTGATTTACTTTTTAACTTTCAAAGCCTAGAAGCTTTCAAATTTTAGGTACAATTTATCAAATTTAATGGATCATATTTTCTTTTAGTATCTAAGAAATACCAATCCAATTTAAGATAAAGATTTTCTCTATTTGTTCTTCCACATATTTTCTAGATGTAGTTTTTATGTTTAGTCATACAACATGCTTTGAATTAATTTTTGTAGATGCTGTAAGTATGCATTACATTCTGTTTATTTACTTATTCTTGCTTTTAAATATCCAATTTTCCCAGCATCAATTGTTGAAGAGGCAATCTAGTTTTCCTTTGAATTATCTGTAGATCATATTTGATAATCAATTGAACACATATATGTAGGTCTATATGTGGGATCTTTATCTTGTGCCAATATTCTTTTGTCTGAAATGGCAACCCACAACAGTATTCTTGCCTGGAAAATCCCATGGACGGAGGAGTCTGGCAGGCTACAGTCCATGGGGTTGCAAAGAGTTGGACACAACTGAGCGACTTCACTTCTATGCCCAAACCACACTGTACTGATTATTGTGGCTTTATAAGAAGTCTGTTATATCAAACAGTATAATCACTTTATCTTTCTTTTTTCCTTTTTAAAGTTCTTTTTCTCCTTTTACACTTTTGGTTAATTTAAGTTCTTTGAATTTGTATCAACACGTATTAAGGAAAAATTTTTCTTGGATCTTTATTGGGATTGTACTAAATCTGTACATGAGTTTGGGGAAAATTGTTATCCTATTAATATTTAGTCTTCTCGCTCATAGCAAAGGTATATCTCTAAATTCATGTCTGTCAGGAATGTTTTGTTGTTTGCTGTGGAGAGGCTTGGCATATCTTCTGCCAGATGTGACTCAACTCAGGGAGAAGACTGGGATCCAATTGAGTTCCCCATGTCATTTTTTTCTGGGCTTCCCCGGAGCTCAGGTGGTAAAGAATACACAATGCAGAAGACTGGGGTTCGATCCCTGTGTTGGGAAGATCCCCTGGAGAAGGAAATGGCAACCCACTCCAGTATTCTTGCCTGGAGAATTCCGTGCCAAGAGGAGCCTGGCAGGCTAGAGTCCATGGGGTCACAAAGAGTAAGACACAGCTGAGAGACTAACACTAACTAACTGTCATTGTTTCCAGACAGTAAGCTGGGCAGTCACAGGGCTCGTTCATCTGTTTCCTGCGTCTTTGGAGTCACTGTCTTCTGCTGCTTGTTGACAATGCTATGAAAACCATGGCTGTATATATTTTGTTCAGATTTTTAAATTGATTTATGTTGTAAGATCCCGGCTTCCCTGGTGGCTCAGAGGATAAAGTGTCTGCCTGCAATGTGGGAGACTTGGGTTCAATCCCTGGGTCAGAAAGATCCCCTGGAGAAGGAAATGGCAAACCCACTCTAGTACTCTTGCCTGGAAAATCTCATAGGCAGAGAAGCCTGGTAGGCTACAGTCCATAGGATCGCAAAGAGTCGGACACAGCTGAGCAACTTCACTTTCTTTTTTCACTTTGATGCTGTAAGTTCCCTTCTACTCCATTTTGGCTGGAAGATAGATTGATGTAGACTTTTTAGCCAGAAAAGTATTAAGGTTTTCGATGGGTGTTTGCTTTTGGTTCAGAGAAACAGCATAGAATATTAGAACTGACATATATATGTGCCCACTTGCTAAGTCATGTCCAACTCTTTGCGACCCCATGGACTGTAACCCATCAGGCTCCTCTATCCATGGGATTTTCCAGGCAAGAATACTGGAGAATACTGGATTACCACTTTCTCTTCCAGGGGATCTTCCTGACCAAGGGATTGAATCTGAATCCTCTGGATTCCAGAGGAATTCTTTACTGTTGAACTATTGGGGAAGCCCTGATATATATATATATATATATAGCATATATTATATATATATATATATGTATACACACTGCTATGTATAAGATAGATAGCTAATGAGAACCTACTGTATAGCACAAGGAACTCTACTCAGTTCTCTGCAGTGACCTAAGTGGGAAAGAAATCCAAAAAAGAAGGGATATATATATAAGCATATAGCTGATACACTGCTATTCAGCAGAAACAAACACAACTTTGTAAAGCAGCTATACTCCAATAAAGGTAAATTAAAAAAAAAAAAACCGTATTGATAGTGTGATACTCTGTACTGTAAATTCACTAAAGCCATTTACCATCATTCCTAAAATTTTTCATCCTCAAAACCAATCATGTGTATGGCACATAGACTGTTGAAAGACCCCTTAGGTCTGTCTCTTGATTAAGGAGATAATTTTATTAATAATTAATTTCATCATCCATTAATATCGCTAAGGCTTAAATATTTAAAGCATGCATATTTTGAATTATTTTCTTAGCATAATATAGATTTATTGACATAAATAGATTTAGTGAATATCTAGGTTTTTCAAAAGTTCTTACAGTTTCCTAACCAGTATTAAATTATAAAATATGAGTCAATCTTTTACAAGTTCTTGAGAAGTATAGGCTACACACTGACTAATAACCTTCTATAATCATTTTACTTTAAAAACTTACCATTTCTAAAAGTTTTAAATTGTCATAATTGGCCTTTACTAAAGGGAGTTGCACAGCTTTTAAATGGTATATTACTTAAATATATTAAATAAGATGAAAATGAATTGAGTTTTTTGCCTTTACTTAATTGAAAAAACCCTAAAATAGATAATATATTTCTCATTAAGTTTTATACTCAAATCAAACCAAAACTCTAAAATGCAAATGACATTTTTATACTATGTTTTCTTATCTCCTATTTTACTAGCCATTGGTTTTAATAAAATTCTTTTAAAATAGATCTTTCCACTCTGGGAAATGAAGGAAAAAGCCAAGATTCATGGTTTGTTGATAGCCGAAGGAAGAATGATAGGTATCAGACTCACTAGCAACAATGGCAGCATGTTAGTGGTGTTGAGTCCTACAAGTTCTTATTAGTTGTACCATTTTGCTTTGAAAGCCTAATTCCCAGTACTTCTTCATTCAGTTCTCATGTTTCTTATGAAAAGAGACTATTACAAGTCATTCTTTTCCAAGAAAATCTTAAGTCCTTTAACTATGAAATTTTACCTCCCATCAAACCCTAATTCTTAGAGTATTAATATTAATTAATTAAATTTATTTATTTATTTAATAAATGATTTATTTAATACATAATTTATTAAATTGATTGATTTAGCATTAATAGCTAATTAATTAGAATTAATATTAATTGATGTTTATCAATATTTAATATTTATCTTTCCACAACTGTTTTGTGTATTCATCTCTACTCTTCAGGTATATTGTACATTCACTGAAGACAGAGTTGTGATTTTTTTTTTTTCTTTTTCATGAGTTCACTATTGAAGCAATTAAGCATTGTCTTTTTAATACTGCTAATACTTTGGCAACATCATGCCAAGAGTTGACTCATTGGAAAACACCCTGATGCTGGGAGGGATTGGGGGCAGGAGGAGAAGGGGATGACAGAAGATGAAATGGCTGGATGGCATCACCGACTCAATGGGTATGAGTCTGAGTAAACTCCGGAAGTTGGTGATGGACAGGGAGGCCTGGCGTGCTGCGATTCATGGGGTCGCAAAGAGTCGGACACAACTGAGCGACTGAACTGAACTGAATATTAAATATTTGTTGAATGCAGTTTAATTGAATAAAGGGGATATTACTGAGAAGTGTATTGCATTCAAATATTCAAGTGGCCCATTGCCAGAATATAAAATACTGTGCACAACACTTTTAAATTTCTCTTAATTGTGGACTAATACCGTGTACCCTCACCCTCTATCACTTTTGAGACATTTAGACCAGATCTTTTAATGCACAGAAATTGAAGAAATACCTGAAGGCAAATAGAACATCCTTGCTTATCCTTTTATGATTTAATTTCTTCCCTCCACACATTTGGACAAAGAAATGATTTGACTTTTCTAGTCAAAAGTTGAATTGGAGTAAGCAAAGTGAGAACTTTCCCTGACATATGTTTTCATTAAATGCCATACTAGATTTGGGACAATACTAAATTTGGAAGTCTTTATCTCAGTACAAAGGAAATGAAAGCACTGACTGAAAAGAAAGTGAAAATAAAGGAACTCAATATTGTTAGATCAAACTTTATAATTTGTGTATGTACATATTCTAATTCTAGCATGATTAATTACATTAAGATGTGTCTACTAACATTGCTTCAGCTTCTACTACCTTTTCAGTAGTACTTTCGTGATAAAATACATGTAGCAAAATGTATCATCTTAATCATTTAAAAACTTACAGTAATAAATACTTTCAGAGTTGTGTGTAGCCATCACGACCATCAATCATAACCCTTTTCATCTTGTAAAGCTGAAGCTTTGAATCCATTGACCTCCCCATTCTTTCCCTCTTCAGCCGCTGGTAAACACCTTGTTTCTATGATTTTGACTTCTCTAAACACCTGATATAAGTAAAACCATACAGTATTTGTCTTTTTGTGACTCTCATTTCAATTAGCATACTGTTCTCATTTCATCCTTGCTGTATGAAATATAAAAATTGCCTTTCTTTCTAAGGGTGAATAATATTCCATGGTATGTATATATTAATTTGTCATTTGTCGATTACATATTATCAATTTATGTCAATTTTATTGCTCTGTGTATTTATATCAATATATAGATATCAACTTTGCTTATCTTTTCAAAGAACCAGCTCTTATTTTCATTGATCTCTTCTTTTTTTTTTTCGGACTCTATTTCATTTATTTCTGCTCTGACCTTTATTATTTCTTTCTTCTACTAACTTTGGGTTTTGTTCATTCTTCCTTTCTTAGTTTTTTTAAGAATAAGATTAGATTTTCTTTTCTTTTTTTTTGAGATTTTTCTTGCTTCCTAAGGTTGTCTTGTTACTATACACTTCCTCCTTAGAACTGCTCTTGCTGCTTTCCATATATTTTGGATTACTTTGTTTCCATTTTCCATTGTCTCCAGGTATTTTTTAATGTCCTCTTTGATTTCTTCAGTGGCTCATGGGTTGTTTAGTGGCATATCATTTAGCCTCCTCTGTATCATCCTAGTACTGTATTTCCTCTGTGTTGTCTAATGTACTCTTGATTCTTTCCAGTGTATTTTTATGTAAGTTATTGTATTCTTCAGCTCTCTTTGTTCTCTTTCATATTTTCTAACTTTCCTTTAAACGTCTCACTGCATTCATCCATTCTTCTCACCGGTTCACTGAGCACCTTTTTATCAGATAAATTGCTTATTTCTACTTTGTTCAGTTTTTCTGAGACTTTGTCTTGTTTCTCCATTTGGAACATATTCCTCTTCTCATTTTGCCTAATTATCCATGTTTATTTCCATGTGTTAGGTAGCTTGGCTATACTTCCTTATCTTAGAGAAATGACATTACATAGGATTTGTCCTGTGGGGGCCAGCAGCACACCTCTCTCTGGTCAGCAGAGCTACATTCTCTAAGGGTGCTCCCTATGTGAGGTGTGTGGGCCCTTCTATTTTGGTAGGGCCAACTATTGTGGGTGTGCTAATAAGTGGGGCTGAACTTCATCCAGTTGTCTGCTAGGCCATCCCTTGTGTGGTGGCTACTGGCTTCCTGGTGGGTAGGGCCAGGTCTCCAAAGCAACTGGCTGCGTGGCCTGGGGTATCTCCTATTAGTTCCCACCTACTGGTCCTTGCAAAGTATATGTGTGGCCTGGAGGATTCTAGAACTAGTGCTGGCCCACTGGTGGGCAAGTCAGTCCTCGGCACTAGAAGGAGGATTCCAAGATAATGCTTACCAGCAACCACGTCCTCTTGGTAGAACGAGCTCCACAAAATGGCTGTTGCTGATCTTTATGTCCCCAGGGGAAATCCCACTTGCCTCCTGACTGCCTGGGAGGCTCTCCAAAATCAACAAGTGCTTCTGACCCAGGCTTCTTAATAACAACAGCCACTGAACTGGGTCTCAGAGTATGTGAGATTCTGCACATCATTCTGTTCTCTATACCTCTGTGGCTAAACCATAAGCAAACTCCTCATCTTGGAAGCCAGAATTTTTTTGGCTCATTTTTCTGGTGCAGGACATTAGGGCTGGAAACCCTAATGTGGGGCTTGAGCTCCTCGATCCTTGGGGAGAACATCTGCAACTATGACTCTCCTCCACTTTGTGGGTCAACTCCCCTCTGGGTGTCTCTACCCCTCCTACTTGTCTTGTGGTTCCTTTTCTTATGAAAAATCTTTTCTTCTAGTCTCCAGGTCCTTCTCATAGGTAGTTACACTGTAAGCAGTTGTAATTTCTGTCTACCTGTGGGAAGAGCCCAAGATCTTTTTACTCCATCATCTTGGCCATACCCTCCATATTTTTTTCTTTTTGATAACAAATTTTAACAGAAATGAAGTGACATCTCGTTATCATTTTGATTTGCATTTCCTTGATGATTAGCAACACTAAGTATCTTCCTCTAAGCCTGTAGGACTTTTGTATGTCTTCTCTGGGGAAGTGTCTTATCAAGTCTTTTGCCATTTTAATTAGATTCTTTGTGTTTTTGTTATTGAGTTATAGGATTTCCTTTTATATTTTTGATATTAATCCTTTATCAGATTGTAAAAATTTTATTTAATTTACTAGGTTGCCTTTTTAATCTGTTATTGATTCCTATGCTGTGCAATAGCTTTTCAGTTTTTGATGTTATCTCGCTTGTCTAATTTTTTTTTTTTTTTTTTTGGTTGCCTATGCTTTTGGTTTCATATTCAAAATATAATATTTCCTATATTTTCTTATATTTTCCTCTAGGAGATTTGTGGTTTCAGGTCTTACATATAAGTTAATTTTTCTGTATGGTGTAAGATAAGGGTCCAGTTTTATTCTTTTGCATCCTTGCCATGTCTGAGTCTGTCTGAGTCAGGTTTTTGATACTTCCTAAGAGTCCCTTGGACTGCAAGGAGATCCAATCAGTCCATCCTAAAGGAGATAAGTCCTGGGTCTTCATTGGAAGGACTGATGCTGAAGCTGAAACTCCAATACTTTGGCCACCTGATGCGAAGAGTTGACTCATTGGAAAAGACCCTGATGCTCTGATGCTGGGAGGGATTGGGGGCAGGAGGAGAAGGGGACGACAGAGGATGAGATAGCTGGATGGAATCACCGGCTTGATGGACATGAGTTTGAGTAAACTCCGGGAGTTGGTGATGGACAGGGAGGCCTGGCGTGCTTCGATTCATGGGTTTGCAAAGAGTCGGACATGACTGAGCGACTGAACTGAACTGAACTGAACCAGTTTTATTTTTATATTTTATCATATGAAGTATGAGACAATTTTTGGTAAGCTTAACCATGATTAAAGATGAGAAATAGTAAAAGCCAGAATGAGATATGTATGTACATGTTATAATAATTCCCTCTCTCTGCTAAAGAAAGCAGCAATAACAACTATAAGAAGTTTGAATAAATTCTGTGGATCTCAAACTAGAGTTGGAGCATAAAGAAGTCCCAATGCCAAAGAACTGATGCTTTTGAACTGTGGTGCTGGAGAACGCTCTTGAGAGTCTCTTGGACAGCAAGGAGATCCAACTACCCAATACTAAAGGAAATCAACCCTGAACATTCATTGGAGGGGCTGATGCTAAAGCTGAAGCTCCAGTACTTTGGCTACCTGATGTGAAGAGCTGACATTGGAAAAGACCCTGATGCTGGGAAAGATTGAAGGCAAGAGGAGAAGGGGACAGCAGAGGAGGAGATGTTTGGATGGACTCACCCATTCAATGGACATGAGTTTGAGCAGGAGATTATGCTGCAGGAGATTATGAAGGACAGGGAAGCCTGGTGTCCTGCAGTCCTTGGGGTCACAAAGAGTTGGACATGACTGTGCAACTGAACAACAACAGACTCTAGTTATTCAAGAATTCCAAATGGAAGACAACTGGAAGATTTCCTGACATCTGGTGTAAAGATATAAGGCATGATGGTTTCATTTAATTAAGCTAATTAACTATATATGTATTGCTTAGCACTGATAAGATTTAAGACCAATTTAAAAAAAAAAATAGCTTGCCTTAGAAGAGTGTTTTTTTAATCTTACTGCCCTGAGGGGAAAAAGGATTTTAATTGAACAACTATATAATTTAAATAGCTTTATAATAAAGAATACAGAGTTTAGAGAAAGAAGATTTTAGTTACATTATAATTACAGGTAGTAAATATTTTGGAAAAAAAATAATTCATGGAGTCTAAAGTTTACATCTCATTCAAGCTAGGGAACTTCAATATTGAATTAGAATACATAATTTCTATTCATTTATAAAACCAGAGATGTTGAATTTCAGGAGTATCACTTAAGCATTGATACAGTATTAGAGTGAAACATATGCATTAGATAATCATTTTAAAATAGAAACTTGATGACAGCTTTAATTTAGAATAACAAAACAAAAATGTGAAACATTATCATGAAAAGAGGTTAAAACGCATTATGGTAAGTGGAAATTTGAGGCAAAAGGCCTACTTTTTTCATTCTTTTTTATAGTAATTCTCAACAATAAGTAATGCTTTGAACCTTTATGCTTGATCCTCTGTAATAGCCCAATTAATTGATCTTGTCTCCACTTTTCATTCTTCCATTCCACTGCAGGGAGACAAATCCCTATAAATAAAAATCCGTGCATTTTTTTTTTTTTTTTTTTTTCTGCTGAGTTTCCTGCCTCCTTTCAACACTCTTGAAATCTTTAAGCACTTCCCACTGTTGATAAGATAAAGTCTTTGTCATGAACCAGGGGCCTTGGATGGTCTGACATTTGCTTTTCCGTTCTCAGCTTGTGCCACCTTATGTCTGGCACTTTCTACACCCGGGTCACAGGGGACTTCTGATCAGCCTCAGCGCCATTTATTCCCTGTTCTCTTTGCCGGTAAGTGTTTCCTATGCTCTTGTCTGTGCTGTGCTTAATCACTCAGTCGTGACCAACTCATTTGTAACCCCTTGAACTGTAAGTCCGCCAGGCTTCTCTGTCCATGGGGTTCTCCAGGCAAGAATATTGGAGTGGGTCGCCATGGACTCCTGCATTTCAGGCAGATTCTTTACCATCTGAGTCACCAGGGAAGCCCAAGAATACTGAAGTGGGTAGCCTATCCCTTCTCCAAGGGAACTCCTGACCTAGGAATCGAACCAGGATCTCCTGCATCCAAGTGGATTCTTTACCAGCTGAGCTACCCAGGAAGCCCCATGCTCCTCCCTAGCTAACTCCTATTCATCTTCATTGTCCACCCATATCAGGATAGGATTCCTGTTTTATATGTACAAATTACATTATACTCTTCTCTGGCTTTTGAAATTTTATTTTTATTTTTGTAGTTATTTAATCTCTTTCTGGGGCTTCCCAGGTAGATCAGTGGTAAAGGATTCACCTGCCAATGCAGGAGATGTGAGTTTCAACCCTGGGTTGGAAGATCCCCTGGAGAAGGAAATGGCAACCCACCACAGTACTCTTGCCTGGGAAATTCCATTAGACAGAGGAACCTGTGGGCTACAATTCATGGGGTTAACAAGAGAATCCGACATGACTGAGCAAATAAACAGCATCTCTCTAACCTCATTAGAATGTCAGGATGTGAGCTCATAAAGTATTATTATTACATAATTTAAGACATGATGTTAAAACATTTTGGATAATGTAGTAAACTGAGTAGCCAGCAATCCTATGGACACAGTCATTAAATTTACTGTACTTTTAAGAAATAGAAAAGATTGGTAGGTTGACCTTCTCTTATATACAATTTGAAGTATATGACAAAAACAAGTCTTTTCAGAAGACCTATTTCAGACCATTTCTTATAAAGTGTGCTTTTATATATATATATATATATATTTATATATTTATATGTATATATGTGTATGTGTGTGTGTCTGTATATGTATATATACATATATATATATATATGTTAACATCTACCATGGATTCAGTAAAACTGGGAAACATTACTACCCCTAAGTATAGACATATCATGAAAGGATTACCAGATAAAGAAAATATTACAAATTGTGTTTTTGCATTCCTAGCTTGGAAAGAATAAATTTTATCTTTGGTTGTTTCACATGATAATTATAATGTAATCTATTTTCTTTATTATTTAAGCAAAATTTCAAGAGTTAGCAATATGATTTCTAAATATTTCCATTAAGCTAACACTTCATATTATTCTCTATGGTGATTGTCTCCTTGTCTTTTTCTTCATTGTTATTTTTATTAGCAAACTGAAAATTTAGTAAAATAATGTTGGATGTTTTGGATTCTTTTGCTAGTAAAATTACTATCAATCTGAAATTGTCATCAATATTGCTGCTGAGATTTCTTATTAGACCTTCTGGAATATGAATTTCTTCCTCCAAACTCCAAGGCTGGAGTCATCCAACATATATGCTTGTCTGGATGATAGCAAAATTTTATCTGAGCCAGTTTACTTCATCAATAATCTCAAGGCTGTAAGACATATAATACAACCCTAGAAAAGAGTGCAATAGACTAGTCATAAACACAATCCTCATTTCTCTTTCTCTTATTTTCAGGTTAACACATCTTGGTCCAAATACTTTCTTACACTCAAGGCTAAGAAACTATAAGAAGTTTTCTTTTTATCCAAAGGTCTCTGAAAACTCTGCTAAGAGCTTGTTTGCTAGGTGTAGGATCTATCCAGCATTTATAAATAAGGATTTGAAGGATGATAATTCAGAAGAATGTTTAAAATCAGTACCCTGTACTCAAGTATGTACTTAATTTTTTAATAATACTTGTTTTGTTATCATAAATTGTGTGGAAAGACTGCCAGAAGTATTCATACACCAACAATATCACATGGCAAATGGTGAAAGATTTAACTTCTTCCTACTTCAAAAGTTAGTTCTAAAATTGCTCTGTCTTGCTCTAATTGAACATCTCCCTTCAATTAGTCAAAATGCCAGTGATGGTCTTCTCAAAGCCCAGTTCCTAATTTAAATTGATAAATGTACCTTAAAACCAATTTCTAAAGACATGTTCATCTCATCAACTTCTGAACTGCACTTTAGGCTCACCAAAGTCCTGCCTTTTACTCCTTAATTGGCAATCCTGTGCTAGAAAACAGCATTACTCATCTTTTCTCTATATGACCTTGGGGTCCAATTACTAAGTTTTCAGGTGCCTTACTGATGCATTGCCTAGCATCTGTCTGTTTCATAAGCACTAAAAAGGGTTGTCCTGGAAATTGGCCTTGCAGTTAAAAGGCTGCTGGGTGGAGTGTTAACACTAACTGACCTGCTGTGACTTTGCACCAAAATGCATGAGGCCAGGTTGCTCTTTGCATTGTTCTTGGCTAAACTTCTCATTTTAAAAATTATAGCTAAGATTTTCTATTACTGAGTACAATTAAGATTTCAATGAATATATCCTCATATAAAAAATATAGAAAACATGTTTGTAATTCATCCGCTCTCCATAAATGCACAGGGAATGTTTATATATTGTACTTTTCTGAGTCTTCAAAAATGTAAACAAAATAATAAAAGACACCTTTTAGATTACTGTTGATAAAACTGGCACTCAGATGGGGTTAAATTTCTCTTCATACAAAAGAGACACAAAGACCAAAATGAAAGAGACAGGAGCTTGGGTGTTGAGAGGCTATATTCAAGAATGAATTTAGAACCCAGTTTATAATTGGGAAGAGAAATTAGGAAACACACGGTATTAATTTATTATGTTATATATTGTGTGGTAAATGTCATCACCTTAACTTGTTGTCCATAATCTTCAGTAAAACATCTATTTCTAATTTATACCCAATGAGGTAAATTTTCTCTGGAGGGATAGCCAGTCTGTGCGTGGACTAGATACAGATGGATTTCACTGAGTACACTGTTGTGTATTCAGGATTTCCCAGCAAGACTTCCACATGGTTTTTTATTACTAAAATCTCTTGATCTAATTATCCTCCCTATTTATATTTATCTAAATGCAATGGACTAAATGTTTATATCCCCTCAAAATTTGCATGCTAAAATCTTAATCTCCAGTGTGATAGGATTAGCAGGTGGGGTCTTTGGGAAATGATGGGGTCACAAAAGTGGTGGAATGAGGTTACTGCCCTTATAAAAGAGATCCTGGAGAGATCCCTCACTTCTTCCATGTGAGGTTCCAGTTGAAGGAACCATCTGTAAACCAGAAAGCAGGCTCTCACCAGACACTGAATCTGTTGGCATCTTAATCTTGGACCTTCCAGCTTCCACAATTGTGAGAAATGCAGGTCTATTGTTATTAAGTCACCCAGATTATGATGTTTTGTTATAACAGCCTGAAGGGAATAAGACCCTCAAGTTCTCTCAACACCATTTGTTGGACACTGATCTGCAGACCAGAGAAGAGTTGTCCTCATCCATTTCCTGCACATCTGTCTCCAGCATTCTAAGATCAAAGGGCCAGCAATTTTGTTTTTATAAGTTCTTGGGAAATTTTGAAGCTGACTCTGGTGAAGAAGCACTCCTTCATGACCTCAGACTATCTGACCTCAGACTGACCTGACTTGCTAGGATCACTATCAGTTTTGCTGCTAATTTGACATCTGTGTTCTTTACTGGAGCTGTAATGTTCAGGGGAAATACCAAAAAAAATGAGACATCAAGGAAATGAGGACCCATCAGATAATTGAGCCTCTCTGACAAACTTATCTATTTCCTTGCTTCTCTTTCTTAAGTAGGCAAAATTAGAACCAGTTTATAAGTTAGAGTAGTCTCCACAGCTGTCCATCACTGTGCCTGCACTTTTAAACTAGCTACGTATCTGTAATTAATTCTAGTAGAAAACTAAAAAAGTTGAAGAGAGAACTAGTTATTTTTCTCTGTATCCATCTGAAGTTTTTCATATAATGTGAGCAAAAACTAATATGCCAGAACTAATGAGCTTTCTAAGATTGTATTTTATACAAAATTAAAAAGTTAAGACAAGGATTTGCCTTCCTAAATATGAAGGACAGGTAACCTGAACATTATCTGTATTAGACACATATTTCATTTTATATATAATATTATACAAAGTATATATGTATATATATATATATATATATATATATACCCATTACTTATACAAAAGGTATCATTATAAACACTAATTTATTTCTTGTATTTTTTTTTAAAATTTAATATATCTGGGGTTTTTCCATAGTACTTATCTTCCTTATTTTTAATAAAGTTTAGCCAGGGCTCTCTGGCTTAGATGGTAAAGAATCTGCCTGCAATGCAGGAGACCCGTGTTCAATCCCTGGGTTAGGAAGGTCCTCTGGAGAAGGGAATGGCTACCTACTCCAGTATTCTTGCTGGGAAAATCCCATGGATAGAGGAACCTGGCAGGCTATGGTCCATGGGGTCACAAAGAGTTGGAAATGACTGAGTGACTAACACTAACACATTTTTAACTGGTTACACAATATTTTATGATATATATATATACTGGAATTTAAATTATGTAACTAGTCTTTATTGATGAAATATCAAATCTTTTTTATTATAAAAATGCTTCAGTGAATAGCCCTTTACATAAATCATTTTAAATATACTAGTATAATTCTAGGTGAAGTTCTTGGAAAAGATATTCAATCTATATTAATATGTCCTTTTTGATAGTCAAGATTTAATTTTGTAATATAGGTAGAAATTTAAAAAGTTTTGCCCGTGAACTTTTGCATTCATATATATATATATGTATATGTATATGTATATACATACACCCTATCTTATGATAGAGAATTCTGGATATTTAGTGTAGTATTTTAAGCTATGCAGGTTCTGGGATATATTCAATTTTCTGGCTTTTTTTTGCACTTACTCACACGACATTAGGGATAATTCTTTCCCCATTATAGCAAGAACCTAAGTCAAAAACACATACTAAACAAAATAAAATGTTATAGTTTTTGTATTAAAATAAAACCTTATATTTAGTATTAAAATAAAATGTTATATTTTCTGTCAACACTCTTCATATGAAAAGCAATAAGCTACACTTTAAACTGCACATCAGAACCACAGGTTAGGTTTTTAAAGAGTATATTTTTTGAATCTCCACCATCAATGATTCTCGAGATGGGCTTCATCCATTGTCTTTTTCTGTGATCGCTGGGTTATTCTAACACATATTCATATTTGAGAACAACTGATTTTAAAATATAAGAGGTTTTGTACTTTTTTAAAACCTGAGTTTTGGTAATGAACTCACCTTTCCATTATCAAACATCTTCTCTGCACAATCTTGATAAGACAAAGTTCTGGTTGGAATAAATTAGAGCATGTGACAAGCATAGAATATATGTCTGGACCATTATAAGCCCTAAGGAACATTAGACATGTTTATAATTAATACAGACAGCATGCAGGATATAATCCTAAAGTTTGAGTTTCAGAAGTTACATAAACTTTTTTTTTTCCTAGTAAATCACCTTACATTACTTACATTGCAAATTCAGATCCCTGTTAGTTTTCTAATGACCAGAATTGCTTAATGCTTCTTCCTAAGATTCTATGTTACATAGAATTTGTAAGTCAAGGCATGCACTTACTTTATTCACCAAGAAGGGCAGATTAGATAACATAATATGAAGAAGGAGTGAGAGATTACTAAAGTTGGCATCAGTTAAGTTGATAATGGGCAATAAAACCCCAGGGCAGAGACACAATAATGCTTTCTAACAAAGATCAGTGGCAAACTAAAAAGGTTAAGACAATTTACAATACAAATGTCTATAAAAAAGCTATTAAACAAGAAAAAAAATCAAGTCATAAATTTCCAGCTAACCTAATGATGCATTAACTAATGACCTACTTCATGAAAATATACTGTGACTTTGGAAAACAGGCTTGTGTTTAGATGATAATTTGATATCATTGATGTATATAAAAATAGTTTCCAAAATAGGGTTAACACTGATAAAAGGTGTCCTATATAGCATAATAAAATGCTAACACTGGAAAAGAAAGAAAGAGGAACTTCCAAACTACTTTATCATTGTCTGAAAAATAGCTGCTCAGTATCCTACATCCTTAATCTTTAGATCACATTGTAAAGAGATAGCCTAATAGTTTGAGTGGCATATTTTATAAGAAGTAAAGACACTTGAATCACTCTCATTGATTATGAGAAGAACATCAACCATATATCCCAATGATGGAAGTGATGTTCACACTTTCTATTATCTCTTTCCTTCATCTTTATCTCTTTTCTACTCTTCATTTTATCAGTTTGAATGTTGCTAATATTTACAGAAAATTCACTTTTGAGCTTTAACATCAGAATTCATTGTTGACAGTGTCTTCTTGGCATTGAATTGGCCAATACATTTCAACAATTTCAAAATATTAATTCAACTCTTTTATTTTCCAGATATCATTTTACTTTATTTGCACTTTGCTGAGTGTAAACCCTCTCTATATTTTGAAAAGTGCAACAGAAATTATTAACATAAACTGGAGATAGGTGTTGAAAAAGTAGGTTTTATCAATCAAATAGAATTGAACACTTCCACTTTGGGAACAAATTTTAATATGTATTTATATTTTCTGGCATGTTTTACCTAATTAGATTAGTAGATTTTTTATTTTTAACTTTTATAATTTTTAATGTAGCAAGAACACTGAATATAAGATATATCCTCTTGTTTTTAAGTATGTAACACAATATTGTTAACTAGAGCATGATGTTTTATAGCAAATCTCTTGGACTTAATCATTTTATGTAATTGAAACTTCGTGCCCACTGAAAATAGCAGGGCTTCCCTGGTGGCTCAGTGGTAAAGAAACCACCTGTCAGTGCAGGAGACAAGGGTTTAATCCCCGGTCCAGGAGATCCCACATGCTGCAGAGCAACTAAGCCCAAGCACCACTACTACTGAGGCTGTGTTCTAAAGCCCAGGAACCACAACTACTGAAGCCCATGTGCCCTAGAGGCCATGCTCTGCAACAAGAGAAGCTAAGGCAATGAAAGGCCCATGCAATGCAACTAGAGTGTAGCTCCCACTCACACAACTAGAGAAAAGGTCGCAGAGCAATGAGGACCCCGCACAGTTAAAAATAATTAAGTAACTAAATAAATAAATCATAATTTTTTTTAAAGAAAATAGTGAATCATATTTCTCCTTCCTGCAGCCCCTGGCAACCACCTTTATGCTGTCTACTTCTATGTGTTTGATTATTTTAGAAACCTCATTTAATTGGATCATGAAGTATTTGTTCTCTGACTGGTTTATTTCACTTAGCATAATATCCTCATGGTTAATAGGTGCTGTCACATAGGGCCAGATTTCCTTGTTTTCTAAGACTGTTCCATCTCATGTATATAACACATACATCTTTATTTATCTGTCAAAGGACATTTAGATTATTTCTACACTTTGGCTATTGTGCATAGTGCTGCAATGAACATGAGCATGCAAGCATCTCTTAAAAATCCTAATTTCAATTTTTTAAAAATAAATACCTAGAATTAATATGGCTGGATCTTATTGTATTTCTATTTTCAATTTTTTCTTAGGAAACTCCATACTGTTTTCCATAGCTGCTGCCTACTTTTTCATTACCATCATAAATGCACAAAGGTTCTAATTTCTCTACATCCTTGCCAATGCTTTTTTCAATAATAGCCATTTGGTAAGGTATGAGATATTCCTCAGTATTTTTGACTTGCATTTCCCCAGTGATGAGTTATGTTGAGAATGTTTTGAAATATCTGTTGGTCATTTGTTTGTTTGTTTTCTTTGAAGAAAGGTATATTTCGTCCTTCCATTTTTAAATCAAGTTATTTGCTTTTTGGCTATTGCATTGAATGGGTTTTTTATATATTTTGAATAGTAACACCTTATCAAATACATGGTTTGTGAAAATTCTCTCCCACTCTGTATTTGCTTTTGCACTCTCTTTGTTTCCATTGCTGTGAAGAAGCTTTTTAGCTTGATGAACTTCCACTTGTCAGTTTTTGCATTTGTTGCTTGTGGTTTGAGTGTCAGATCCAAGTATTCATTGCCAAGAACAATGTCATGAAGAACTGCTCCCATGTTTTCTTCTAACAGTTTTATGGTTTCAAGTCTTATATTTAAGCCTAATCCATTTTGGATTAAGTTCTGTGTATATACATGATAAGGCTCCAATTTCATTCTTTGGCCTGTGGATATGCAATTTTTCCAACACCATTTATTGAAGAGATTATCCCCTCCCACTGTGTATTCTTGACACCCTTGTTGATAAACAATTGACCATGTAGTTGTGGGTTTGCTTTGCAGAAGTCTTCTGTTCCACTGGTAATATGTCTTGTTTTTATACCGGCACTATACTGCTTTAACTGGGGCTTCCCTGGTGGCTCAGACAGTAAAGAATCTGCCTGCAAAGCAGGACATCCAGGTTCCTGGGTGGGGAATATCCACTGGAGAAGGGAATGGCAACCCATTCCAGTATTCTTGCCTGGAGAATCCCCATGGACAGAGGAGCCTGGTGGGCTACAGTCCCTGGGCTCACAAAGAAAACAAAGGTGGGAATATCAGACCACCTACCTGCCTCTTGAAAAACCTGTATGCAGGTCAGGAAGCAACAGTTAGAACTGGATATGGAACAGACTGGTTCCAAATAGGAAAAAGAGTATGTCAAGGCTGTATATTGTCACCCTGCTTATTTAACTTATATGCAGAGTACATCATGAGAAACACTGGGCTGGAAGAAGCACAAGCTGGAATCAAGATTGCCAGAAGAGATATCAATAACTTCAGATATGCAGATGACACCACCCTTATGGCAGAAAGTGAAGAAGAACTAAAGAGCTTCTTGATGAAAGTGAAAGAGGAGAGTGAAAAAGTTGGCTTAAAACTCAGCATTCAGAAAACTAAGATCATGACATCTGGTCCCATCATTTCATGGCAAATAGATGGGGAAACAGTGGAAACAGTGTGAGACTTTATTTTTTTGGGCTCCAAAATCAATGCAGACGGTGAATGCAGCCATGAAATTAAAGATTCTTACTCCTTGGAAGGAAAGTTATGACCAACCTAGACAGCATATTAAAAAGCAGAGATATGACTTTGCCAACAAAGGCCTGTCTAGTCAAGGCTATGGTTTTTCCAGTAGTCATGTATGGATGTGAGAGTTGGACTCTAAAGAAAGCTGAGCACCAAAGAATCCATGCTTTTGAACTGTAGTGTTGGAGAAGACTTTTAAGAGTCTCTTGGACTGCAAGGAGATCCAACCAGTCAGTTCTAAAGGAAATCAGTCCTGAATATTCAGTGGGAGGACTGATGCTGAAGCTGTAACTCCAATACTTTGACCACCTGATGCGAAGAGCTGACTCATTTGAAAAGACTCTGATGCTGGGAAAGATTAAAGGTGAGAGAAGAAGGGGACGACAGAGGATGAGATGGTTGGATGTCATCACCGACTCGATGGACATGAGTTTGGGTAGGCTCCGGGAGTTGGTGTTGGACAGGGAGGCCTGGCGTGCTGCAGCTCATGGGGTCGTAAATAGTCGGACATGACTAAGCGACTGAACTGAGCTGAACTGATGCACCTCAACATCAAAAAGTCAAGTTACTTTTTCTCAATTATAAACAGTTTTTTTTTTTTTAATGAATAACTTTTCTTCCATATGCAAACTCTTTTTATTATCCCGAGTCTGTACAAGTTGCAACTAACAAAAGTTGTTTTATTAGACTTAGTCTAGTAAAAAATAGTACCTGTAATATTTTGCTAAAGTTTTTACTTGATGCCTGGGTATAAAAATAAAACAAATTAAAAATCTCTTGTGATGTTGGATTTTCCCCTGTTGCAATGCATTGTGTATTGCAGTGGAAAAATTTTGAGGAATATGTGAGGTAAAGAATAAAGTTTTTTTGCATAATGATGAAAATTACTTTGGGAATCTTGATAAAATTTCATTATATAGAAAGGTGTATAATATCAGATATTGTGTTTTGTTTCACAGAAATCAAATCAAACTGTGGGCAGTATAAAAGATTGTTGCGAAAAAAACCCTAATGCCCTCTGTTCACTAGAAGGTAATTATCATCATTGTACACTTTTGATAACTAATTTAAAATAGTTTTGTGAAAGTGTTGCTTTTGTTCAGCTGTGAAATCATGCTCAACTCTATGACCTCATGGACTACAGCATGGCAGGCTCCTCTGTCCACCACTATCTCTCAGAGTTTGCTCAAACTCATATCCATTGAGTTAGTGATGTTATGTAAAAATCTCATCCTCCGCTGTCCCCTTTTCATTTAACCTCTAATGTTTCTCAGCACCAGGGTCTTTTCCAATGAGTCAGGTCTTCACATCAGGTGGCCAAAATATTGGAGCTTCACATTCAGCAGCTGTTCTTCTAATGAATACTCAGGGTTGATTTCCTTTAGGATTGACTGCTTTGACCACCTTGCTATCCAAGGTATTCTCAAGAGTCTTTTCCAGCACCACAGTCTGAAAGCATAAATTTTTTAGTACTTAGTCTTCTTTTGGTCCAACTCTCACATCCATACATGACTACTGGAAATGCCATAGCTTTGACTATATGGGCCTTTGTTGGCAAAGTGACATCTTTGCTTTTTTAATATGCTGTATTGATTTGCCACAGCTTTTGTTCCAAGGAGAAAGTGCCTTTTAATTCCATGGCTGCAGTCACTGTCTGCAGTGATTTTGGAAACCAAGAAAAGAAAATATATTGCTGCTTCCATTTCCCCCCTTCTGTTTGAAATGAGGTGATGGGACCAGATGTCATGATTTAAAAAAAATAACAATTTATTTTCATTGGGGGATAATTACTTTACAATATTGTGATGGCTCTTGCCATGCATCCATATGATTCGAGCATACATATACATGCATCCCCTCCATCCTGAACCCCTCCCCCTTACCTCCCTCCCTCCCCTACCCCTCCAGTTTGTCACAGAGCACCAGCTTTGAGTTTTTGTGCTTCATACATAAAACTCACACTGGTTGTCTGTTTTACATACAGTATTGTATATGTTTCAATGGTATTATCTTAAATCATCCCACCTTCTTCTTCTCCCACCAAGTCCAAAAGTCTGTTTTTTACATCTGTGTCTCCTTTGTTGCCCTATATGTAGGATAATCAGTACAACCTTTCCAGATTCCATATATATATGTTAATATACAATATTTATCTTTCTCTTTCTGACTTACATCACTCTGTATAATAGGCTGAAGGTTCATCCACCTCATTGGAACTGACTCAAATGTGTTCCCTTTTATAGCTAAATAATATTCCATTGTGTATATGTGCCACAACTTCCTTATCCATTCACCTGCTGATGGGCATCTAGATTGTTTCCATGTCCTAACTATTGTAAATAGTGCTGCAGTGAACAGTGGGGTACACATGTCTTTTTCAATTCTGGTTTCCTCAGGGTATATGTCCAGTAGTGGAATTGCTGGATTGTATGGTAGTTTTATTTCTAGGTTTTTAAGGAATTTCCATAGTGTTTTCCATAGTGGTTTTATTGGTTTACATTCCCACCAATAGTTCAAGAGGGTTACCTCTTATCCACACCCTCTCCAGCATTTATTGTTTGTAGACCTTTTGATGATGGCCATTCTGACCAGATGATACCTCATTGTAGTTTTGATTTGCATTTCTCTAATAATGAACAATGTTGAGCATCTTTTCATGTGTTTATTAACCATCTGTTTGTCTTCTTTGGAGAAGTGTCTGTAGGTTTGTACACTTTCTTATTGGGTAGCTCATTTTTCTGATATCAAGCTATACAAGCTGTTTGTATATGTTGGAGATTAATTATTTATCAGTTGTTGCATTTGCTGTTATTTTATCCCATTCTGAGGGCTTTTCCACCTTGATTATAATTTCCTTCATTGTGAAAAAGATGTTAAGTTTAATTAGGTCCCATTTGTTTATTTTTGTTTTTATTTCCATTACTCTTGGAGGTGGGTCATAGGGGATCTTGCTGTGATTTATATCAGTGTGTTCTGCCTATAGTTTCCTCTAAGAGTTTTATAGTTTCTGGTCTTACATTTAGTTCTTTAATCCATTTTGAGTTTATTTTTATACATGGTGTTAGAAATTGTTCTATTTTCATTCTTTTACATGTAGTTGACCAGTTTTCCAAGCACCACCTATTGAACTCTTTTCTCTATTGTATATTTTTGCCTCCTTTGTCAAAGATAGGGTGTCCATAGGTGCATGGATTTATCTCTAGGCTTTCTGTTTTGTTCCAATGATCTATATTTCTGTCTTTGCTCCAGCACCTTACTGTCTTGATGACTGTAACTTTGTAGTATGGTCTGATGACAATAAGGTTGATTCTTCCAGCTCCATTCTTTTTTCTCAATATTTCTTAGAGTATTCAGGGTCTTTTGTGGTTCTATACAAATCATGAAATTATTTGTTCTAATTCTATGAAAAATATTTGATAGGATTTGCATTGAATCTATAGATTGCTTGGGGTAGTATACTCATTTTCATTATATTGTTTCTTCCAATCCAAGAGCATCATATATTTCACCATTGATTTGTGTCATCTTTGATTTCTTTCGTTGGTGTTTTATAGTTTTTTGTATATGGGTCTCTTGTTGCTTTATTCCTAAAATTTTATTGTTTTTGTTGCAGTGCTAGATGGGATTTTTTCATTAATTTCTCTTTCTGATTTTTCATTGTTAGCATATAGGAATGCAAGGGATTTATGTACATTAATTTTATATCCTGAAACTTTACTATATTCATTGATTAGCTTTAGTAATTTTCTGGTGGCATCTTTAGGGTTTTCTATGTAGAAAATCATATCATCTGCAAATAGAGTTTTACTATTCTTTTTCAATCTGGATTCCTTTTATTTCTTTTTCTTCTCTGTTTGCTGTGGCTAGGACTTCCAAAAGTATGTTGAATAGTAGTGGTGAGAGTGGGCATCCTTGTCTTGTTCCTGATTTTAGAGGAAACACTTTTCAATTTTTTTCCCGTGGATAATGTTTGCTGTGGATTTGTCATATATGTTTTTTATTATGTTGAGGGAAGATCCTTCTTTGCCTACTTTCTGGAACATGTATCAGAAACAGGTTTTGAATTTTGTCAAAGGCTTTATCTGCATCTATTGAAATAATCAAATGGTTTTTATCCTTCAACTTGTTAATATGGTATATTGCATTGATTGATTTGCCTGTATTGTTGAATTCTTGCATCCCTGGGGTAAAGCCCACTTGATCATGATGTATAATATTTTTAATATGTTGTTGGATTCTGTTTGCTAGAATTTTGTTGAGGATTTTTGTATCTATGTTCATCAGTGACACTGGCCTATAATATTCTTTTTCGGGGGCGTCTTTATATGGTTTTTGTATCAGGATGTTGGTGGCCTCTTAGGACATATTTGGGAGTTTTCCTTCCTTTGAAATTTCTGGATTAGTTTGAGTAGGATAGGTGTTAGCTCTTCTAAAAATTTTTGGTAGGATTCACCTTGAAGCCATCTGGTTTTAGGCTTTGTTTGTTGGAAGATTTTTTATTATAGTTTTGATTTCCATACTTGGGATTGGTCTGTTCATATTTTCCATTTCTTTCTAGTGCAGCTTTGTAAGATTATACTTTTCTAAGAATTTGTCCATGTCTTCCAAGTTGTCCATTTTATTGCCCTATAGTTGTTCATAGTAGTCTTTTATGATCCTTTGTATTTCTGTGTTGTCTGTAGTAACCTCTTTTTCATTTCTAATTTTATTGATTTCTATTTTCTCCCTTTTTTTCGTGATAAATCTGGCTAATGTTTACTATTTTATTTATCTTCTCAAAGAACAAGCTTTTAGTTTTGTTTTTTAATCTTTGCTATAGTCACCTTCATTTCTTTTCATTTATTTCTGCTTTGATCTTTATATTTTCTCTCCTTCTATGAACTTTGGGTTTTTTTTTGTTGTTGTTGTTGTTGCTGTTGTTGTTCTTCTTCTTTTTTTAGTTGCTTTAAGTGTAGGGTTAAGTTGTTTATTTAATGTTTCTCTGACTCTCACATTCATACATGACTAATGGAAAAACTTGCCTATGTGGAGCTTCGTTGGTAAAGTGATGTCTCTGCTTTTTAATACACTGTCTAGGTTCATCATAGCTTTTCTTCCAAGGAACAAGCATCTTTTAATTTCATAGCTGCAGTCATCACCTGTGGTGATTCTAAAGCCCAAGAAAATAAAGTCCATCACTGTTTCCTTTTTTTCCCCTTCTATTTGCCATGGAATGATGGAACAGGATACTGAGATCACAGTTTTTTTTAATGTTGAGTTTTAAGCCAGCCTTTTCACTCTTCTGTTTCACCTTTAACAAGAGGCTCTTTCATTCCTCTTTGCTTTCTGCCTTTAGAGTGGTGTCCTCTGCATATCTGAGGCTATTATTATTTGTCCTGGAAATCTTGATCCCAGCTTCTGCTTCTTCCAGCCTTCCCCCCCCCCCCCCCCATGATGTACTCTGCATAGAAGTTAAACAAGCAGAGTGATAATATACTCCTTTCTCTATTTGGAAAATGTCAGTTGTTGTATGTCCAGTTCTAACTGATGCTTCTTGACTCTCATGAAGGTTTCTTAGGAGAGAGGTCAGATAGTTTGGTACTTTCATCTAGTGAGTAATTTTCTTCAGTTTTTTTTTTTTTTTGATCCACACAGTCAAAGTCTTTAGCATAGTGAATGAATCAGAATTATATATATATATATATATATATTTGGAACTCTGTGGCATCTTCCATGATCCAAGGAATATAGGCAATTTGATCTCTCCTCCTCCTTTTCTAAATACAGCATGTACATCTGGAAAATCTTGATTCATGAACTGCTAAAGCCTAGCTTGAAGGATTTTGAGCATAAACTTGCTAGCATGCGAAATGAGTGCAATTTTATGATAATTTGAACATTCTTTGACATTGTCCTCCTTTGAGAATGGAATGAAAACTGACCTTTTCCAGTCCTTTAGCCACTGCTGAGTTTTCCAAATTTGCTGTCATATCAAGTATAACACTTTAACAGCATCAACTTTTAGGATTTGAAATAGCTGAACTGGAATTCCATCACTTCCACTAACTTTGTAGTAATGCCTTCTAAAGTGCACTTGATTTCAGACTCTAGGATATCTGACTTTAGGTGAATGACCATACAATCATGATTACCTGGGTCATTAAGGCATTTATTGTATAGTTCTTCTTTGTAGCCTTGCCACCTCTTATTTTCTATTGCTTCTGTTGGGTCCTTATGGTTTCAGTCCATCCATGTATAAAATATTCCCTTGCTATTTCCAATTTTCTTGAAGAGATCCTAGGTTTTCCATTCCATTGTTGTCCTCTATTTCTTTGCATTGTTCATTTAATAATGCTGTCTTATCTCTCCTTGCTATTCTCTGGATCTCTGCATTCAGTTGGGTTTATTTTTCCCTTTTTCCCTTGCATTTCCCTTCTCTTCTTTCCTCAGTTATTTATAAAGCCTCCTCTGAAAACCATTTTGTTCTCTTGTATTTCTTTTCCTTAGGGATGATTTTGTTCACTCCATCAGTACAATGATGTGAACCTCTGTCCATAGTTTATCAGGAACTCTGTCTGCCAGATCTAATCCTTTGAATATATTGGTTACCTCCAGTCTATAATAATAAGGGATTTGACTTAGGTCATATCTGATTGGCCTAGTGGTTTTCCCTACTTTTTTCAATTTTAGTCTGAATTTTGCAATAAGGAGCTAATGGTCTGAGCCACTGTCAGATGCAAATCTATTTTTTTCTATTGACTGTATACAGCTTCTCCATCTTCAGCTGCAAACAATATAATCAATCCTATTTTGGTATTGACTATCTGCTGATGACCATGTGTAGAGCCATCTCTTGCATTGTTGGAAGAAGGTGTTTGCTATGACCAGTGTGTTCTCTTGACAGAACTTTGTTAGACTTTGTCCTGCTTCATTTTGTACCTCAAGACCAAACTTATCTGTTTTTCTGGGTATCTTTTAACTTTCTATGTTCCACTTCCAATTCCCTATGATGGAAAGGACATCTTTTCTTTTTGGTGTTAGTTCTAGAAAATGTTTTAGGCAGTCATGGATTCATTCAACTTCAGCTTCTTCAACATTAGTGGCTGGGGAAGAGATTTGATTACTGTGATGTTGAATGGTGTGTCTTGAAAACAAACTAAGATCATTCTGTCATTTTTGAGATTGCACTCAGGTACTACATTTTGGGCTTCCCTGGTGGCTCAGGCAGTAAAGAATCTCTCTGAAATGTGGGAGACTTTGGTTTGATCCCTGTGTCAAAAAGATTCCCTGAAGAAGGGAATGGCTACCCCCTCAAGTATTCTTGCCTGAAGAAAAACATTGTCCACTGGAGAAGGGGATGGCAAACCATTTCAGTGTTCTTGCTTTGAGAATGCCATGAATAATATGAAAACCAAAAGGATATGACATCATAAGACAAGCCCCCCAGGTCACTAGGTGTCCAATATGCTACTGGAGAACAGCAGAAAAATAGCTCCAAAAACAATGAAGAAGCTGAGCCAAACTGGAAATGATGCCCAGCTGTTGATGTGTCTGATGGTGAAAGTAACTTCCAAATATTCAAAGAACAATATTACATAGGAATCTGGAATGTGGTGGTCATGAATCAATGTAAGTTGAATGTGGTCAAACAGGAGATGGCAAGAGCGAGCACTGACATTTTAGGAATCAGTAAGCTAAAGTGGATGAATTTAAGTCAGATGGACATTGTAATCTACTATGGTGGGCAAGAATCCCTTAGAAGAAATGGAGTAGTCTTCATAGTCATCAAGTACATCACCAAGTACAAAATGAAGTACTTGGGTTCAATCTCAAAAACAACAGAATGATCTCAATTCATTTCCAAGGAACACCATTCAACACTGCAGTAATCCAAGTCTATGCCTGAACACTCATGCTGAAGAAGCTGAAGTCAAATGGTTTTATGAACACCTAAAACATCTTCTAGAACTAATCCCTATCCCCAAATGATGTCCTTTTCATCATAGGGCATTCAAATGCAAAAGTAGGAAGTCAAGAGATAACATGGGGTAACTGACAAGTTTGGCTTTGGAGTGCAAAATGTAGCAAGGCAAAGGCTAACAGAGTTTTGACCAGAGAACACACTGGTCTTAGGGAACACCCTCTTTCAACACACAGGAGATGACTCTACAAATAGACGTCACCAGATGGTCAATACTAAAATCAGGTTAATTATATTCTTTGCAGCCAAAGATTGAGAAGCTCTATATAGTCAGCAAAAGCAAGACCTGAGCTAACTGTGGCTCAGATCATCAGCTCCGTATTGCAAAATTCAGACTTAAATTGAAGAAAGTAGGGAAAACAACTTGGCCATTCAGGTATGACCTGAATCAAATCCCTTATGATTATACAGTGGACGTGACAAGCAAATTCAAAGAATTAGATCTAGTAGACAGAATGCCTGAAGAATTATGGATGAAGGTTCAAAGCACTGTACAGGAGGTGGTGATCACAAACACCTTAAGAAAAAAAAAAAAAAAGATAGAAAGAAATGCAAGAAGGCAAAGTGGTTGGCGGAGGAGGCCTTGCAAACAGCCGAGAAAAGAAGGGAAGCAAAAATCAAAAGAGAAAGGGAAAGATATACCCAACTGAGTTCCAAAGAATAACAAACAGAGATAAGAAATCCTTCTAATGTGAACACTGCAAAGAAATAGAGGAAAATAATAGAATGGGAAAGACTAGGGATCTCTTCAAGAAAATTAGAGATACCAAGGGAACATTTCATGCAAAGATGGGTACAATAAAGGGCAGAAACAGTATGGATCTAAAAAAGGCAGAAGAGATTAAGAAGATTAAGCAAGAATATACAGAAGAATTGCATAAAGAAGGTCTTAATGACCTGGATAACCACGATGGTGTGGTCAAAAGCTCAGGGCCAGACATCTTGGAATGTGAAGTTAAGTGAGCCTTAGAAATCATTACAATGAAAAAAGTTAGTGGAAATGATGGAATTCCAGTTGGGCTATTATTACAAATCCTAAAAGATGATGCTGTTTAAGTGAAGCAATCAATATGCCAGCAAATTGGGAAAACTTAGCAGTGGCCACAGCACTGGAAAAGGTCAATTTTCATTCTAATCCCAAAGAAGAGAAATGACAAAGAATGTTCAGGCTAGTATATAATTGCATTCATTTCACATGCTAGCGAGATAATGCTCAAAATCTTTCAGGCTAGGCTTTAACAGTACATGAACCAAGAATTTCCAAATGTGCATGCTGGATTCAGAAAAGGCAGAAGAACCAGAAATCAAATTGCCAACATCTTTTGGATCATAGAAAAATTAAGAGAATTCCAGAAAACCTTCTAATTCTTTGCTTCATTGGCATGCTAAAGCCTTTGACTGTGTGAATCACAACAAATTGTGAAAAATTCTTAAAGACATGAGAATACCAGACTACCTTACCTGTCTCCCGAGAAACCTGTATGCGGGTGAAGAAGCAACAGTAAGAGTCGGACATAGAACAGCAGACTGGTTCAAAATTGGGAAAGGAGTACATCAAGACTGTATATGGTCACCCTACTTATTTAACTTCTATGCAGTTTACATCTTGTGGAATGACAGGCTGGATGAATTATAACCTGGAATTATGATTTCCATGAGAAATATCAACATCCTCAGATATGTAAATGATACCACACTAATGGCAGAAAGTGAAGAGGATCTAAAGAGCCATTTGATGAAGGTGAAAGAGGAGGTTGAAAAAAGCTGGCTTAAAACTCAACATCCAGAAAACTAACATCAAGGCATCTGGTCCCATCACTTCATGTCAAATACATGGATAAAACATTGAAACAGTGATAGACTTTATATTTTGGGCTCTAAAATCACTTTGGATGGTGACTGCAGCCATGAAATTAAAAAAAAAATAATACTCTTGCTCCTTGGAAGTAAAGACAAACCTAGACAATGTATTATGAAGCAGAGACACCACTTTGATGACAGAGATCCATATAATCACAGCTATGGCTTTTCCAGTAGTCATGTATGGATGTGAGAGTTGGATCGTAAAGAAGGCTGAGAACAGAAGAATTGATGCTTTTGAATTGTGGTGCTGGAGAAGACTCTTGAGTATTCCTTGGATAGCAAGGAAATAAAATCAGGCAATCCTAAAGGAAATCAACAACACTGAGTGTTCATTAGAAGGACTGATGCTGACACTGAAAATCCAATACTTAGGCCACCTGATGTGGAGATCTGACTCTGGGAAAGACCATGATGCTGGTGAAAGGTTGCTGCTATGAGCCATGAATGACGCCAGGATTCTTGTCCTCCGGAGGAGAGGAATTTGATTTGGGGCCACCTACAAGCCTTGATTGCTCAGAGCTTTTGTGTAAATAAAGCCCAGGTTGGATGCATGAGACAAGTGCTCAGGGCTGGTGCATTGGGAAGACTCCGAGCAATGGGATGGGGAGGGACGTGGAAGGGGGAATCGGGATGGGAAACACATGTAAATCCATGGCTGATTCATGTCAATGTATGGCAAAAACCACTACAATATTGTAAAGTAATTAGCCTCTAAATAATAAAAATAAATTAAAAAAATAAAAATAAAAGAAGCCCAATTAAAAAAAAAAAAAGGAATAAAAGAGATAGAGAAAGCTTCTGATACAGACATAAGAAGGGGGCAGAAAGAATACCCCCTTGCTAGTTTTTAGCAAGAAGTTACATACCTATTAGCAAGGTGCTAATTAGAAAAAGGAAATGTCTCAAAACTCAGAGAGTGGCACCAGGCCCCTCACTCACAACATGTGTTTTGAGATAACCTTGGCATAAGGTGAGTCATCCTGGGTCATAAAACAATTGACATGAATCGTGAAGAAGTGCAGGTTTCCAAGAAAATACATAGTTTCATTAACAGAGCTTAAGAGAGCATTTCCATGAGTAAAACATACTGGTTTTTCGAGCCATTATTGGTTCTGAGTCTTAGGTGGAACTGACTTGAAGAAAGACAGAGTCTAAAGTAAATACATAGTTCATTAACATAGCTTAAGTAAAACATTTTCATAAGAAAAAGTGCATTGGTTAGCTCAAGGTTTGAGAAAAGTTAAGTTCAGGTGGAACCAGGTGTTGTCATAGCAACACAGAGTTTTAAAAGAAATCTTTTAATTTTGTACAGAGAAGGGGAAAAAAACGTCTGACACTTGCAGCCTACTTCCTCTGCTTGAGGACCCCAGCCTTCCCGCCTGTTACCCTCTCAGTGGAGAAAGGTTGAAGGCAGGAGGAGAAGGGTGTGACAGGGAATGAGATGGTAGGATGTCATTGTTGATTCAATGGACATGAGTTTGAGACAACTCAGGGAGAGGGTGATGGACAGGGGAGCCTGGCATACTGCAGTCCATGGGGTCAAAGAGTCAGACTCAACTTAGCAGCTGAACCGCAACAATAGCAACTACATTTCAGACTCTTTTGCTGACTATGAGGGCTACTTCATTTCTTCTAATGGATTTTTTTTTTCCCCACAGTAGTATATGTATTGGTTATCTGAATTAAATTTGCCCATTTCCATCCATTTCAATCACTAATTCAAAAGATATTGATGCTCACCCCTGCCATCTTCTGCTTGACCACATCCAATTTGCCTTGACTCATGGACCTAACAGTGCAGATTCTTATGTAGTACTGTTGTTTGTAGCATTGAACTTTACTTTCACCACCAGACACATCCACAACTGAGGGTTATTTCAGCTTTGTCCCAACTGCCTCATTCTTTCTGGAGCTATTAGTAATTGCTCAGTACTCTTTCCCAGTAGCATACTGGACACCTTCAGACCTGAAGGGGGGCTCATTTTCCAGTGTCATATCTTTTTGTGTTTTCATACTGTCCATGGGGTTCTATGGGCAAGAATACTGGAACGGTTTGCCGTTTTCTATTCCAGTGGGCCACTTTTTGTCAGAACTCTTCACTATGACCTGTTTGTGTTGGTTGGCCCTGCACATCCTGGCTCATAGCTTCATGCTGTGACCCAGGAAGGGAATTTAATGAAATGAACATGCTCACAACTTGATGACTACTATCTTGTCATTTTAAACAACAACTTTTTAAAACTAGACTCTGTACTTCAGATAGTTTTAAGTTCATGGGAAGATTGAACAGCAGGTACAGAGAATTCCCCAATCCCACATATGTATACCATCCTTTATTGTCAACCTGCCCCACCAGAATGACAGATTTGTTACAAGCAAATGTATCTTGGTTTATATATCATTATCATCCAGAGACCCTGACTTACATTGACCCACCTGCATTGTTGTACATTCTGTGAGCTTGAACACATTTTTAATGACATTTCCATCATTATAATATCATAGAGTAGTTTCACTAAACAAAACATCCTCTGCTTCTCCAAATCATTTCTCCTCACCCCATCAATTGTATCTTAACCACTTTTTTTTTTTTTTCAATTATCTCCATAGTTTTGCCTTTTCTAGAATGTTGTACAGTTGGAGTCACACAGTATGTAGGTTTTTCAGTTGGCTTCACTCAGCAATATGTGAGAGCAACACGTTACATGTTGGATCATGGAAGACAGGTTTCAGTATGTAACAATACATATTTCTAAGTGAAAATGTGTGTCCTTGAAGTGTCCTCCATGTCTTTTTCGTGACTTAATAAGTGTGAAAGACAGGCTAGGTAGAGCTATTCAAAATAGAGCCAGAGCAGCCGTTCCAGAGCAACTGCCTTTGTGTCCTGTATTCTGTGCCTTTGAACTGGTACGTTCCAAGTCAGCAAAGAAACAAGAATAATTTGCTGAAAGGACTGATAAAAGTGAACTGTTACCTAGAGACCACTTTCACTTCAACAATTAATGAAGTACAAATGCATCTTTATCCCATGTTTTACCAATAAACACCTCCTGTGATCAATTATCTCATCATGCACTCATAAACTTTTCTTAAAAGTTGTTTAGCTCATTTTCCTCTCTTTTCCCATGGATACCCTGAATCCTTATCCTGTAATCAGGACAATGTTTAGATTTCTACCTGAATCTGTGTATCCCAAATTTCAATTTGTTGATCCAAATAAACACTTGAACTATACTCTTATTTCTTAGGTTAGTGTTGAATTCTTTTTATCACCAAATAATATTCCATTATCTGGATGTATAATGATTTCTTTTACCCATTAGCCTACTGGAGGGCACCTTGATTATTTTCAAGCTTTGGCAATTATGTATAAAACTGCTGTAATATTTTGGTGTTAGGATTTTGTTTAGACCTATTTTCAACTCTTTGGGTAAATCCCAAGCAGTGCTATGGTTTGATTGTATGGTAAGAATTGGGTTAGTTTTGTAAACAACTGCCTAATAGTCTTCCAAAGTGGCTGTGCCATCTTGCATTTCTATCAACAGTGAACGAGAGTTCCTATTGTTCTACATCCTTTTCGTCATTTAGTGTTTCAGTGTTCTGCCCAATGGCCATTCTATTAGATGTGCAGTGATATCTCATTGTTTTAATTTCTATTTTTCTGGTAACATATGATATAGAACATATTTTCACATGCCTACTTGTCATCAGTACATCTTGGTTGATGAGGGGTCTGTTAAGGTCTTTTTTCCATTTTAAAATGTGGTTCTTCATTTTATTACTGAGTTTTAAGAATTCTTTACACATTTTGTCTAACAGTCCTTTATGACGTGTACATTTTTCAGATATTTTCTCACAATTTGTGACTTATCTTTTCATTCTCTTAATGGTATCTTTCACAGAACAAAAATTTTAATGTTACCAAAGCCAAGTTTATCAATTCCGTCTTCTATGGATTCTGACCCTAATGTTGTATCTAAAAGGTTATCATCAAACCCAGTCATCCAGGTTTTCTCCTACAGTATGGTGTAATTTTCTGCTTTACTTTTAGGTCTTTGATTCATTTTGAGTTAACTTTGTGAACTTGGTAAAATCTGTTTAGAATTATCTGTTTATTTACTTGAGTTCCTGTTTTTTTTTTCCATTTATTTTTATTAGTTGAAGGCTAATTACTTTACAATATTGTAGTGGTTTTTGTCATATATTGACATGAATCAGCCATGGATTTACATGTATTCCCCATCCCGATCCCCACTCCCACCTCCCTCTCTACCCGCTCCCTCTGGGTATTCTCAGTGCACCAGGCCCGAGCGCTTGTCTCATGCATCCAACCTGGGTTGGTGATCTGTTTCACTCTAGATAATATACATGTTTCGATCCTGTTCTCTCCAAACATCCCACCCTCGCCTTCTCCCACAGAGTTCAAAAGTCTGTTCTGTACTTCTGTGTCTCTTTTTCTGTTTTGTATATAGGGTTATCGTTACCATCTTGCTTAATTCCATATATATGTGTTAGTATACTGTATTGGTCTTTATCTTTCTGGCTTACTTCACTCTGTATAATGGGCTCCAGTTTCATCCATCTCATTAGAACTGACTCAAACGAATTCTTTTTAATGGCTGAGTAATATTCCATAGTGTATATGTACCACAGCTTCCTTATCCATTCATCTGCTGATGGACATCTAGGTTGCTTCCATGTCCTGGCTATTATAAACAGTGCTGCGATGAACATTGGGGTGCACGTGTCTCTTTCAGATCTGGTTTCCTCAGTGTGTATGCCCAGAAGTGGGATTGCTGGGTCATATGGCAGTGCTATTTCCAGTTTTTAAAGAAATCTCCACACTGTTCTCCATAGCGGCTGTACTAGTTTGCATTCCCACCAACAGTGTAAGAGGGTTCCCTTTTCTCCACACCCTCTCCAGCATTTCTTGCTTGTAGACTTTTGGATAGCAGCCATCCTGACTGGCGTGTAATGGTACCTCATTGTGGTTTTGATTTGCATTTCTCTGATGATGAGTGATGTTGAGCATCTTTTCATGTGTTTGTTAGCCATTTGTATGTCTTCTTTGGAGAAATGTCTGTTTAGTTCTTTGGCCCATTTTTTGACTGGGTCATTAATTTTTCTGGAATTGAGCTGCAGGAGTTACTTGTATATTTTTGAGATTAATCCTTTGTCTGTTGCTTCATTTGCTATTTTCTCCCAATCTGAGGGCTGTCTTTTCACCTTGCTTATAGTTTCCTTTGTTGTGCAAAAGCTTTTAAGTTTCATTAAGTCCCATTTGTTTATTTTTGCTTTTATTTCCAATATTCTGGGAGGTGGGTCATAGAGGATCCTGCTGTGATTTATGTCGGAGAGTGTTTTGCCTATGTTCTCCTCTAGGAGTTTTATAGTTTCTGGTCTTACATTTAGATCTTTAATCCATTTTGAGTTTATTTTTGTGTATGGTGTTAGAAAGTGTTCTAGTTACATTCTTTTACAAGTGGTTGACCAGTTTTCCCAGCACCACTTGTTAAAGAGGTTGTCTTTTTTCCATTGTATATCCTTGCCTCCTTTGTCAAAGATAAGGTGTCCATAGGTTCGTGGATTTATCTCTGGGCTTTCTATTCTGTTCCATTGATCTATATTTCTGACTTTGTGCCAGTACCATACTGTCTTGATGACTGTGGCTTTGTAGTAGAGTCTGAAGTCAGGCAGGTTGATTCCTCCAGTTCCATTCTTCTTTCTCAAGATTACTTTGGCTATTCGAGGTTTTTTGTATTTCCATACAAATTGTGAAATAATTTGTTTTAGTTCTGTGAAAAATACCGTTGGTAGCTTGATAGGGATTGCATTGAATTTTTGTATTTCCATACAAATTGTGAAATTATTTGTTCTAGTTCTGTGAAAAATACCATTGGTAGCTTGATAGGGATTGCATTGAATTGCTTTGGGTAGTATAGTCATTTTGACAATATTGATTCATCCAATCCATGAATACAGTATATTTCTCCATCTGTTTGTGTCCTTTTTGATTTCTTGCATCGGTGTTTTATAGTTTTCTATGTATAGGTCTTTTGTTTCTTTAGATAGATATACTCCTAAGTATTTTATTTTTTTTATTGCAATGGTGAATGGTATTGTTTCCTTAATTTCTCTTTCTGTTTTCTCATTGTTAGTGTTTAGGACTGCAAGGGATTTCTGTGTGTTAATTTTATATCCTGCAACTTTACTATATTCGTTGATTAGTTCTAGTAATTTTCTGGTAGAGTCTTTAGGGTTTTCTATGTAGAGGATCATGTCATGTCATCTGCAAACAGCGAGAGTTTCACTTCTTCTTTTCCTATCTGGATTCCTTTTACTTCTTTTTCTGTTCTGATTGCTGTGGCCAAAACTTCCAACATGCCTCTCTTCTCCTCCTACAGGAAGCATGAGGGATATTGTTGATATTTACTGTAAGAACAAGGTTGAACTTCTGGGAGAATAAATGTGTGAGGCCCCCTATGACTAGACCCCCCCACCCCCACCCCACTGCAGCTTTGACACAGTTTTGCCAACACTGAAACTTCAGGCATTTGTCAATTACAATTCAGGTTTTCCTACTTTGGTGCTGGGTCCCACAGAGGTTTCAATTCATGAATTTCTACTCAACTAGGTTGTGATTCTCATTATTTGCCTGTTAGATGCTCCAATTTTGCACTACGTGGTATTACATGTAGTCTGAATGTTTGTACCCACCCCATACTACCTTGCACAATTCATATGTTGAGACTGATGTCCAGGGTAATGAAGTTAGAAAGTAAGGCTTTGGGAGGTGATTAGGTCATGAGGATTTCCAATAATGAGATCAATGCCCTTACAAAAGACCCAAGAGATCTCTGGTCCCTTCCGCTCTTTTAAGACACAGAGAGAAGTCAGCAGTTGTTACAGGGTCCTTGGCCAGAATTCAACCATGCTGGCACCCTGATCTTGGACTTTCAGGCTCAAGATCAGCAAGGAATAAGTTTCTATTATTTGAAAGCCATCCAGCCTGTGGCATTTGTTATAGCAGCCAGAACAGAAGATAAGTAGTCTGCCCTGTGACCTTACTTCTACTGTGGACCTAAGAGCTGCTACTTTTTCAGTTCAGTTATTCACTTGGTGTTGGGACAAAGTGGTGATTTCCAGATTTCTTTCATGTTGGGCTGGAAACTGGAAGTTTGATTTGATTTTTTAAATAGTAATTTTTTTCCTTAAATGTATCTTGCTGGAATAACTGTAAACTGCAAGTACATTTAATCATATTATTTGCCATCATTTCACATATGATCACCTCTAGAAAACACTCACTACTTTCTGGGTAAAGATATTGCTTTTAATCTTTTTATTTATTTATTTTTTAAAATTGTAAAAAATTCTGTGCCTTATGCCAAGAGAAGTTTTCTACTTATTGCAATCAATTATTCCAGTTTTAGTTAACACAATGATAAATTAAAATCACTAATCAGTACAGACTTTTAAAAAATTTAATTCCCA
This sequence comes from Dama dama, assembly GCF_033118175.1. Lineage (NCBI taxonomy): Eukaryota > Metazoa > Chordata > Mammalia > Artiodactyla > Cervidae > Dama > Dama dama. The sequence continues at coordinate 33,324,294 of NC_083685.1, forward strand.
TGAAGTGCCATTAAATATAAATTGTTCAGACACTTAAGCATCAGTCATATAAATCACATTAAAGATGCTACTTAGCTCCTCATTTATTTTAAACAGCATTAAATCTTATTAACATTACCAGTTATGTGTTCTCACTATTATTATGGATATTTGTGAGATACCTTGTCAACTTAAAGTCATTAGGGAATGAATAGCACGTGACTGTCTTGGACCAAATACTTCTTTGGTTGCATATACTACAAGTGTTGTATGGACACATAAAATATAAAATGGACAATCAACCACCCAAAATTTAATTAAATATTTAGAAAAAAAGCATTTTATTTAGAATTTAGTATCCAAAGAGAACTACAGTATGGCTTCAGTTATATATCAAAAATGTATCATGTAATTACAAGAAAATTTTTGTTTTATAGCTTTGAGGATTACCTGTATTATTTATAAGATATATTCACTATGATTTATTACATGATGATACAGATTACATTTAAAAGGCAATAAAATAATATAATTCACCACTAAGGTGACTTTCACACAAACAGGGCTGCTGAACTTCTTTTCAGAAAAATGAGCATTTGGAGACCTTGTTTGTACTAATAGAGTCATTTATATTTGGATAATAAATTTGATAATGACTCAAATGTTTTTATCCAATAAACCATAATATACTTGAAAAATGAACTTAAAATAGGCATTACTCTATTCCAACTGCATTAATGGCCATATTGTTCTTTGAATCATTCCTTGATTTTATCACGTTGGATATGCTGAGTGGATTATTTATGAATATATCACTAAAGCTTATTCAATTTTATTTCTTTAGATACTGCCTCTCCCCACTTTTCTTTTTACTTTTCTATATGTTTGTTTCCAAAGGAAGAAATACAGTGGAATTCTTTCATTGAAATATAGGCAAAAGCTCAATTATTGTTTCTATTTATGCATTTGTACCTGACAGAATGTCTTTTCTACTCCTGTCTTCCTAATCATCATTCTCCCTTCTTTCATATTGTTTTTGTTTTTTAATTAGAGGACAGTTGATTTACAATGTTGTTTTGCTTTCTGCTGCACACCGATGTGAATTAGCGGTATGTATGCATATATCCCTCCCCATCCCCGCTCCCCCCCACGCTGGCTTCCCTCTAGGCCATCCCAGAGCCCTGAGCTGAGCTCCCTGGGCTATCAGCAGGCTCCCTCTAGCTGTCGTTCACCCTGGTAGTGCATACATGTTAGTGCTGCTCTCTCAATTGGCCCCACCCTTTCCTTCCTCCCCTGAGTCCACAAGTCATTTTCTCTATGTCTGCATCTCTATTTCTGCCCTGCCAATAAGTTCATCAGTACCATTTTTCTAGATTCCATATATTTGTTAATACCCGCTATTTGGTTTTCTCTTTCACTGTTAGGCACAATGGCGCAGCCTGTATACCAAGCTACTCAGGAGGCCGAGGCAGAAGGATCGCTTGAGCCCAGGAGTTCTGGGCTATAGGTGTGATTAGGTGTTGGCACCAGGTTCAGCATTAATATGGGAGCTGGGAACCACCCTGTCGTTTAAAGTTGGGAGGGGATGTGAACTAACCCAGGTTGGAAAACAGACCAGGTCAAAACTCCTGTGCTGATCATAGTGGGTTTTCTTCAGCTACTGCAGCAAACATTAGGATTGCTCTATGGGACTCTAATAATTTTGGTCTGCATTATTAACTTTGGCCTTATATTTTCCAGCATATAATGGGTCTTCAAATAAATATTAATGGAATTAATTGAAATATTTTATAATGTACCAGTTTCTGAATAGATTATAAGCCTTGAATAGATGGGTACAGGTTTAATATTGTTTTTATATCCCTAATAACTCTCCTAATTGCCAATTCTATTGCTTGCTTTTCAGTTCTCTGCAGTGATCTTTTTACTTCTCAGTAGTAGTTGACAATTTTAAACAATACTGTTATCTTGCACTTTTTGTCCCCTGGATTTGACCATATTACCATTTAGGCAATTTTGTTCATGTTTCTCTGGAAATATCTTAGGTTTGGGTAAAATTATTGATTTTTCCATTTCTACCTAGTTTTCTTTCTCTATGTTTTTCCTTGCCAATCTTATTTGCTTTTATTACTTAAATTATTAAGCTATATGACTGCAGCCATGAAATTAAAAGACTCTTCCTTCTTGGAATAAAAGCTATGACCAACCTAGACAGCATATTAAAAAGCAGAGACATTACTTTGCCAACAAAGGTGTCTAGTAAAAGCTATGGTTTTTCCAGTAGTCATGTATAGATGTGAGAGTTGGACTATAAAGAAATCTGAAGGCCAAAGAATTGATGCTTTTGAACTGTGTTGGATAAGAGTCTTGAGAGTCCCGTGGACTGCAAGATCAAACCAGTCAATCCTAAATGAAATCAGTCCTGAATATTCATTGAAAGGACTGATGCTGAAGTTGAAACTCCAATACTTTGGCCATCTGATGCAAAGAACTGACTCATTGGAAAAGTCCCTGATGTTGGGAAAGATTGAAGGCAGGAGGAGAAGGGGACGGCAAAGGATGAGACAATTGGATGGCATCACCAACTCAATGAACAAAAGTGTGAGCAAGCTCTGGGAGCTGGTGATGGACAGGGAAGCCTGGTGTGCTGCAGTTCATGGGATCACAAAGATTCGGACACTACTGAGCAATTGAACTGAACTGGTAAGAATAATAATGAGTGACTTTTACTGAAATGCTTTCAGTTTCTAGAAAATTAATTTGTATTCTTTTACCATACCCAAAAGTATAAATTCTTATATTGTTTCCATATCACAGAGTAGGAAACAAGAGATTAAATCATATGTTTATGATGATGCAGTTAATTATGTTGGAGTCAGGTTACAGATACAGGTTGCAGACCAGATTCTGAGTGTCTAACTAGTACCCTGTATTTGTAGTAGTAGTTCAGTCCCTAAGTGGTGTTTGATTCTTTTCGCAACCCCATGGACCATAGCCTGCCAGTCTCCTTTGTTCATGGGATTTCAAAAGCAAGAATTCTGGAATGGTTTGCCATTTCCTTCTCCAGGGTATCTTCTGGATCCATGGATTGAACCCTGGTCCCCTGCAAGTTTCCTGCACTGACAGGCACATTCTTTACCACTGAGCCACCAGGGAAGCCCCAGTACCTTGTATTACTCTCTAATTATTTTATATTGAATCTTTCTAATTCTCAGATTTCTCCTGACCCATATCCCAACTATCTATTAAGTATATCTCTCTGTGATGCTTTACAGAGAAATCAAGTGCTACTCTTGAAAGTGAACATTTCTTGCAGCTTCAATACGTTTCCTGCTCATTTAATGATGCTTTGGCTTTTCAGCTGTCCCTAAGTTTTCATACCCTCCACAGGCAATGATCCTTAAATTCTTTCTGTTCAAAAATATCCTTAACATGACTTGACTTCTTACCCCTAATCCAAACCATTGTTTTTCCTTTCTTACCTACACTATTGTGATAGTTTTATCTTTGAATTCAAATTCAGCAATGCTTGTTGAATCATTTTTGTGGAAATATAGATTTGATTTTTTCTTTATTTAAATCCTTGGGCTTCCCTGGTGGCTCAGATGGTAAAGCATCTGCCTACAATGCGGGACACCCGGGTTCGATCCCTTGGTTGGGAAGATCCTCTGGAGAAGGAAATGGCAACCCACTCCCATACTCTTGCCTGGAAAATTCCACGGACTGAGGAGCCTGGTAGGCTACAGTCCATGGGGTCGCTAAGAGTCGGACACGACTGAGCAACTTCACTTTCACTTTGCCCCCTTATTTATATAATAAATTCCAACCTCTTAGTGAAAATATGCATAGCTTTAATCCCTCTTTCAAACTTGTTTCTTATAAACTTTTCTCCAACTCCACTTCCAAGAACCCTATATTCTAGGCCCCAAAGATTTCTAGCACTGTAATGAGTTAGCCATGCTCTCTTGTTCCTCTGGGCATTTGCTCATGTTATTCTCTGTTTGAAATATTATTTCCTCTTTTTCAACCCTGTGGAATTCATTTATCCTTCAAGGCATAGCTCGAATTATATCTTCTCTCTGAGGTCTTTTTATTACCAACTCCTACTCCTCCACCTTGGCCAGAATCCATTACTCCTTCCAAGTCTCTTTGTTCTCATCCTGACCATAGAAATTATTGCAAAATATTTCACTATTTTTTGTGCTTTGAGGCATGGTTGTATTTGCCCTTGACATTTAAAAAAGCTGGCTGTAATCAGTTTTATGTTTTAATCCTAAATATGAATACAGAAATGTCAATGTAAGATAAGAAACAAAAGTGTTTTCTGTATACTGTACATAAAGATATATGAAATATATGTTTTTCTTGGATTTTATTTCCTTATGTTTTGTTTATTAAGTTTAGTAAATTTGGAAATGTTATTATAATGATAACAGGACAGAAAGTATTAGAATTAAAGTCATATAAGTGTTTGCCTAACTTTGTATGTATCTCTGATTGTATTTGGCCATTTGTTAATAATAACTAAAGATATAAGGTTTAATTTTTGGAGTTTTCCAACCATATTCATACAAACGTTTTTATTATTCCCATAGAGTCCGTGACATAAAATCATATACCATTTCTCCTTTGCAACTTGTCTTTGAGTTGTCCATATGTCAATTTGATTAATAATTGTTACTAAGAGCTTTTTGCTTTAGGTTTCAAATATATTTGTGGTCTATTATTAAAGGTTTTACTAAGTACAATCATGAGAGGAAGTTTGACATAATTTAAGGAATAAGGGCTTTGAAATAAGATAGACCTGGGATATAATTTCAGCTCTACTGTTTATTAGTTGTTTGATTAAAGACATAATTTAACTCCTCTGAATCTCAGTCTTGACTTTCATTATATAGAGTAAGAATGGGCTTTGGAAATCTGCTTTAAGTATTGAAAATGGTTTACATCAGTGTCCTAAGATAAGGCAGTAGTTACTCCAAAATTAGTAGTTGTTAATATTGTTACTCATATTACCATAGCGATAGTCTGTTCCTGTAGTTTCTAATTTTTTTTAAAATCATTATCTACACTATCATAATAAATTCTTCTGTCTCATGATTTAGGGGAGGGTTGTCTTCAGAATTTGATTGAATTATGTCCAATGTGTCAGAATGGAAGTTACATGATGAATGCATTAGTGGGAACCTCTGCCGCAGTGTTGATTTATGTGTGTTCTCTAAATTGTGAGAGCAGCTTTACTAGCAAACTTGCAGTTTGAGTCATCTCCCTCTTCTGATTCTCAGTTGACAAGAGCTTGAACCTTGGAATGACAACATCTAACTTATTTTTATTTTTTTTAAGATTTTATTGGAATATAGTTGATTTACAATGGTGTGTTAGTTTTCAGGTACATAGCAAAGTGGTTCAGTTATACATATGCATAATTCATTCTTTTTCAGATTCTTTTCCACTATAGATTATTACAGAATATGGAATAGAGTTACCTGTATGATAGAGTAGGTCCTTTTAGTCATCTATTTTATATAGATATGTATAGAATTTAATGGCTATTGCTTAATTTTAATTCACTACCTTAATGGGCTTCAGAATATCATTGAAAAACTGTGTATAATATTTTTTACATATTACTGAATTTCATTTTCATTATGCATTTTTTTGAAAAAAAGAACTGTTTGAATTGGCTATTCTTGATAAGCTCTCCTGCTTATGAAGGTAATGTGCTCATGGTTCTTAATATTTGAGTTAATTGCTTAATAATATGAAAGTGGGTGCCACTATATCCCACAGCACACTAGAGCAAAAGGAAATAGCTAAGTCTCCCATTTTATTGTTAAAATTGCATATTGAAAAAGTTAAAGATGAGGCCAGGAGGAGTCATTTGAGATGGGATTAGCAAAGAATCAGTACTGTGGGAGAAGGTGGATATAGTGGTGAGAACAATGATGGGTTTACCCACATTTGGGTTATTGTTTCACTGGGTGCCCCTGTCTATCACAGCAGTTCTACTTATCTTTTAGAGGCTTGGCGGTTGAGTAGTACTCCAGAAAGTCTTGGTATTCCACTGATTTTTTTTTTTTTTTTTTGAGAGGAAGTTGTGTCTATTTTCAAAATCTGCATGGTTTTCTATGATTTCAGTCAGCAAGTCCCCTTCATGTGAATGAGTTCTGTTCTGAGAGCACATTTGCAAGTCCAATTTGTTCATAAGTCCAGCAAAGTTAGTCTAGGTACCCAAATAACACAATTGGCTATATAGGTTCATAATACTTTTCACATAAATAATACATAAAAAACAAACACATAAAATTAAGAAAACTTTAATCTTATAGTACAGTACTTTGAGAAGTCCAGTAGTGCAGTACAAACTGCTGACATACAGGGGCTGACATCGAGTGAACAGGCAAAAGAGTTACTGACTGGAGGAGGGGGTGTGAGACAGTAGAGCTGAAGGCTCTTCAGCAACAGGAGGTGGAGGGAAAGCTGCAATTTCACACATGCCTGACATTGATGGACAGGTTCTGGTTCCTTGCTGGGTTCACATCTATCTACTCTCTTGAAAAAAATGATCTAGTGATGTCTGGATAATACTGTACCACCTCGATCATCACTTTTACACTTGTTTTCAGACATCTTGGGCTTGAAATAAAGATACTGTACTTTATATGGTACTGTGCAGTACAGTACACAAAAACACAATCATTGGTAGGGGATGCACACATTTGACAATGTTCAGACACATGAACTAACTTAAGTGGTTGGACATGCAAATGCACATTCACATCTTTGAAAGTTTGCAAGTGAAAGGTTCATATGTAGGGGACTTACTGTAATAGAAAGGGAGGAGAATGCCTAACCCAAAGGGATGTTATATTAATAATCTTTCCTCTGCTCCCTGCCAATACCTGCCAATCCCATTCTACCCTGCACACTGCTTTCCCCCACATCAGCAGGTTAACCTTTCAATTGCTTTCATTTCAACTTTTTTTTTTTTTTTTAATTGACGGGCTTCCCTGGTGTCTCAGATGGTAAAGGATCGGCCTGCAATGCAGGAAACTTTGGCTGAATCCCTGGATCAGGAAGATCCCATGGAGAAGGGAATGGATGTCTACGCCAATATTTTTGCCTGCAGAATTCCATGGACAGAGATGCCTGGCAGGCTACAGTCTATGGTGTCACAAAATGATGGATGTGACTGAGTGACTAACACTTTTCATAATTGATTGCATACTGTGTTTTTTAATTGTACACAGGGATAATTCAACAAATCAACAAATATTAACAAACCAGGTAACAGATAGTGGCAATATTATGAGGAAAAATACAGCAAAAGAGGAGGATAAAATTTCCTGGTCAGCCTTGATGCAATTTCTAATAGCGTCGTCAGAGAAGACTTAAAAGTAAGGTGGCAAAGAAAGGCCTGAGGAGATGAGGAAGAAATACAAATCCATATGGATTTTGAGGGAAATTTTGCAAAGACGCTAGGGTGATATGTTCAAGGAAAACCATGAACTCAGGGGAACAGGAGTGAAATAGGAGGGAAACTGATGCCAGGCAGCTATTTGTGTAAATTAAAATGATGTTAGAAAACATCAGAAGAATTTCAGCAGAGGACAGTCATACCCTGGTGGCTGTGTTGAGCTGAATTGTAGGAGAGGCAAGGACAGACACAGAGAGACTGATTGCAGAAGAGTTTTTGTGATAAGTCAACTGAGAAATGATATTGGCTTCCTAGTGCCATTGGAGAGGGAAAAAGAGATAATTACATATTTGATATACTTGACGCTGCAAGAGAAGGAAGGTATAGATCAGAAACCTTAGGATTCAGGGCACAAGTGAACAGTTGGATTACCTAAGAGAAAAGACAATTGATCTCTTGGTAGAGATGCAGTTGAGTTAGTGTGATGCTAAATGATTGTGAAAATTCTCCTCCAACTTACTTCCATTTCTCTCAGTGCAAAAGAAAAAACAAAACAAAAAAGAGACACTGAATGTGAACAATCAGATGGAGGTCAGAGCCTAGAAGAGAAGAGAATTTATAAAATAGTCTGGGAGAAGAAATGGAAAACCCAGAGTGGAAAAAGGGAGTTAGGGAATTGGTACAATGACCAGACAGTAATTAGGGACCACTTGATGTTATTATCTTTGATTTTAAAATCTGATCTTTTTTGCATAATCATGTGTCTTTTTCTTCAGAGTGAAGAGAAAAGGATTCATTTTCTTCTGTGTGAATGAGGTACAAAATATGAATTGTCTTGGATTTCAGCAGGATTAGAACTTTGCCCTGTAAATGGAACAAGTGGGTACAGCAAAGAGGGAAGGAGAATTGTGGGTCTGTTCAGGGAGAGATTTTAGTGATGGACTACCCATGTAGTCCACGCTGGGTAGGAGAGAACTGAGGACATAGAGATCAGTTAAAGGTGAGTGAAAAGATATCTTGGTCTAATTGAAGCATTTTAGTGAAGGGTACCAGAGAACATAAACTTCATAAAAGTGAAATGCTTGGAATTGAGATTGTATGAGGATTGGTCATTTGTCATGGAAGGTCAGACATAAGATTGAGGGAAGGAGAGGAAGAGGTTAGACCATGAAGACCACCAAAAGAAAGGAGATTCAGATAGAAAGAGGTAGATATTGAAATCAATATGCATATTATTTTGCAATAGCAGAGATTAGGGTAGCAGACAATTCCATTAATTCAGAAACTAAAATCACTGAGAAATGACTGGTTTAGACATCTGCAGTTACTGCAACAAGTCTGAATTTTTAACATCAGACCAAAGAAGATTTAAAGATGGAGTTCTTAATCTCTCTCTTAGCACCAAACCATATTATTCTGGCAAAAAAAAAAAACAAAAAAAAAAAACCCTGTACTTTTTAAATAATTTATCTTCTACTCCTTTTTCTCCATAGAGAAGACCTTTTGATGCTAATGATTTGCTTTTAGCTCCTCTCCTATTCCCAGAGCTAGGCTGTCCCCTCTTGAAGCAGCCCCACAAGCAATATGAAAATTTTTGTTGCCTTCCCAGTCTTTCTTTAATGTTACTTGTGCTCACTTTCTTGGGATCCACTGGAGAAATATTGCTTCCAGAAAATTGTTAATTTTGCATTCAAGTTTTATAAACAAAGAGACAAAAATGGGTTATATAATCAAATACATTTACGGAAACATCATTAAATAAATCTTAACCTGTCAGAGTCTTTAATAAATTGATGAGGTTGTAACTCCCTGTATTGTGCTTCATCCCTCGGTCATGTCTGACTCTTTGCTACCCCATGGACTGTAGCCCACCAGACACCTCTGTCCTTGGGGATTCTCCAGGCAAAAATACTGGAGTGGATTGCCATGCCCTCCTCCAGGAGATCTTCCCAACCCAGGGATTGAACTCAGGTTTCCTGCATGGCAGGCAGATTCTTATACATCTTAGCCAGTGACTCCCTAAGACATCTCTAATAAACTTTGTCTTTCCCACAGTTTGGTATCATTTGAGCAAGTTGGTGCTCCTCAGAGCTGTTATTTTGGTATATTCTGTACAGAAATTGTGTAAACTCCATTTTTTATGTGTCCTAGCTTACGAATGAATGAATGCTCATAATAGGCAACACTTAAAATCACTTTTGGGGGGGAAGGCAGGACTCTTTAATGTTTTTATATGCATATTAGCCTATTCAATCTTCAGTGCAAACCCCAAATATGTTATTATTGATCTCTGTATTTTGTTATTTATTTACTTTTTTAGTTTCTTAATTGTTTTTAATTGCCATTTCCATGACAGTCTTTAATGCAAGTTTTCATTATACAAGTATCAATTTTTATATCCATCATGACAAAGTCTAGGTCTGCACTCTCCAATATGGTTCATTAATCTCTCTATTTTAGTAGGTGGTAGAACCAGATTCTGATGCTGGAAGTTTAGCTTGAGTGTGCACTCAACACATCAAGAATGAAAGAAGATAGAAATTCTACCTTTTGATACGTGAAGAAACCAAATGGTGATCAGAAAACCAAAAGCTTAGTTAGACCAACAGTACATGTGTTTCTTAAGATGAAACAACCATTAAGCGACTAGTATAACAGCACATTTGTTTGGATAGCTAAAATACAGACAGATCACTTGAAAATCTTAGCTTAATATATTAATACTTTGGTATGCAGGGCTAAAAGTCCAAAGACCTGATTGAAAAAGATTTCTTTAATGGTTCTATCCAGTGTACATGGAAATAGCCCAAAAATAGTAATAGCAATGACTATTTACAGAGTAATTTACTATCTACTATATACAGAGCAGTATGTAAGATTTTATTTTGAAATGTTAAATTTCATAGAGACTGCAAACAGAAGACAGATGTAAACCTAGTGCATGAAATGTTTTTACATATATGTGTCTTATTTTGTGTGCTTTTAATACTTTGTTGGATTATTGTATACTCTCTTGTTGGCTGGGTTTGAAAAAGAAGTCCTATATATTTAATCTTTGGGGATCCATTTTATTGAATTATAATTGGTCATAGACAAGCAAAGATGTCTTGTTTTACAAAAGGCTCACAGTAAAGCTCAACTTGTAGCTGTTAACACTGAAAGTTCATAGATCCTACCACGAATACTCTAAAGCTAAATGCAAAGTTGCTTGTACCTAAATAAATGAGCTAAATTGTTTGCCTTATTTATTTATTTTTACTCCTCAGACCTCCTGAGAGAGTAAAATCATTTATTTCCAAAACTCTGTGTGTGTGTGTGTGTGTGTGTGTGTGTGTGTGTGTGTGTGTGTGATATCTGGTTTTGACATTATGGCCATATAAGATTTTGAAATATAGCATTATGGATGAAAGCAGAAGAAAGCAGGCATTTTGATTGAGTGTCCCCTTATCTTTGGACACATCCTGCTCTCCCCAGTTTATCCTGGATCCAGTGATTTGAGGGAGTTTAAAATTTACTTTGCTATGTAAGTTACAGGCCTTGGCATTTTTGTTGAACTGGTGCAAATAGAACTGAAGAGGCATTTGATGCATTTAGCATCTACCTGCTCACCAACTTCTTATTTGGCTAAATATAAACTTTTCTCATTTCCTTTTGTTGCTGATAAGTAATTAAATGGCATAGGGAAAAGAAATGCTGAGGGTAAAAAATATCAGAGGAATTTGAATTCTTCCCACCTTTAATTGGAAAAACTCTATAAAGAAAAAATATGCATTTTGTGCTTTTTAAATAATACTTTATTTGGTTTCAAATTAAACCATAAGAGATGAATGAGTGGAACTTATGTTTAACACTGTTTCCCCTGAATTGCTGTTAATATCAATTACACAGCTATTTTGCACATCAACAATTTTCTTATTTTTCTGCTGACGGTTTCCTTTGGGGAGTGCATTTAATATTGATGAAATCCTATCCTCTGAGAGCTTCCCATTGTTTGGATTATAATTTCAGTACTTTCGTGGCATGGAGAAAATAACACTAAAACTACTGAATAATTGCTCATTTTGAACATGCTAATAACTGTTTATAATTATTTAGCAACTAATTTTAAAAGTATCTTGACTAATGTATTAAAGATCTCAAAGTCATTATGCATCATATTTTTCACTTGTTTTCATTTCATTTATTTGTAAAATTAAAAGTATACTGCATTATTTATTTTGCAGGTGTTATCATTGAGGAAGCTAAAGCAATCCCACTATAGGAACTTTTTAACAGAATTATCACATAAGAGTTAAATGTAAGTAATGAATAAATTTGCACTTGTTTTATACTAGATTCTACAGAGAATATTTACTGAAATTTTCAGTGTTTATTGGTGGAAGGTCAGTAGGATTTAACTTTCTTTTAGAAAGATTTATAAACCTCATATGTTTGCAGATTTTATTTCCTTCCATTCTGTATCTGACCTACTATTGGCTTCTTTGTAAATGTCCTTTGCTTTATTTGTTATAGAAATTTAGGACACTTTTTCCAATTTGCATAGTACTTGTATAAGCAATTCTCTTCCCATTTATTTGATATTTTTAAAAGCCTTTTTTTTTGATATGCATTTAATGTTACTATTCATTTAATTTTTTCTTCCAGAGGTTTTGTGCATTATCACACAACATTTTCATTCTTTTAAAATGCTATTGAAATTTAATTTTTTCCAAGGGCTCTACATCTGATAAGAAATGGTCTGTTTTGGAGAGGTTAATATAACATAGATTTACCTTATATATGCACAGACATTGGAAAATACTTGGAAATATATACATATGTGTTACATGATCTAAAATTTCGGGATAGAATTAGTGTGTGCAGATGTGCTAAGTCGCTTCAGTCATGCCTGACTCTTTGCAATCCTATAGACTATAGCATGCCAGGCTTCTCTGTCCATGGAATTCTCCAGGCAAGAATACTGGAGTGGGTTGCCACGCCCTCCTCCAGGAGATCTTCCAGACCAAGGGATGGAATCTGTGACTCAGGTCTCCTGCATTGACAGGCAGGTTCTTTACCACTAGCAATCTGGGAAGCCCTAGAATTAGTTTAAAAGACTAAAACTTCCTTATTTGTCTTTCTAAATGAACAATGGAATTCCACATGAAGGACAATTGACTATCCAATGATACTGCAGGAATACAGAGTGGATTATAGGAAAAAATAAACCACCTAAATTGATGAGTAACAGCAAGACCTATTTGACATCAAAAAGTTTGAGGATCTTACCTATGTTCTCAGTTCCCTGGAAAGGTGTTGATAGAAGTATATAAGGAAGCTGTGGTACATATACACTATGGAATATTACTCAGCCATTAAAAAGAATTCATTTGAATCAGTTCTAATGAGATGGATGAAACCGGAGCCCATTATACAGAGTGAAGTGAGCCAGAAAGATAAAGACCAATACAGTATACTAACACATATATATGGAATTTAAAAAGATGGTAACAATAACCCTATATGCAACACAGAAAAAGAGATACAGATGTATGGAACAGACTTTTAGACTCTGTGGGAGAAGGCGAGGGTGGGATGTTCAGAGAGAACAGCACTGAAACAAGTATGCTATCAAGGGTGAAACAGATCACCAGCCCAGGTTGGATGCATGAGACAAGTGCTCAGGGCTGGTGCACTGGGAAGACCCAGAGGGATGGGGTGGGGAGGGAGGTGGGAGGGGGGATCGGGATGGGGAACACATGTAAATCCATGGCTGATTCATGTCAGTATATGGCAAAAACCACTACAATAAAAAAAAAAAAAAGTCTCTAAACACTCAGACAAGCACCCCAAAAAAAAAAAAAAAAAAAAAAAGAAGGTGTACCACCCGCTATTTTAAAAATTTTACTTATGTCCATTTATGAAATTGGACAATCCTGGGAGCAGTTTCCAGTATTAGACTTCATCTTACAGATGAGGTAACTGGATCATAGAGAAGTTAAGTAACTTACTTAGAGTCACACAGTCATAACTGGATTTCTGGATACAGAGATTGTATCTTAATATTTGACTGCATCTAGATATAATAGTAGCTTTTAAGATCTATTAAAAAACAATGTTATTGAATGTAAGTTCATGTGTCAAACAGGAAGACCAAACAAACCAAAACATTGGAGTTTGGAGCAAATAAATGTTTGTTGCAGGGCCATGCAAAGAGATTGGGTGGCTCTTGACCCCGCCCCCCCCCCCCCCCCAAAGCCTGAACTTTCTGAAGGGTTTTAGTAAAGCACTTTTAAAGGCAAGGTTGGGGGGGGGGGGCAGAGGAGCCAAGATGGCAGAGGAGTAGGAGGGGGAGACCACTTTCTCTCCTACAAATTCATCAAAAGAATATCTGAACGCAGAGCAAACTTCACAAAACAACTTCTGATCGCTAGCTGAGGTCATCAGGCGCCCAGAAAAGCAGCCCATTGTCTTCGAAAGGAGGTAGGACAAAATATAAAAGATAAAAAGTGAGACAAAAGAGCTAAGGACGGATATCCGTCCGGGGAAGTCTTAGGCAGCATTGCTTGGGGTAGGGTCCGGGCCTGAGTGCCCTGAGGACAATCGGAGGGAGCTTTTGTGAGTTGCCAACTTGAACTGTGGGAGAGCAGGGAAGAGAGAGAAAATTAACCGGCCCGAACACGCTGCCGGCCGTTCGCAGAACAAAGGGACCGAGAAAGTCCAGAGAAGAGCTCGCAGACTGCAGACCGGCCCAGACCCGCAGGAGGCGGGAGTAGGTCGCAGCGAGACACAGGGCGCAGGCACCCAACCGGCACGGGCGGGGACTGGGGCTGGGGACGCAGAGGGCAGAAGGCGCACGCACCCGACTGGCGCCGGCGGAAACCGAGATTGGGACCGTGGAAGGGAGTGGGCGCCCCGCGCCGCACCCGGGGAGAGTGCGTCTGTCAAGCTCCTGGCTGCCTGGACCGCTCTGACGGGGAAGGCACAAGAGCGGACGCAGCCATTTGTTCCGCGCTTTTGTGGAACACTTGAGGGCTGGAGCTGCGCGCAGCGCGCTGCGCGCACCATATAGAGCAGCCGGGATCCTGAGCAGCGCAGACCGAGAAAGCAGCGCCAGGCCCTCCCCGCAGCGCCAGCCCCTCCCTGCAGCGCCAGCCCCTCCCAGCAGCGTGACAGAACTAGCTACCTGAATAAGAGTCCACCTCAGCCCGCCTGTGTCAGGGCGGAAATGAGGCTCTGAAGAAACTGGCAAACAGAAGCCAAATAAACAAAGGGAACCTCTTCAGAAGAGAGTGGTGCAACAGATTAAAATCCCTGTAGAAAACACCAATTACACCGGAAGAGGCCTGTAGATATCGAGAAGTGTAAGCTGGAACGAGGAGATATCTGAAACTGAGCCGAACCGACACTGACCGCAACAGCTCCAGAGAAATTCCTAGATATATTTTTACTTTTTTTTTTTAAATAAGAAAAAAAAAAAAAAACTTTTTTTTTTCTTTTTTCTTTTTTATTTTTTCTCTTTTATTTTCCTTTAAAATTCCCTATTACTCCCCCATTACTCCTTAACTTTCATAGATTTTTACGATTTTTTTAATTAGGGAAAATTCTTTTTTTTTTTTCTTTTTCTTTTTTTCTCTTCTATTTTCTATTTTTCTTTTTCTCTTATTTCTCTTAAAGTCCTCTAGTACTCCTCTACTACTCCTTAATTTTCATTTTCAATACACTATAACCTTACCAAAAAAAAAAAAAAAAAAAAGAAGAGAAGCCCTATTTTATAAACTGAACTTCATATATATTTTAAAAATTTTTGTGTGTGTGTTTTGGTTTTTGTTTTTAATATAGTATTTTTAAGAGTCTAATCTCTACTCTAGATTTTTAATTTTTGTTTTTCAATATATGATCTAAATCATGAACATTTAAGAATCCAATATTCAGTTCCCATTTTTATTCAGGAGTGTGTTGATTATTCTCTCCCAAACTTGACTGTCTGTTTTCTACCTCAGAACACCTCTATTTCCTCCTTTCCCCTTCGCTTCCCAACCCAATTCTGTGAATCTTGGTGGGTGTCTGGGCTACGGAGAACACTCTGGGAACAGACAACTGCGTAGATCTGTCTCTCTCCTCTTGAGTCCCCCTTTTTCTCCTCCAGCTCATCACTATCACCCTCCTCCCTCTCCTCTTCTTCATGTAACTCTGTGAACCTCTCTGGGTGTCCCTAACGGGGGAGAATCTTTTCGCCATTAACCTAGAAGTTTTATTATCAGTGCTGTATAGTTGGAGAAGTCCTGAGACTACAGGAAGAATAAAACTAAAATCCAGAGGCAAGAGACTTAAGCCCCAAACTGGAGAACACCAGAACTCCTGACTACATGGAACTTTAAGTAATAAGTGACCGTCCAAAAGCCTCCATACCTACACTGAAATCAACCACCACCCAAGAGCCATTAAGTTTTAGAGCAAGACATACCAAGCAAATTCTCCAGCAACGCAGGAACATAGCCCTAAACGTCAACATACAGGCTGCCCAAGGTGACACCTAACACATAGACCCATCTCAAAACTCATTACTGAGCACTCCATTGCTCTCCAGAGAGAAGAAATCAAGTTCCACGCACCAGAACACTGACACAAACTTTCCTAACCAGGAAACCTTGACAAGCCAATCGTCTAACCCCACCCACTGGGTAAAACCTCCACAATAAGAAGGAACCACAGACCTCCAGAATACAGAAAGCCCAGTCCAGACACAGCAATCTAAACAAGATGAAAAGGCAGAGAAATACCCAACAGGTAAAGGAACATGAAAAATGCCCACCAAATCAAACAAAAGAGGAGGAGATAGAGAATCTACCTGAAAAAGAATTTAGAATAATGATAATAAAAATGATCCAAAATCTTGAAAACAAAATGGAGTTACAGATAAATAGCCTGGAAACAAAGATTGAAAAGATATAAGAAATGTTTCATAACGACCAAGTGGGCTTTATCCCAGGAATGCAAGGATTCTTCAATATCTGCAAATCAATCAATGTAATACACCACATTAACAAATTGAAAGATAAAAACCATATGATTATCTCAATAGATGCAGAGAAAGCCTTTGACAAAATTCAACACCCATTCATGATTAAAACTCTCCAGAAAGCAGGAATAGAAGGAACATACCTCAACATAATAAAAGCTATATATGACAAACCCACAGCAAGTATCACCCTCAATGGTGAAAAATTGAAAGCATTTCCCCTGAAATCAGGAACAAGACAAGGGTGCCCACTCTCACCACTACTATTCAACATAGTGTTGGACGTTTTGGCCACAGCAATCAGAGCAGAAAAAGAAGTAAAAGGAATCCAGATAGGAAAAGAAGAAATGAAACTCTCACTGTTTGCAGATGACATGATCCTCTACATAGAAAACCCTAAAGACTCTACCAGAAAATTACTAGAGCTAATCAATGAATATAGTAAAGTTGCAGGATATAAAATTAACACACAAAAATCCCTTGCATTCCTATATACTAACAATGAAAAAACAGAAAGAGAAATTAAGGAAACAATACCATTCACCATTGCAACAAAAAGAATAAAATACTTAGGAGTATATCTACCTAAAGAAACAAAAGACCTATACATAGAAAACTATAAAACACTGATGAAAGAAATCAAAGAGGACACAAACAGATGGAGAAACATACCGTGTTCATGGATTGGAAGAATTAATATTGTCAAAATGGCTATTCTACCCAAAGCAGTCTATAGATTCAATGCAATCCCTATCAAGCTACCAACGGTATTTTTCACAGAACTAGACCAAAGAATTTCACAATTTGTATGGAAATACAAAAAACCTCGAATAGCCAAAGTAATCTTGAGAAAGAAGAATGGAACTGGAGGAATCAACCTGCCTGACTTCAGACTCTACTACAAAGCCACAGTCATCAAGACAGTATGGTACTGGCACAAAGACAGAAATATAGATCAATGGAACAGAATAGAAAGCCCAGAGATAAATCCACGAACTTATGGACACCTTATCTTTGACAAAGGAGGCAAGGATATACAATGGAAAAAAGACAACCTCTTTAACAAGTGGTGCTGGGAAAGCTGGTCAACCACTTGTAAAAGAATGTAACTAGAACACTTTCTAACACCATACACAAAAATAAACTCAAAATGGATTAAAGATCTAAATGTAAGACCAGAAACTATAAAACTCCTAGAGGAGAACATAGGCAAAACACTCTCCGACATAAACCACAGCAAGATCCTCTATGACCCACCTCCCAGAATATTGGAAATAAAAGCAAAACTAAACAAATGGGACCTAATGAAACTTAAAAGCTTTTGCACTACAAAGGAAACTGTAAGTAAGGTGAAAAGACAGCCCTCAGATTGGGAGAAAATAATAGCAAATGAAGAAACAGACAAAGGATTAACCTCAAAAATATACAAGCAACTCCTGCAGCTCAATTCCAGAAAAATAAATGACCCAATCAAAAAATGGGCCAAAGAACTAAACAGACATTTCTCCAAAGAAGACATACAAATGGCTAACAAACACATGAAAAGATGCTCAACATCACTCATCATCAGAGAAATGCAAATCAAAACCACAATGAGGTACCATTACATGCCAGTCAGGATGGCTGCTATCCAAAAGTCTACAAGCAATAAATGCTGGAGAGGGTGTGGAGAAAAGGGAACCCTCTTACACTGTTGGTGGGAATGCAAACTAGTACAGCCGCTATGGAGAACAGTGTGGAGATTTCTTAAAAAACTGGAAATAGAACTGCCATATGACCCAGCAATCCCACTTCTGGGCATACACACCGAGGAAACCAGATCTGAAAGAGACACGTGCACCCCAATGTTCATCACAGCACTGTTTATAATAGCCAGGACATGGAAGCAACCTAGATGCCCATCAGCAGATGAATGGATAAGGAAGCTGTGGTACATATACACCATGGAATATTACTCAGCCATTAAAAAGAATTCGTTTGAACCAGTCCTAATGAGATGGATGAAACTGGAGCCCCTTATACAGAGTGAAGTAAGCCAGAAAGATAAAGAACATTACAGCATACTAACATATATATATATGGAATTTAGAAAGATGGTAACGGCAACCCTATATGCAAAACAGAAAAAGAGACACAGAAGTACAGAACAGACTTTTGGACTCTGTTGGAGAAGGTGAGGGTGGGATGTTGCAAAAGAACAGCATGTATATTATCTATGGTGAAACAGGTCACCAGCCCAGGTGGGATGCATGAGACAAGTGCTCGGGCCTGGTGCACTGGGAAGACCCAGAGGAATCGGGTGGAGAGGGAGGTGGGAGGGGGGATCGGGATGGGGAATACGTGTAAATCTATTGCTGATTCGTGTCAATGTATGACAAAACCCACTGAAAAATAAATAAATAATAAATAAATAAATAAATAAAGACAAGGTTAGGGAGGGGATGGTTGTTGCAAACCTCTTGGTGTGGGAATGCTTTGTTCTTGTAGCTGTTAGCTTTGAGAATGGGCTTCCTATATTTTTCAGGCTATATGCAACATTCTTAACTTGTAACAAAAACAATAGAGTACAAAGGTTAAAGTGAAAGAAACAGATCTAATATGAAATCATATTTGTTCTTCCCTTTTATATAAATGTCTTCCTAAGTAGCTCAGTGGTAAAGAATCTGCCTGCCCATGCAGGAGACTCAGGCGACATGGGTTCAATCACTGGGTCAGGAAGATCCCCTGGAGTAGGAAGTGGCAATCCACTCCAGTATTCTTGCCTGGACAATCCCATGGACAGAGGAGCCTGGTGGGATACAGTCTATGAGGTCTCAAAATGTCAGCCACAATTGAATGGCTGAACGCAAGCACAAGCATTACAAAAATATAATGATTTTAAAAGATGTCAGAACATTTATTATAGATATTTTTTATTTGTATTTTAATATAATTTTTTAACATAGGAGGTATTAACATATTTTATTTACTTATATTTTTACAGCAATACATTTGACTTGTATTTTTTAACTTATGTGAATTTCCACTCTTAGTTCAAAACATGGATCGGTTACAACAGATTATCAATGAATCATGCTACGAGAAGAAGCACACAAGCAAATATCAATTGTACATAAACACATAGTTTGTTAGCATTTTGTCAAAGATCCTTACTTGATTACATTCCAGTAATACTCATGAATTGATTTGCAGTACTTTTACTTAATCCCTAATGAATCTGACATAACAGCCTGCAAATTGTTGCAGGTTTATATGACTCCTTTAGTTAATGAGGTAGCGTGGGCTTACTAAATGAATGCATCAATAAAACAACTTCTATTCCTCTATATTTGGCAGAGAAAATGATTCACTCACCTTAACTGCTGAATTTAGAGTAAATTTTAAGTCACATAACTTCTAACCATTAGAGAAAACTAGTGCTTGTTGACATGATATATGTTTTATGTATAACACAGGTGGATACATTCATCTTTTGAAAAACTTATTTGTTAAAGGAATGGTAAGCACTTGTATTTCTGCTTCTATTAGATTTTAAAGGAATACCGCAATGGAACACAATTGTTTCTTTTTCTTTTTTTCTTATTTAATTCAACGTGGCTGTCATGGCTATCAACTACCTATGCTACTATTACAGTTTTGCTACATAGACCAGTTCTTGATTTATTAGCTTTCAGACTCAAGCTTTGCTGTGCTGTTACATTCTTTGGCTTACACAGCACCTGTAGAGACCTCTAGTGATACAGTTTTATTTATTATTCATGCAACTTTCTGGGACAAATAGGAGATGGACTGGTTCAGAGGTCATCACCATAGTTTAAGGTCAAGCTATTTGACTTCTGAAGTCTCTTTAGTAATATCTGTCTGATTTCCTTGTAAATGGGACAGTCTAATCAACTAAAAAGCAACATAAAATGTCTCGAACTTTGGATAGTGAACAAACCTAAATGAAAAGGAATTTGTTTAAGACATGACTTTCTTGTTCATGTTAACTCCTCATTTTACATGTTGGTATATCTTTTGTAGAACAGATGGGCATACAGTAGCTACTGTGTCTTTAATCTCCAGCAAGAATGCTCTGAAAAAGGGGATTTGCTAGGTTGAATTTGACCATTTGTTATCATTAGAGGACTGTTTGTGAAAAACAGAATTTCCTTCTTAGCTGACAATGCAGAAACATCAAAGATCTAAATAAACAAAGCCCAGGGAAGAATTTTGGACTCATTCATCATTCTCAAACATGAAGTTACCCTTCTTATTTAAAATCCCCTTCTAGTCCACTTCTAATTAAAAATACACATATATTTTTAATATCATACATCAATCATTATTTGCACACCAAGAATCAGAGTGACACTTGATTTGAGTAGATAGCTGCTTTAGAAACAATGAACCAAATTATTTCATTTTTCAGAGATGAGAAGATTGTCTCATTCATGAAACAACGAATTGTATCACACTTATGAAAAAATCAAGTAATGTACTTCAAAAACCCTTTAATTAATTTGCAAATTTACAAATCTGGTTTCTAAATATATGCATACCTCTCAGCTGTGACAATTAGAGGACCTCTTTGTAAAAATATTTACTTTCCTTTTTTATTTCACCTAGCATTTTTCACAGAACAGTCATCCCTCTGAAGGCTTCATCTCTATACATTGTAACCATCAGCATGGTTGCTATAGCAAAAAAATGGAAGGTTCTTTCGTGTCCCACCCTTACCCTCACCTCCCACCCCTGTCCTACCATGAATTTGCTATGTTCTATCTGTACACAAATAGCTAGTTTCCCCCCATCCCTGGTGTCATGGTGTTACCACTTGGGTACAAACCACCGTCCTTTTGTCTGGACCACTGCTCAGCCCATTCTTTACCAAGCAGCCAAAATGTAAGTCATATTACAGGCAGACCTCAGAGATAGTGCCTCTTCAGTTCTGGACCACCTCAATAAAGCCAGTCACATGAAGTTTTTGGTTTCTCAGTGCAAATAAAAGTCACATTTACACTAGACTGTGGTCTAGTAAGTGTAGCTAATTAAAATGTCAGGTTAACCCCCCTTTAGTGCCAGAGAGCCTCACAGAACTGCTCAGAAGTGGGAATCCTCACCCTTACATACCACCTAACCACCATAACACCCCCAAGTCAGCCTCCTTTGCATTTTTCCGCCTTTCTGTTTTTGGACCTGTTTGAAAGCCACTGTATGTTCTCAGAAAACCTCATTATGTGAGTAATAAAACTTTTCATACCCTCTAATTGATAGGCAGGACCATCAGTCTCAACATAGAGACCACATTTTGAGAATGGGGAGGTGTTCATCCTGGTTTTGCAGATTGGTACTACAATTTTTTTATTTGGGGCAGATCATTCCCTTAGAAGATAAGTTCTAAAAAGTCAACAGTGATGTGCACAGAGAAATAAGTGTCTTCATTCTGTATCTTTAGGAGGAATCTAATAACCAGATGATAGTTAAAATTCAATTGATTATTTTGTTCAAGTGTAATGTGCATTCTCTATTAGTCAAAAGATAAGTCTTCATATGTTGTACTGTGCTGTGCTTAGCCGTTCAATCATGTCTGACTCTTTGCAACCTTATGGACTATAGCCTGCCAGGCTCCTCTGTCCATGCGGATTTTCCAGGCAAGAATACTGGAGTGGATTGCTATGCCCTCCTCCAGGGGATCTTCCCAACCTGGAGATCAAACACGGGTCTCCCACATTGCAGGCAGATCTTTGCCATCTGAGCCACCAGGGAAGCCCAAGAATACTGGAGTGGGTAGTCTGTACCTTCTCCAGGGGATCTTCCCAACCCAGAAATTGAACCAGGGTCTCCTGCATCACAGGTGGATTCTTTACCAGCTGAGCTACCAGGGAAGCCCAAGTCTTTGTATAGCACTACACAAATATATCTATAATTGTGTACTGATACCAATCCATGAAACATTTCTTTTTCACATAATATTTCTTTCATAGATGAGGAAGATCAAAGTTGTTATTGATAATAATTAATATTTTGTTATATTTATTATGTTTTATTTATATTATGATTATATACTTATATTTAGATATAATTATTAATATTTTGACTTTTAAGCATCTTAATATGACTTTTGATGACTTTTCTATCACTATCCTACAAGCTTTTTAACTTTTCCTCCTCTGAATAGCAATTAACAAAAACAGATATTTCTATTTTACAGATAAGAAAAAACAGGCATGGTTTTTCTGAATTATAGTTATTTAGTAAATATATATTCCACATTTTGATCTATAGCTATATTATAGAACATGTATGAGTTTATTTTATACAGAATAACATTTTACGAGTCTGACAGAAAGAGTACTTTGAGCCCTCAAGCAAATTGCCTATGAAAAAAATGTTGAAATATTGCTGAAAGCTGGTAAAGTTTTTTTAAATGCAATATTTTGCTAAGTAGTTGCTCTGGATGCTAACGAGATTGTTATTAGAAAATAAAGTGTATTAATAAAGCTAAAAAAGCTCAAAGTTTGATAATTTTAGCACCAGAGTTGGAAAGAAGACTCTGTTGTTCAATTATGAACAGGAAAATCTTAATTTTTTTCATCCCCAGGTTGAGAATTATCATGCTGATACAATATGATTGGAGGGTGTCAAGTTGTCTTTTGGAGTTACATTTAATCTGACCCACACTGCAAACTTGTATAAAAAGATAATTTTCCTACTCTGATATAAGGGGCAACTACAAGCTTAATTTGAAGCAAATCTTTGCAAGAGATGAGGATACATTAGCTTCTCAGATTCCTAAAATGACAGTCTTCTTGTCAAGTTCTGACATTTGAATCCAAGAATGGGATCATGGTATAAGCCAGCACAGAAAAAAAAAAAGTGAAGTCGCTCAGTCGTGTCCGACTCTTAGCGACCCCATGGACTACAGCCTACCAGGCTCTTCCGTCCATGGGATTTTCCAGGCAAGAGTACTGGAGTGGGGTGCCATTGCCTTCTCCAATAAGCCAGCATACACAGGCTTAAAAGGTTGAAAGCCTTAGATAGAAGCATATGGTGAGTTTGGGGGTGGAATATGAAAGAAAGGACATACTTACTTATGTATTTTACAATGATTCACAGTAAGGAGAGAGGGTAGAACATGTTGCTGAATACCTTTAGAATTCTCCTGAAATGTCACTGCCTGGAAAGCACCTCCAGATTGGTCACCTGTTGCACCCAGCACATCATAAGCCACTCTCTAAGAGAGGGCAAGTGGTGTTCTTCATAGGGTGTCAGACAATCTGGGTTCAGATTCTGTCTCTACCACATACTAGATGGGAAAACATGGGGAAGTTACATTACTTAACTTCTTTGTACCTCAATTTCCCCTTTTGCAAGTTAGAAAACAATACTGCATATTTCCTAGGTTGATGAAAAGTTTTTGCTCACACAAGTAAAACACTTAGAACAGCACCTGCAACATAGCAATCTCTTGATAATATACTAGTGTAGCAGATTTTAAAAGTAATAGTAGTTTAGATATGTCATTGGATGTGTATGTTTACCTTTACTTCTCTTCCACGAGTGTATAAGCATCTTGACAAGGTGCTTTATAGATAACTGCACGTGCAGGTTCTATTAGGCAGCTTGTGTGTTGTGAATGGTATCTCTATTGTTGGTAATATTCAACACAGATATTTGTTGATCACTTAGGCTCTATCATAAACATTTAAAAATAATCAAGAATACAGACTTACCTAAGAGAATACCCTAAGATTTATTAACCTAAGAAACCCCAAGATAACCTGTTAGTCATGATACTAAACAAGTGAGATTCGGCCTGTGGGAAAACAGAAATTGTCTGTCTCTCTTGTCTCTATGGAAATTTTTCTTATAAATACAAATGTGTTTTGTAATGATTCCAGCTGCTGTGTTCCTCAGCTGCTTCTTGTTCCCTAAGACACTTGTTTTCCTAACCAGATTCATCTCCTAGATTGACATTTGTCTGGATCAACTGGAGATCATTAGAGAAACCTGACAATGTTGTGTTTGTTTCCGCTGAACAGCAAAGCAAGTCAGCCATAATTATACATATAATCACCTCCCTCTTGAACTTCCCTCCTCTCCCCCCATTCCCTCTTCTAGGTCATCACAGAGTGCCGGGCTGGGCTCCTGTGTTATATCGCAACTTCTCTCCAGCTATCTGTCTTGCACATGGCTCAGCCATAAAAAAAGAACACATTTGAGTCAGTTCTAGTGAGGTGGAGAATGGTCTTACCTGTTCACACCAGGTTTGATGCTGAGTTAGAACCAGGTTGCATCAGCTAGTGTTCACACCGCCAATGAGTTTATAGATAATACAGTTTACATTACAACTGTTATGTTCATTTACTCAACAAATGACAACCAGGTGACTTATACATCCTGTTTAATGTTGAAAAGCTTATGAAGACAGTATCCTCAAAAAACCAATTAATTTTACTGTCTTTTTTCCCCCTAGGGAACAATTTGATATTAAAAACAACTTTGCTATATGACAATTGTCAAGAGAATGGATAATAGCCAGACAACCAAGCTACTTATGGTGAACTTAAGAGAGATAATCTTGTGCAGTACACCTAGATGAAGTTCTTTAAGGAAAGAGAAAAGATGTATTCCTGTTGCTCTGCTTTAGGAAAACTACACAGATAACAAAATAAAATAAACTTGGAAATAGTTTTTCTATGACTAACAGAGCTTGGGATTGAGCTACTACTATATATGAGTTGACTCAATTTGCAGGTCTATAATTTGTTTGCAAGGAGTTGAAAAGACTGATTGCAGAGCAGTGTAATGTTCTCCTAGAGGATATGTAAGAGAGTGATGTAGAGTCAGTCCTTGTGGACAAACATTGCAAAAGGAATGTGCATCATGGTCTGCTTTGCAGGGTGGAATCACAGCATCAAAGGCCTAATCTTTGCACAGGAGCAAGTCCTGCTCCTGATCATCACATTATTCATCCCTGCAGCCCTATAGAGAAACCAGATCACATCCATTTTCTAAAATTGGTACCCAGACATACTACTGCACTAACAAGGAAACGAAACACTGCATAAAACCAGAATTGCTTAAATACTACTAAACTATTTATATTCACCAATTTAAATGAAAACAGAGGAGATGAAAAGATAATAGCACAAAAATAGATGGTTTAAGAATGTGTTGAACTCCTGTGGTGATCTACACAGGTTTCTAGAAAATGGTGTAGTGCAAGACATCAACAGTGACAAAATGCCCAGATGGTAATGGAAGCAGGTATGCAATTCAGTTTTCCATAATCAAGCCTTCCAGTTAGGGCTGCTATTGCAGAGTAGTAGGTTGGCAAGTCTGTTAGATGTCACTTTCCTCTCTCATAGACACCTCATTTTTTATCATCCCTTCAGTCATTTAAGTGCTCTAAGCAAACATTTCTTTTTCCATTTAGCCATGGAGACTGAACCCATCAATACCCAATTTAAGCAAGACACTCATAAAGACTGCAGTGAAATTATTGCTCTGCTGTTTTTCTAAATATCCAGCTAGTCTGGCATCTAAAACTAAGCCTTTTCCTTGGTTGCTGAATAACTCTTCGGATATACAGTGTTTCTAATTAAATAAATCAAAAGCTGGAAAGACACATTGTGCATTTGGTTTAATATATTTATTAAACTGTCACTCACTCTTATTCATGTATAGCACACAGATGATCTGGGTCCCTTTTTTCAACAATAATTGTTAAAGCATGAACAATTATATTCTTTGCTAAATACTAAATATGGTTCAATTTTATACCAAATAAACACTGTGTTATTTACTGAAACTGATTACAAACCAAAAAGATGAGTTTTTCCATTTAAAAATGGTTGTCAGGTATACAAGATAAAACCTAAATAATCCAAAAAAAAAACCTAAATAATCCAATAAATTCAATTAAATATATATATATATATATATAATATTGGATCTTTAATATGATAAATGTCATCATGACTATAATTCTTACATAACAGTATGCTATAGCAAACATTGCATGTATTAATTTCTCTGAGTTATTAAGTCATAACCTCAGTTATATTATTGCAATAGAATAAATTTGAAACAGAGAAACAGCTCAAGGAAGCTGACTGCTACTAACCCGCTTGCAAGAGGCTTAGATATTGTTCTTAGATTTTCCACGAAATCTGTTTTTATATTATGCTCACATGTTCAGCCACATCTAATTTTCACTGATTTTTAAAAGCTCTGTTAGGCTTGATTTGTACTTGATCAATTCAACTAATTAACGTTTTAAGCAACTAGCAATAATGATATAAATTTAGCACATTAAAAATTACACCAACTACATTGTGTTTTGCCTGTTTCTAGATCTGTCTTAAGGAATTTAAGTCAGAGGTCATGTCACATAATTCACAATAAACCTGAGGTGGGTATTATTATCCTCATTTTAAAGGTGAAAAAGAAGGAGAGACTTGGAGTGTCTTGCCCAAAGACTGCTATTATGGTAAGAACTAAAGAGGGACTCCAAATCTTACATGTACTCCAGAATTCAAGTTTGTTTTCTGCTTTCTTCTTCTTCTTCTTTTTTTTTTTTTTTAATGATCTTCTTTTCATTTTTTAATTAAAATTTTTGTTTATACAATTTCAATGGTTACTTTCCATTTACAGTTATTACAAAATACTGGCTATATTCCCTGTGATGTACAATACATCCCTGAGCCTATATTACACCCAATAAACTGTTCCTCTCACTTCCCCACAGGTATATTGCCCCTCTCTCTTCTCCCCATTGTTAACCGCTAGTTATCTACATTTGTAAGTCTGTTTTTTTTTTGTTGTTGTTGTTGTTATATTCACCAGTTTCTTGTATTTTTTTTTAGTTCGCACATATAAGTGACAGTATTTGTCTTTCTCTGTCTGATTCATTTCACTTAAAGTAATGCCCTCCAAGTCCATCAAGTTTGCTTTTAAACTTCAAACCATAGGAGCTCATGCCGGGCCTTCCTGACAAAGGTAAGGAATAAAGATGAAGTGTTAGGATTACTTTTCGAGTAGTGTGGGAGTAGGAAAATAAAGACAGGCCATGAGGTGGACAAAGAAGAGCATGGTCCTTGCACTCTGTACTTGTGGGTTATTTCTCAGTGGTTAGAGACAGCAGGGGATGGGTAAGATGTGAACACAGTCAAGGTTTAATACGCACTGAGGAGTTGGATTGAGACTGAGTTTTCATAATGAAAGAACATTACTTGTATGCTAGGAGTCTAAGGTTCACGCTGCTTCAGATAAACTATCCATTTGAGAGAAACTACTCACTCAAGACCCAGAGATCAGCCCACATATTTAAGAAGCACTCTTGAAATGTTGATAACCTGGAGAGAGTGAGAAGTTTCAATCAAGAAATTCAGACATAGTGACTATTCAAGTACATGAAGAAGCTCAGATTTACCACCCAGAAAAATGAAAAGATCATCGTATATATAGTATCCAATCAGAGGAGGTACTTATTGTTTATCAATTGCCATGGGATGGAGATTTTCCTCTACATGCAAATTACTGTGTATGTGTGTATAAGTGTGTGAATGGGAGTGTGTGTGTGTATGTCACAGGGGTGGGGCACTGGCTTGTGATTCTTTTCAGGCAGCAGTTTTATATTTTCTATCACCTAACCTTTACTACACCTTAGATATGTTTCCCCAAGTCTCCTCAGGAGAAAATTTTTGCTATATATTCACTACATGGATTAATGAATAGATCCAGTAATTCATGAATATAAACATTGAGAGGTGACATAGAGGTAATATCTTTATATAAGAATTGTATGCATGTTTCCTAGTTATTTGCTATATTTGTAAAAACTTACCCGAGTATTTTTACAAGATATACATTTTAAGCATATCATTTGTTTTGAACTTTATATGAAGCATAAATGTCATAAAAGGTTTCATTTTCCTCCCCCAAATTTGACAAAATAACAGACTTAAAATCTATTTATAGATGTTAAAACTTGTTGTTCAGTTGTGACCAACTCTTTACAACCCCATGGACTGAAGCACACCAGGTGTCCCTGTCCTTCACTATCTCCCAGAGTTTCTTCAAATTCATGTCCAGTGAGTTGGTTATGGTATCCAACTATCTCATCCTCTGTCTTTCCCTTCTCCTCCTGCCTTCTATTTTTCCCAGCATCAGAATCTTTTTCTATATGTTGGCTCTTCATATCAGGTGGACAAACTATTGGAGCTTCAGCTTCAACATTACCCCTTCCAATGAATATTCAGAGCTGATTTCCTTTAGGACTGACTGGTTATCAAATGAGATAACTGACGGGTTATCTCCTTGCAGTCCAAGGGACTCTCAAGAGTCTTCTCCAATATCACAGTTCGAAAGCATCAAATCTTCAGCACTCAGTCTTCTTTTTTGGTCCAATTCACACTTCCACACATAAGTACTGGAAAAACCATAGTTTTGACTATACAAATCTTTGTCAGCAAAGTAATGTTTCTGCTTTTGAATACATGGTCTGGGTTTGTCATAGCTTTTCTTCCAAGGCAAATGTCTTTTAGTTTCATGGTTGCAGTCAATATCTGCAGTGATTTTGGAGTCCCAGAAAATAAAGTCTGTAACTGTTTCCATTGTTTCTCCATCTATTTGCCATGAAGTGATGGGACTGGATGCCATGATCTTAGTTTTCTGATTGTTGAGTTTTAAACAAGTTTTTTCACTTTCCTCTTTCACCTTCATCAAGAGGCCCTTTAGTACCTCTTTCCTTTCAGCCATAAGAGTGGTGTCATCTGCATATCTGAGATTAATGATATCTCTCTCTGCAGTCTTGATTCCAGGCTGTAAGTCATGCAGCCTAGCATTTCCTATGATGTACTTTGCATATAAGTTAAATAAGCAGGGTGATAATATACAGCCTTGATATACTCCTTTCCCAATTTTGAATCAGTCCATTGTTCCATGTTTAGTTCTAGTTGTTGCTTCTTGACCTGAACACAGGTTTCTCAAGAGGCAGGTCATTCTTCTCTAACACCACAGTTCAAAAGCATCAGTTCTTCGGTGCTCAGCCTTCTTTATGGTCCAACTCTCACATCCATACATGACAACTGGATAAACCATAGGTTTGACTACATGGACCGTTGTTGACAAAGTAATGTCTCTGTTTTATAATATGCTGTCTAGGTTTGTCATAGCTTTTCTTCCAAGGAGCAAGGGTCTTTCAGTTTCATAGGTGCAGTCACTATCTGCAGTGATTTTGGAGCCCAAAAAAGAAAATCTGTCACTGTTTCCATTGTATCCCATCAATTTGTTATGAAGTGATGGAACCAGATTCCATGATCTTAGTTTTTTTAATGTTGAGTTTTAAGCCAGCTTTTTCATTTTTCTCTTTCACCTTCATCAAGAAGCTGTTTAGTTCTTCTTTGCTTTCTCCCACAATGTATTAATAAAGCAAAATTTGCAATTTCTTCTTTGCTTTCTGCAACAATATATTAATAAAGCAAAATTTGCAATTTCAAAATAATGTTACAATTTACCTCTCCTGAAGATTAAAATGAAATTCAATCTCTTAGAAAAGTTAATACAATAAATATAACTCTATCTTACTGAATGGGTTACAGAAGTGGCTGCAAAGCACAATTTACTGGAGTAATAATTTCTTTTCCCAAATGTTAGTTTGGTCCAGCAGGGCAATATGTCAGAGCTTCTGCAAACTCTCACTTGTGCTAATAACTTACATTATGTCATTGGAGCTGAATCTTTGTTGCTATGAAGAAATTATTATTTTTCAAACATAATGTTATAACACCCATCTTACATTAACTCCAAAAACAAATAACAACCCCCAAAACCTATGGCAGGAGCTCCCAAAGAAAGGCAATGCCAAAGAATGTTCAAACTATAGCACAATTGCACTCATCTCATGCTAGCCAAGTAATGCTCAAAATTCTCTGTCAGGAAGCATTTAACAGGAGGCTTCCTGTGTGCTGTTTTGGATCTGTCATCTGTCCTCTGTTCCTTATTAATTCCTGAATACTCAGGAATTAAGAGGAGAGGCAAGCCTCTCCCAGGGCTGAGGAATCTATGCATTTCCTTCCTTAGTTTTTCCATATGGAGAAAAGTAACTATTTATGACCCTCTTTTGATATGGATCGCCTGTCAGCCGTATGGCCTCTATTGCTCCTTGCTTCCTTGGTAAACTTGTAAAGTCTGGTCAATTGATCTTTATCTAAAGAAGCTACTGGTATATATACTCTTACAGAATTCAATAAAGTACCCTTGTTCCATCAGAGCTTGGGTCCCCGTGTCTTTCTCTCTCTCTCTCTATTTCTGGCTGATTCCCTGGAGCGTGAAGGCCGGCTGCATAACAGACATATTATGCAGGGAATATTAGCCTCTTTCCTTCTTTCACTTTCTCATCATTGACTCCGGACCACCAGGTTCCAGTCCATTAAAGGACCCCAACAATTCTCCAAGCCTGGCTTCAACAGTATGTGAACCGTGAACTTTCAGATGTTCAACTGGATTTAGAAAAGGCAGAGGAACCAGAGATCAAATTGCCAAAGATCTACTGGATCATCGAAAAAGCAAGAGAATTCCAAAAAAATCTGCTTCTGCTTTACTGACTATGTCAAGCCCTTGACTGTGTGGATCCCAACAAACTATGGAAAATTCTTCAAGAGATGGGAATACCAGACCACCTGATCTACCTCCTGAGAAATCTGTATGGAGGTCAAGAAGCAACAGTTAGAACTGGATATGGAAGAACAGACTTTCCAAACTGGGAAATGAGTATGTCAAGGCTGTATAGTGTCACCCTGCTTATTTAACTTATATGCATCATGTGGAATGCTGGACTGGATGCAGTATAGGCTGGAATCAAGATTGCTGGAAGAAATATCAAAATGTAGATGACACCACCCTTCTGGCAGAAAGCAAAGAACTAAAGAGCCTCTTGATGTAAGTGAAAGAGGAGAGTGAAAAAGGTAGCTTAAAACTCAACATTCAGCAAACTAAGATCATGTTGTCTAGTCCCATCACTTCATGTAAATAGATGGGGAAACAATGGAAACTGTGACAGACTATTTTCTTGGGCTCCATAATCACTGCAGATGGTAACTGCAGCCATGAAACTAAAAGACGCTTGCTCCTTGGGAGAAAAGCTATTACCAACCTAGACAGCACATTAGAAAGCAGAGACATTAGTTTGCTGACAAAGGTCCATCTAATCAAAGCTGTGGTTTTTCCAGTAGTCATGTATGGATTTGAGTGTTGGACTATAAAGAAAGCTAAGCATTGAAGAATTGATGCTTTTGAGCTGTGGTGTTGGAGAAGACTCTTGAGAGTCCCTTGGACTGCAAGGAGCTCCAACCAGTTCATCCTAAAGCAAATCAGTTCTGAGTGTTCACTGGAAGGACTGATGCTGAAGCCGAAAGTCCAATACTTTGGCCACCTGATGAGAAGAGCTAACTCATTTGAAAAGACCCTGATGCTGAGAAAGATTGAAGGCAGGAGGAGAAGGGGATGACAGAGGATGAGATGGTTTAATGGCATCCCGACTCAATGGACATGGGTTTGAGTACATCCCAGGAGTTGATGATGGACAGGGAGGCCTGGAGTGCTGTGGTCCACGGGTCATGAAGAATTGAACACGACTGAGCAACTGAATTGAACTGAACTGAATAAAACATAATCTCCCTAAGCCACACTGATTCAGTCATTTATTTGATCAATCACTCAGTGAATGCTCACTGAGTTTCTAGTATTTGTATAATATTGCTCTTGGCATTTTCTGGGGGTGGGGGTGGTGGATGTTTAGAGAAGACTCAGAATTCCTCAACTTTATGGTCTAATTTTGGAAAGAAAAAAAAAAATTGCCCATAACAGTTTAATTCATGCCAAAAAATGAATGAATTAAAAAATGAAAAGATTAGCAACATGTTAATGCCAATATATTAACACTTATCAAGAGCTGCTTAAGTGTCAGATACTGTTCCAAGTCCTCGGAATGTATCAGTGAGTCCAGCATGCAAACCCTTGCCCTGTGGAACTTCTAGGGAGGCAGGCCATGCACAGAGGATGAGCTTGTATGAAAGGCATATATTATAATAGCATGTTAAAAGGAGATAAACATTTTATGAAAAAAGTATGAATGAAGAAGTGGATGGAATACATGAAAGTATTGGGAGTGTTGGAAGGATAGCATTTAAAATATAATGGTCTGTATGTCTGTGTTTTGGACACAGAGGGGGAAGGAGATGGTGGGATGAATTGAGAGAGTAACATTAACTTACACTACCATATGTAAAATAGATAGCTAGTAGAAGCTGTTGTGTAACACAGAGAGACCAGCCTGGCCTGGTGCTCCATGACTACCTAGAGGGCTAGGATGGGGGGTGGGAGGGAGGAGGTTCCAGAAGGAGAGGATCTATGTATACTTAGAGTTGTTGTTGTACAACAGAAACCTTCACAGCATTGTAAAGTAATTATCCTTCAGTTACAAAATAGACTGCATTTAGCTTTGTATTAAATGATTAAACTATAAAACCAAACAAAGATACAAAGATCAGGGTAGAGTCAGGGCCTTCAGAGAATGGATTTACTGCAAACTTCAGCAGTAATGCTAGGAGGAGTAGAGTGGAAGTCGGGTAAGTCTTTGATATACAGTTGGAGGCAAGAGGACTTTCTAGATTAAATTTAGGGAGTATTGTAAACAAAAATCACTCTACGTTTTCCCTTGAAACTAATTAGCAGATATTGCCAATTATTTTTAAAGTTCAGTTAATTGTAATAACCCATGATTACATAATAAGGGGTCATGACTTATGAACAAGATAAAGTAGAACTTTTAATATTAATTGAACACATTTCTTAAGTTATGCCCAAAGTAGTCTGATCCTGGGAGGATTAGGGAGCCTCATATAACTCCAGGAAATCATCACAGGTGCACTAGTTCAGTAATGTTGATTCTATGCTCTCATGCCTCAAGGGTGAACTACTCTACATATGACAATATAGCAACCTATTGAATCCCATTACATGTACACACTCTAAAGTTAAAGCTTAAAAGAGAGAAAATGCATATTGTCTTGAGCCAAAAGACTGATATTCCCTTCAAGCTGTTCAGCATCTAGTCTCTCTTCATTGGATAGTATAGCCCAGATAAGTGACTTGGCCAAAACTAAAGTTACCCATGAATGTGGAATGAGGCTCATATCTCTTGGATTTAATTTCAGGGCGCTCAGGAACAGCAGTCTCTTAGTTTATGTATTCACTCAAAAAATACTTATGCAAGGCCTATTATCTGTAAGGCATGTTGGTAGTGTCAGGCAATTTAGCAGTGAATCCAGAAGATGTCCCTGCCATCCCAGTGCTTTATTCTAGTGGGATAAGGGGAAGAGGCAGTATCTGAGTAATAACTCACTTAATACATAAACATTAGGTAAAAGTGTTAAGTGATCTCAGGAAACTGAGAGTAGTTGGCAGATAGTTTGAGAGAGTACATATTTTGTGTCATGCATTGTTACAGTTTGCTATGTACTATCTCATTTGAGCACTGACATCACATTATATAGAAGGTGTTATAATGCCCATTTTGGATATCAGGGCACAGAGAAACTGAAAATTGTACAGATGATTATTGTCAGTGCCAGAAGAAATACCATGGCTAGTAGACTCTAAACCAAACTTCCTAATTAACTTGCTGTATTGCTTTCAGATCTATACTATGACTCATACAGGGATCAGCAAACTATCCCCATGGTACAAACACAGCCACTCTTCTAGTAAATAAAGTTTCATAAAATCTCAGCCACATTCACTCAATCACATATTGTTTTCTGCTGCTTTGGGGTTACAGTAGTTGTGACAGGGACCAAGTGATCCCCAACCTTAAACATTTCCTATCTAGCCCTTTATAGAAACAGAATTTCCAATTCATAAATTAAAACAAGGAACCAAGCCATGACATAAGAATAAAAACTCAGGCAGAGGGGACAGTAGGTGGGAAAGTCTTGAACTGGGGCTGTAATTGACATACCCAAGGGAAAACAATAGCCCGGTGGGGCTAGAGCCAAATGAATGAGGAAGTATTATTGAGATACAGTAGCCAGAGCATAAAGGGGTTATCATAGGCCTTCAAAGAACTGTGAACTTGATTCTGAGTAATATCAGAAGCCACCGAAAGATTTTCAGCATAGATTTGATGTAGTGGACAGTGCACTTCAGGACTGAAGTTATTACTCCCACAAGGATGAAAATGTTGACATCAGAAACTCTCAGTCATCAGTGCTTTTCTAGAATTCCCTTCCCTGGAGACAGTCGTGTAGACAAGGCCATGCCTCATTCTTGAGGCCGACTGCAATAATGACTGGTACTTTCAGGGCTCCTATGGGATTGAATTGAGGCCATCATTGAGACTGCATTGCAGCTCAGCTTCTTGCTCAGCCCCATCCTGGTTCTTCATCTTGCACAGGCAGTGATGCCCAGGGCACTTTTTTTTCAAAGTACACAATTTCAGACTTTTATTATGTTTAGAGGATGGTGCATCCATCACCATATACAATTTCAGAGCATTTTTTATCAGCCTAAGAAAGTGCTCCTCACCCCTGAGCGATCACCTCGCCAATACCCTTCCTCATCCTTGGTCTTAAGTTGCCATTAATCTACCTTCTGTCCCTATGGAGCATTCTATTTTTGACATGTCACATAAGTGGAATGATACAACATTTGTCTTTTTGTGTCTGACTTCTTTCACTTTTGCATAATTTTTCAAGATTCATCGATGTTGTAGCATGTGTCTGAATTTAATTCCTTTTTAAGGTTGAATAATTTTACATTGCAGAGAAACAGCTCATGTGCCCATTCATGAACAAATGGATAAAACACAACGTGGTAGGCGTATACGATGGACTATTACACAACTCAGACTGCGAGCTTTCTGATAAGTCTCCTACATACTGCCCTCTGAAGCTGAATCTGCTTCACTGGGAACCTGCCGAGAAATATCCAACTTGCTTTTGAAAAAAATTACCAAATTCAAACAATATTGTAATTGGGCAAGTGTGGAATCAGCAAGATTAATAAAAATGCATGACAGTAGTTATAATAATGCAAGGTACAATGATGTATAGATCAGGATGTGGTGAGATGTTTAGACTCTGGATGTATTTTAATGGTTGTTCTGATAGAAATTGTAGATAAACTGGAGGTGACATATGAGAGAACAAGGAGTCCAGTATAGCTATAAATAACTGATAATTAGAATTCCTTTGTTTTTTTGTGTTAGAAGAGGAAATAAATCAGGAATTTGCTTTTTGTATATGTGTTAAACTCAAATGATTAGGGTATTATTGTTAACACTATAACAAATTCTCAACAATCTCATGAATTAAAATGATAAAATTTTTTTTTCACTCACATGTAATCCAGTGTAGATGTCCAGGTTGGACAATTCTTCCAGAAACTCTTTCCTTAAAACTGACTCTATTTCATGGTTCTACCATCCTATGGTTTCCATATCACATTTTTGTCCTCCTCCAGTAGACAGAGTAGGAAGTTGCACCTTATACCTACTACCAGTCTATTAGCGAACCACAATGCTTCCATCTACATTTTACCACCCTGACATAGGAACATCCGCCCACTTAGATATGAGGTTAGGAGAGAGAAATGCCATCCTTCCTTCTCATCAGCTCTTCATCATAGGTAAAAGCCAGACCTCTGGCAATCACCAAACTATCATGGTTGTATCTCTGTTAAGTATGAGATTATATATAGAAGTGGAGATATAAAATGCAATTGGTTGTATATAGGTCTGGAATTCAGGGGAGATGTCTGGGATGATAAGCAAATTGAAGAGTCTGATAGCTTAATTGGTAAAGAATCCAATGCAGGAGACCCCGGTTTGATTCCTGGACCGGGAAGATCCCCTGGAGAAGGGATAGGCTACCCACTCCAGTATTCTTGGGCTTCCCTCGTGGCTCAGTTGGTAAAGAATCAGCCTGCAATGCGGGAGACCTGGGTTCAATCCCTGGGTTGGGAAGATCTCCTGGAGAAGGGAAAGGCTACCCTCTCCAGTATTCTGCCCTGGAAATTTCCATCGACTGCCTAGTCCATGGGGTCACAAAGAGTCAGACATGACTGAGTGACTTTCACTTTCATTTTTAAGTGAATATATGGCATGTTAAATCATGAGGTGGCAGTAACTTTCCTAGGTTAGGTTAAAAAGAGGAAACATTCAAGTCCTGAGTCCTGGGTCATTTCAGTAGTTACAGGTTGAGTGGATGGTGTGAAATAGCAAAAAACCTGAAAGATGTTGCTGAAGGGGAGGGGAGGAGAATGAACAGAGCATGGCTTTCCTGAGGCTAAGCAGAGAACACAATCTGAGGCTGAATCAAATATTGCTGCTAAGAGGAGTAAGGTGAGTCAAAAGAAGTGATCACCCAATCTGCAATGTGACCTTTAGAAGGACAGTTTTGTGTAACAATGCATCAGACTCCTGTTTAGAGTAAATTTGAGAGAGAATGGACAAATGTGAAGTGTGTGTGCTAAGTTGCTTCAGTCATATCCAACTTTTTGCAACCCCATGGACTGAAGCCCACCGGGCTCCTCTGTCCATAGCATCCTCCATGCACTGGAATGAGTTGCCATGCCCTCCTCCAGGGAATCTTCCCGACCCAGGAATTGAACCCCTGTCTCCTATGTTTCTTGCATTGGCAGGTGGATTCTTTACTGCTAATGCCATCTGGGAAGCCCAGTGTGAAGTGGAAGCAACAAATATTGCAGAGCTCTTGAGGAGCTGTATGTCAGAACACAGCACTCCTTTTTTACTGAGTGAAGTCCTATAATAGGTGTCTGAAATACTTAGAAGAAACTATGCATTGAAATACTTGGCATTGCTTCAGGGTGCTAACTTATTAAGATATAGGTGATGCATTGTTTTAGCAACATTACTACACTGGACAAAAAAAGATGGGGGTGACTTATATCTATGTTTACCTCCTCGCTTCCCATTTCTACCTGCTTTAACATCATCCTTTGACTTTGGGGCATGTGTTTGTGTGTTTGAGCAAGTTTTCAAACACTCTGCTGCTCTGATTTTTTTCCAACTCAGATTATTCAGACTTGGATAAGAGGTGTCTCATTTCTACACAGTTCAACACTGAAATATTTTGACAGGAATTCTTACTAGAAGCCTAAGAGAACTACAACAGAAACACACACAAAAAAAAAATGTGTAGAAAACAACTCCATTTCTAGAGTTCAATTCCATGCCAGAAATGCAGTCCAATTCTGATCTAGCTGACAAAGACCTTGGTAGAAAAGCACTATTATTTTTCTCTTCTAAATCTCATGTGATCTGAACTCAGGGGAAAAGCAATTGGCTTTTCTCCACTCTCAAAATGCCCAGAATAGCTCTGATCCAAGCCGGTGACCCAGAGAGATTGAGAGGAGACAAGAAAGAAACATCTGCAGACTGAAGAAAATGCTCATCTCTTTACTGGCTTTAATAGTCAGTACATATATTAGATAGATAGATAGATAGATAGATATATGCATATATATATATCTGTACACATGTGTGTGTGGTGTATATATATATACATAAGTTTAGATGACTTTGTGTTTCTTGGAAGGTCAGGGGGTAGTGATGACATAACTTAATGTTTCTCTCTTCACTTGACTATCTATCATGTATCTATCATGTAAGCAATGAAAATAACTTAATGGAGAATAGCAAGAGACTTCATCTTAAAAATAAAGCTTCCACAAGTCTGTTCTCTGTGCCTTATGAGCACAGTAGGGGAAGAAGGAAGTGGAAGGAATTCAGAGAAGAGCATGGACACATATACATTGCCGTATGTAAAATAGATAACAAACAGGAATTTGTTGTATGACACAGGAAGCTCAAGCCAGTGCTCTGTGACAACCTAGACGAGTGTGATGGAAGGGGGATGGGAGGGGACAGAGGTGGTGCTAGCAGCAAATAACCTGCCTGCCAATTCAGGAGACACGGGTTTGATTCTTGGGTTGGAAAGATGCCCCCGAGAAGGAACGGCAATCCACTCTAGTATTTTTGACTGGGAAATCCTGTGAACAGAGGACATTGGGGGCTATAGTCCTTAGGTAGGATCACAGAGAGTTGGACATCACTAAAAAACCTTAGCATGCATTCACATGTGTATCAGTGGCTGATTCATATTAATGGCTGGCAAAAACAAATTTAAAAAAAGAGAGAGAAATGTACAGCTTGGTGACTATAATTAATATTGTATTACATACTTGAAAGATGCAAAAAAGAAAGGTTTGACTATGACCACCAGGATGTACATCAGCCTCAGAGCTCTTAAAGAAATTAGCACCAAAAAAAAAAAAAGAGAAAAATTGTATGATAGTGATGATTTTTATAAAGCTGGGGAAAAGAAAAAGACATTAGAAAGTATCACTTATATAAAAAATATAAACTAGATTTGCTCAGTAGCTTCTAGACATTTGAGGCTTCTTTTTTCTTTCTATTTAACTAAAAATTATTTGTCTCTCATTACAATATCTTTGTCTCCTTTACCCAAGACACTTCTGGTAATTTATTTTAAGATCAGGGATAAACATGACTGCTCTGGGAGAATTCCTTCTAAAGGGCTTGGTCTAAACAAAAATCATCAGAATTTAGAAAGGATAGAGAAAGACACAAATTGACAATGAATGGAACATTTTTATTCTTGCCTCATTTTGTTACAAGTCATGTAGACAATTGAAATAGGAAAAAAGATATTCAGGAACAAATAACCCCCTGCACTTGAAAACAGAAGTTTCTGAAGGAGGAAAAGTGTTTTTAGATTGAAAGTGTGCCTGACAAGGTTTCTTTGATGGGCTGTGACAGTGTGAGCTCTTGGGTAAAAATTATGGCAGAAAAATCCTGGCTCATTAGCACTCAGTCTAGATGAAGTGTCAATATGATGATTACTAGAGATTTTTTCTGAAACAGGGCTTATTTGAACTAGATGAAGAGGGAATTACAACAAATTGAAAGTGGCATAGATTTTTATGTTGTAAATCTTTGTGCTTTTCAATTGTTGGAATGGAAGGATGGTATTCTTGTGACACTTCTTTATTGCCCTTTATTTTTTTCTTTCATTTGCTAACTTTTCAGACTATCTTCTCCGCATTCTGAGTGATTAGGACCCAGATTTATACTTGTCTGCTTCATTTTTTTCCCCATGCTATTACAAGCATTTTACAGATAGGATACAATCTTTCTCCATGGAAGATGGAGAGTGTGATTGGATTTCCAAAGACGTGTGACCCTGTATGTATCAGCTATACCATCTGTCCTTTTGGCACAGGAATTTTAAAAATGGATAATTTTTAGATTCTTTCCTTGCATGTGATTTTTATTTTATTTTCCCCTATTTGGATGACTTCCAAGATTAAGAAC
Source organism: Dama dama (assembly GCF_033118175.1). Taxonomy (NCBI): domain Eukaryota; kingdom Metazoa; phylum Chordata; class Mammalia; order Artiodactyla; family Cervidae; genus Dama; species Dama dama. Next base: position 33,364,095 of record NC_083685.1, read on the forward strand.
AGGAAGGATTGTGTTTCAAAATGCACTGATAATTCAAAGTGCCAGAGTTGAACTGGGATTTTTGAATTTTAAAATGAACTTACTGAGGTCTCCTAATTGAAAGCACATTCAGAAGGCAGTCCTATGAATGGGAGGTAGCTGGTAACAGCAAGTGTTCTGCTCAAAAGCCTCATTCACGTGGCAGTGTCCTGAAGAAAATGGAATTTGTAACTGCGCCTTTTTGGAAATAAAATCACATCCAAACAGCAGGATTTCTAAACAGAAGGTGCCTTATAACTATATTCTAAAATTAAACCTCATTTAAACGACATTCATTCTAAGTGGAAGATGTACTGTAGTTGTTTTCTATATTAAAGTCAAATTCAAATCATTGTTACCCTAAGAGGTAAGTAGCTTAAATAACTTCTGCCATGTATTGACGATTAGTGTATACTTCATATTAGGTTTTCTGAGTAATTTGGGGGAAAATGATTTCTTCCTGCACTTGTTTCACACAGACTATGATAGAAAAAAATGCATTTTTTGAGGAAGATTGCTCATTAGTGAGATGTGATGTTTGTTTTGTGTTTCAACTTAGGAAGCAAACTAAACAACAATGTGAAATATTGATCAACCTACTTCTCAGAGAAAGAAACCATCCCAGGGACTTGCTGTCTTTAAGTTCTATAGGGAGCTCAAATATAGAAATGATACCAATGCACACTTTTCAGGGGAAAGAAGAGATGAAAATGATGGCTTATTAGTGAATTGCTCAACAGAATGAAGAATGAAAAGGAATATTAAAGCTATGGCAGCATGTTAACTCTTTCTTTCAGAGATATGAAGCTGATTTTATAAAATTCACCAGCACAGCCCTTGTTACTGACCCTAATGTGTCCCTTAATGAGACATCAAACACTAATTGATTAAGCAGAAAATAAGTCTTCTACTCACTTTTCTGTCCTTACAAATAGCAGACCAAATAACATAGCTGAACACTAATAGGAATATGTTACACACACACATATGTGCATGTGTGCTCAGGTGTGTCTTCCTCTTTGTGACCCTATAGATTGTAGCCTGCTAGGCTCCTCTCTTCATGGGATTTTCCAGGCAAGAACACTGGAGTGGGTAGCCATTTCCTCTTCCAGGGGATCTTCCAGATGCAGGGGCTGAATTCTCATCTCCTGCATCTCTTGTTTCGGCAGGTGGATTCTTTACCACCTGCCATTCTTTAGTCACCTGGGAAGTCCATCCACATATGTATGTATATGTAAAACATTTACCTTTGCAAACATGTTCACATTATGTCAAAATTCAAGGAAGACATCCTAATCACTAGCTTCAGTTTTCTCTCTTTCGAAGTATCTTTAATCCAGGTGTCTGAATAAAAAGGATGAATTCCCAAAGCAGTGTTTTGTATATTCTGTATGTCTCTCCCTAAAACTGATGCTACCCCACATGCTCATTACTAATTGTGAAGTGTGTATTATGGATTCTAATTGAGGGCCAATCACTCTTTTGATCCTTTGCTCATTGGAAGGACTGATGCTGAAGCTGAAGCTCAAATACTTTGGCCACCTGATGCGAAGAGCTGACTCACTGAAAAGACTGATGTTGGGAAAGATTGAAGGCAGAAGAAGAGGCCATCAGAGGATGAGATGGTTGGATAGCATCACTGATGCAATGGACATGAACTTTGACAAACTCCAGGAGATGGAGAAGGACAGGGAGGCCTGCCGTGCTGCAGTCCATAGGGACATGACTTGATGACTCAACAACAGCAGGCCTCTTTTACATTTTTCCTGTGTGGGATTCAAGGTCTCTGACTTGTTGCTGAAGCTGCTCTGGGCAGCACCTGGTGTGTCTTCAAATGTGGCTATTTATCATTGTGTTTTATCTGAATCAAGCATGGAAAAGAAAACAAACAAATCATCTTTATCCCCCAGGTTCTTTCTATCAGTCTAGTGTGGCCTGATAATCACCAGAGATCTATAACCAAGATTAAGTGTAAACCTTTTTAAAGGATGCTTCTGATTTCTTATTTACCATCTCAGCATTGGAAAAGACTAGAGAAGACAGTTTAGGCATTTTACTGTACATGATTCAAGTAAATTCTTTTTCACTGCAATTCAATAATGTGTGGAGATGATTATGCTTTGATGTTATTACTAGTAATAAGCAAAATGCATTTTACATTAAAATGTCTAAGTCAAATGAGGGAAGTGGAAAGTACTTGAATAGTACTATATTTTAAAATATGTGGTCCACGTATTTCTGTCAGTTTTTAGGAAATAAGGCAGAAAGAATTAATGAATTATTTTATTCTCAGAAAGGTGAATACAGAGCAAAATAGTTTTCTAAACTAAAGCTGGCATTTGTCAAGTAAATAGTAATACAGATGTCAATGAGTTGTAGACTGAATTTTGAAAGAGTTTGAAACTATGTCTTTCATTGGACCATATTCTCAGCCATTTTGTCCTGGGACAAGGAGGTTACAAGGAATCTCTGGAGTCAATTCTGTTAAGTAAATGCTCTATTTGAATACAATTCTGAGTCCTTCTCATTGCCCTCCAGCCTTTATTGTGGATTGATTACTTCTGTAAGCTTTATCTAGTTATATTTGCATAGAAGGAGATAAATTCTAAGTGTATAGTTCAGGGAGTTTTGTCTAATGTGTGTTCCAGTGTAATGACCAGTGAAAACAGAATAAATTTCCAGCACTCCTCAAAGTTCTAAGTTAATTCCAGTTGCCACACCAGGGAACCACTCACCTAATTTCCATCACTATGTCTTAGTTTTGCCTGTTTGGAACTTTGTGTAAATGGAATCTTAGAGCACATACTCATTTTGCTTCTAGCTTCCTGAATTAAACATAATTCCAAGATTCATTCATGTTGTTACATATGTAAGCAACATGTGTATTTTAATGCTACATTACATGAAGAAACCACAATTGATTTACTTCTTTTCTTGCTAATGGTCATTTGTATTCTATGCAGTTCTTGGCTGTTATGAATTAGTCTGCTATGTGTAATCTTGTGTGTGTGTGTGTGTGTGTGTGTGTGTGTGTGTGTGAGAGATAAGTCTCTCAGTCGTGTCTTACTCTTTGCTACCCATTGGACTGTAACCTGCCAGGATCCAATGTCTGTGGGATCTTTCAGGCAAGAATACTGGAGTGGGTTGCCATTTGCCTTTCCAGGGGACCTTCACTATCCAGGGATCAAATCCGAGCCTCCTGTGTCTCCTGCATTTCAGGCAGATTCTTTATCTGTTGAGCCATCAGGGAAGCCCAGGTATATGATCTTATACAGGATGTTTTCCTTTTTCTTTCTCTGTTAGATACAATGTTAACTGTAGTGATTAGTAGGTGCTTTTTCAAACTGAGGAACTGTCATTCTTATTCTAGTGTGTTGTGAGTTCTTTACGTTTTTAGTCATAAATATATGCTGAATTTGTGAAATAGTTCTATTGATTTAGTATATTTATCCTTTGTTCTTTTAATGTGATGAATTATATTAACATTTATTTTTATAACAGATTGTTGATGTAGTTCATATATCATATAATTCACTCATTGCAAGTAAAGAATTCAATGGATTTAGTAGGCGGTTGGACTATAAAGAAAGCTGAGTGCCAAAGAATTGATGCTTTTGAACTGTGATGTTGGAGAAGGCTCTTGAGAGTCCTTTGGAATGCAAAAAGATCAAACCAGTCAATTCTAAAGGAAAACAGTCCTGAATATTCTTTGGAAGGACCAATGTTGAAACTGAAACTCCAATAATTTGGCCACCTGATGGTCAGGAGCCAGAGGAGAGTGAGGAGAGAATGTTTTCAAGAGCCCTTTTGTAGTTTTCATGAGAAGAAACAGGAGAGACAGGGTGAGCTGGTTTAGAATAGGCTAATTTTAATAATTTGAGTATACTCTAGAGGATAGGAGCTGTCCCCAGTCATATGGTACCTCATGTTTTAAAATTCTATTTTGTCTGATATCTTTATGGCCTTTGCAGATTTTTTTATGATCACTTTCTTCCCCCATCCTTTTACTTACAATCTATCTGTATCTTTGTATCTAATGTGTATTTCCTGTAGATCATATACTGGATATTTTCTGTCATTTTTAAACAATCTTTTGATTGCATTTTTCATTTAATGTTATTGTTAAAATATCCACTGGCTTAAATCATCATATTACTTTTCTTCTTAAATGTATTTTTTGCACTTTTGCACTAAGTGGACATTTTCTATATAACATTTTTATGTCTTTAATAATTTTTCTGCTATATTTATTTATCTATGTTTTTTGCTTGCTCTAAGACTTAGGTTACCAGAAATTACTTCAGACTTATATTTAATTCTAGTTATATACAGAAACATTAGTCCTACATTGCTCTATTTATCTTTGAATTTTTATGCTGCTATTGTTATACCTATTACATTTATATATAAATATAATAAATTCTTATTATTAAATTTTATATCCTTAAGAAATAAGGAGAACAAGATATATTCATAGAGTGTGCTGCATTAACCTTCTATCTTACAATTTTTATTTCTCTTTGCTTGTTTCTGTGAATACAGATTACCCCCTGGTGTCATTTCCATCCTCCAATACCTCAGTGCTCCTGTTCATCTTGTTACATACTATTGGTTTATGAAATTGCTTTTTACATCAGTTAAGAGAAGAATGGAAAAGAAATATGCATTTATACCCTTTTTTAAAATTGAATATTTGCCTCTACTAGTGTTGTTTATTTATGTGGGTACAAATTGCTCTCTGAAATCACTTGCTTTTAGGCTTAAGAATTTTATTACCTTGCAAGCTTTATTCACTAGCAACAAATTCTCTCAGTGTAGTTATTGTTTTCTTAATCTGAAAATGACTTCACTTATTTTTGATTTATTAAAAATATCTGTGCTGGATATGAGCTTCTTGGTTGATAGTTACATTTTTCTTTCTTAATTTTGAATGTGCCATCCCACTGTCCTCTTCCCCCCATAGTTTCCAATGAAGAGTTAGCTGTTATTCTTACTGTTTTACTTGTACATAATGAGTCATTTTTCTGTTGAAAACACAAGGACAAATTCATTGTCCTTGGATTTCTGTATAATTGTCATGGTATGCCAGGATGTGCATCATTTTGTTTTTATCTTACTCACAGTTGATTGAGCTTCTTGGATATGTAGATTAATGTTTTCATCAAATTTAGAAAAATATCCCTTATTTATTTCAATTTTTTTTTTCCTATTCCTATCTTGTTTCCATCTGGTATCCGTGTTATATATACATTGGTGTACTTGAAGAGGTTGACTTCTCTCTGAGGTTCTGTTTATTTTTTCTTTATTTTTAAAATCTTTCTTCTTTGAATTGCATACTCCCTAACTTATCTATGAGCTCATTAATTCTTCTGCTGATTCAAATCCAATATTGTATTTTTCTAGTAAATTTTTCACAGCAGTTGTTGTGCTTTTCAACTCCAGAATTTAAATGAGTTTCTTTTTAATAATTTCTTTTCCTACATTGATATTCTCTATTTGTTTAAATGTTCTCATCACACTATCTTTTACTTTTTAAAATAATATTTCATTTTTGTTTTTAAAATTGATTTACAATTGATACATTGTAGTCTTTGTTAAATTCACTATCTGAGCCCAAGAGCAGTTTCTATTATCTGTTTTTTTATCCCTATTTTTATGGAATCTTTCTTGCTTCTTTGCATGTATCACAATATTTCCCACACACATTTTTCAGTTAATTTATGGAAAGAATCACAGTTTTTTGTTCCTGTGGACTTCTTCTTACTCTCAGCAAATTCCTGAGTACTATTTTTGCAGCTAGGAGCAAATATAACACTACCATTTTACAAGCAAGTGGCAGTAGCCTTTGCTCTTCTTTTCTTGCCTTTGTTGGTATCGAACCTCTGCTTGACAAGAGTTTAATGATATTGGACCTATAGCATTCTACCATGGCGCACCAGGAGTCATGCTTCCATGCTATGAGAGAGGATGAATGGCAGCAAACCCTCAAACTCTTAATCACCCTTATTAGGAATTTCACCTCTGCAACATAAAGCTGGAGGAGATTAGAAATGTTTGTCATTTCCATTGAGATTCCATATCCCTTGAATTGAGCTTAGAGTAGAGGAAGCCTTGTCTTTTCAGCCATATACTCCCAGAGAGGACTATATGTGAAGTTTTTGGGGAGAGCTGGATGAGGAGAATGAAGAACCAGATTTGACTCAAGTGCCAGAGACTTTTACTGTTATTACTGACATTTAATAGATTTTCTTAAATCAATGTTTCTTAATTGTCTCTGTGACAAATTCTAGACACTAAAAATAATCTTGATGAATTATGGTTGGTTTTGCATGTACTGGGTCTATGGATCTTCTGATAAACCTCTTTGGTAGAGAGACTCCATGTTTGCTTGTTTTTTTTTACTGTATAAACCAAACCTCCATTGATGGGATAAAGTCATTTTAGTCATAATGTGGCATATATTTATATTTCTATATTCAATTTGCTAAAATAGTATTGCAGGTTTTTGCATTTTTCTTCAAGAATAATATCAGTCTATGAATTGCTTCCCTTTTAATAGGTTTGTTGATTTTGAGCATTAGAATCAGATAGCATTAGAATTAGATTAAAATTGAAAGAAAATTTTCAGGAAAATTGGTGTAAACTAAGGATTTTTTTGTGTGTGTGTAAGAAAGTGTTTATGTAAACTAAGGATTCCTAAAAGGCAGTCTAGAATTCATTGTAGAAGCCACATGAGTCTGAATCATTCTTTTTGACATATTCTTAAATTCACATTTTTGGATTCACTTTAGAAATGATATCTAGTTTCTTATATTTTTGTATCAGGTTTTGCATGTGTTTTCTTCAATTGATTTATACATTTTATCCAAATTTCCATATTTATTAGCATAAAGGCATTTATAATATCTCCTTTATATCCCAAAGTGTGTCTAGGATCTGTAGTGGTGTGACATTTTTCATTTCTGATATTAGTAGTATGTTTTCTCTGTCACATTAGCAATTTTTTTTAAATATTTATTTATTTATGACTGCATCTTGTCTTAGTTGAGGTAGGTGGGGTCTTTCATTGTGGCACGTGGGGTTCTCTCTAGTTGTGGTGCCGGGTCCAGAGTGTGTGGGCTCAGTGGTTTGTGGCATGTGTGCTTAGTTTTCTGTTTTGTAAGACCTCAGTTCCCTGACTAGGGATTGAAACTGCATTTCCTGCAATGGAAGGCAGATTCTTAACCACCAGACCACCAGGGTAGTCTACCTATGAGTTTACCAATTTTATTAACTCACTTAATAACAGATTTTGGCTTCTTTGATTTTTTTCTCATTTATTTTTGTTTTGTTTAGCAATCCTTTTATTTTCCAAAATTTCCTTCCTCCACTTACTATATTTTTCTAATTTGCTCTTCTTTATTTAGACTTTTCTGATTTAGACAAAATCATTGATTTTTAATAATTTCTTTTTATGATATATGTATTTCAAGGTATAATTCCTTTTTAATCTATTTTATTTGAATGTCACACAATTTGGTATGCTGTATTTTCATGATATTTAATCTTCTTTAGTTTCCTTTTCAATTTTATTTTTGATTTAGAAGTGTATTGTTTTAAGGCCCAAAATATGGGGATTATTCTACATGCACTTGAGAAGAAAATATGTTCTCTATTTGCTTTATGTAGTGTTCTGAAAGTTTCACTTAACTCAGGCTAGTTTGTCATCTGTATTCTTACTTTTTAAATATGTCTTCTTATCTCACTTATAGTGATGAGAGTGTTATAAACTTCTAACCAAGATTAGAGACTTATCTTTTTATCCTTTCTATCTCTGTCAAGTTTTGCTTTATGCATAATTAAGCTCTGTCCTTAGTGTTTACACCATTAAAATTGGTAAGTCTTCCTGAGGAATCAATCATTATCATTATTAAGAGTGCAGACTTTTTTTTTTTTTAATAAAACTCCTGTCTGTCATGCTGTTTTATAGCAATTTAACAGTACTCCACTATCTTTCTTATACTTATCATTTTTAATTTCACCTATCAGTCTGAGATGCATTTAATTAATATTTTATTTTAACATACATCTGTTGTGCATAGCATCTAGTTGAGTCATGCTTTACATGCAGCCTGTCTATGTTTTCCTTTTAATTGATATGTTTGACTATTTGCACTTAAATTAATAATTAATATGGTTAGGTTTAAGTTTACTTTCATTTTTTTCCCTATAAAGCAGTATAATTCCATTCCTTTCATTACTATGTTCTGTGTTATAGTTGTCATGTATTTTTCTCTATGTATGTTATATATCCCCCATATTCATTATGAGGTCTAGTGTGCTGCAGTCCATGATGTCGCAGAGTCAGACACGGCTGAGTGACCGAACTGACAACTGATGCAGTATGATTTTATATCCAAACAACATCATGAGCTCTATCTTCTCACACAAGGTGGTGACAGATCCTTTCTGGGATTGTGTTCCCTATGCATGTCATTGTAAACCTTCTCCACTGTGAAAGCTCAGGCAAGCAGAATCTCATTTGATTTTTTTCCCATCTGTCAGGGATCATGACCCTTTCTTTCCTGATAAACAATGACTTGTGCTAATTGTGCCATATATTCTATTTATGAATCATATTTCATCCAGTGCTTCTAGTGGTTCAGGAAGTAAGAGAAATCGAATTTCTGATACTTTATCTTAGTAAGATATCTGACTCTTGAAACATGTTTGCTGTATATAGAATTCCAGGTTGACAGGTTATTATTTTATTCTGTTTTTCCTTTAAGCACTTTAAACTTGTATTTTCTTCTGTGTCTATTGTCTTTCATTTGAAACATGCTACCTTGCTTATCATTGTTTTACTTTGTGGGATGCAATTCTTTTTCTATACTTAAGACTACTTCTCCTACCTCTGGTTTCAGCAGTTTGACTCTGATTTGCTGAGGAATGATATTCTTAATATTTACACTGATAGTAGTTTGCAATACTCTTTGGGTTAATGGGTTGCAAATTTTCATCAAATTTGAAAAAAAATTTAATCAAATATTCTTCTGCCTTATTATCTCTTATATACTATTCCAATTATATGTTTGACTGTGGGATACTGTTTCAGAAGTCATAGAGATGCTGTTCATTTCAATTACCTTTTTTCTCTGCTCTTCAGTTTAGACATTTCTATTGACTGATCTCATATTACATTTACTCTGCTGTTAACCTCTTTCTGTGATTTTTTTTAAAATTTCAGATATATTTCTTAATTTCAGAATTTCAATTCGGTTCTTTTTGAAATTTCCAAATCTCTTCTGAAATTCATCTCTTTATATATCTATGCTGATTTAAAGGTATATTTCAAAGATATGCTAAAATTCTTTATTGATGATTGCATCATTTGAGTTGTGTGTGGATTGTTTATATTATCTAGTTGTGCTTTTACCTAGGGATTGGCTCAAAGGATAAAGCATCTGCCTGCAATGCGGGAGACCCAGGTCCGATCCCTGGGTTGGGAAGATCCCCTGGAGAAGGAAATGGCAACCCACTCTAGTATTCTTGCCTGGAGAATCCCACGGACAGAGGAGCCTGGCGGTCTACAGTCCAAGGGTTACAAAGAGTTGGACATGACTGAACGACTTCACTTTCATATTCTTTTGATTCTCTTTCCTTTTGTTAAGCAACCTAATAACCAGGATATATGGATGGTAGTTTGATCCAGCCAGTTAGCTAGGTATTGATCAGCACTGGAGTGGGGTTATCCTTTTAGTTCTGCTATGGATTTAGGAACAAGGAGTCTAAGAAAATCTCTGTTTTCTATACATTCTCAATTTTCTGCACTGCCAAAGAGCTTTAATGTAACTAACAGCAGAAATTTAATTGGGTGGTAATTGACTTGTGGTTTTGGTGAGACCCTATTCACCTTTGTTTGAAAATACTTTGAGTTCAGTCTTCTCTTTTAAAGAGAGAATACCTGTGCTTTTAAATCTCACATTACAACATAGTCATACTGTGGAGATATCACAAGATACCTCCTGGAACTGCAAAGGTTCAGTTCTAGACCATTGCAATGAAGGGACTATCACAAGAAAATGAGACACGTTTTTGGTTTCCTGGTGCATATAAACGGTCCTTTTGCATTATACTGTTGTCTACTAAGTGTTCAAAAGCAATAAATAAAAAAGGTACATGCCTTAAATAAAAAATACTTTACGGCTAAAAATGCTATTATCCTTCAGTGAGCCATAACAATTTGCAATAGTAACAACAAAGATCACTGATCTCAGCTGATCATCATGGTACATACAATAATAGTGAAAATGTATTTCTAGAATTACTAGAATGTGACACAAACACAACATGAGCAAATGCCTTTGGAAAAATTGTGCCAATAGACTTGCCTAATGCAAAGCTAGCACAAATCTTCAATTTGTACAAAATGCAATATCTACAAAGTGCAATAAATTAACGAGCAATAAAATGAGGTAGGTTTGTACTTTGAAGTCTTGAAGACTTAGAGGTCTTTTCTTTAAAATGGGGTGACTGGGAAATTAAAAGAACAGAAAATCATGAATCCATGAGATTTTAAGATTCTGAGTCTGAGTTTTCATGTGCAGTACCCCACAGGACTAGACATTTGAGATCACAAAACATCATAACCATGTGGTTATTAGACTAAATTATTGTAAAATTAAACAACTGAACAACCCTACCCTCAGCCTGTCCTTACTTAGTGGAACACTTCTTGCTTCTGGATGTTCTCAGCATTTAAATCTGACGCACCAGCCTATTCAGTTCAGTGGCTCAGTCACATCTGACCCTTTGAGACCCCATGGACTGCAGCACGCCAGGCTTCCCTGTCCATTGCCAACTCCTAGAGCTTGCTCAAACTCATGTCCATCGAGTCGGTGATGTCAAGTCAGCGACATCAGCCCGTAGGTTCGTCCAAAGTTTGCCTGGTTTTCCTGCCATGCTCTTGCAAACTCTTCTCTCAATTTCTAATATAATCCTCACATAGGAAAGCTTTCTCCATTGTGTGCTCACCAAGAAAGGGAAAACTCATGCAGGTTTCATTTCTTTGGATTTTTTTATACCTGCAAATTTTTAGATTACTTAAAAAAATGTAATAGATTGGTTTATTTAGTAATATAATTTTTACTATATTACTATAGTAATATAATTTTAGCAGATGTAAAATTCTTTTACATTCTTCTCTTCTAATCAGAGAAGAGTTGTTGGATTAATTCTTGACTACTTTCTCTCTCTTGCTTCTATTCTCCTGTGAATACTTGTTTCATCATTTCTGTAGTATTAGTAAGTCTCTTTCCACTGTTTTTATCATGATCCCATTGAGATCCTTAGTCCATACTTTTTTATGTGACCATCATTTCCAGCTTTATTTTCCTAAATTGGTGATGTCTTCATAAGAATCCAATGTCTTAATGTAGAATTATTTTACATTAATTATGCAGATAATTAACAAAATAGAAACAGATGCATATAACACTTTGGCTATTTGGTTTATATTTGCATCAGTTCCAGTCCTAGTGCCAATTCTGGGCCCATTTGTGAATTAAAATTATGTGAAACATATGTATATAAACTTTTTTAGCATGTTAATTTCTACTGAAATATGAATGCTTCTGCTCTTGATAGAACTTACATTTGATAAAAATGTGCTTGTAGGAATGGAGTTTCAAATACTTTTGCCCTGAAAATATTGACTCTGGTGGCTATAAATGAGGACAATTAATAGCTAAATTTTATGATGCTCTCTGATGTTTTTTTCTGCTCTGACTTCTGCTTTGAACCTTTCTAGACATAAAGTTACCATCCCAAATGTACAAAAATAATACCTCTAAAAGCAAATGTCTTTATATCATGTATAAAAAATACTTTTAGCCAGTGGAGAAAACGAACCACTTCAACATATTTCAATAAAAGCTACAAACAAAGTTGATTGGCTACTTTATTCATATTTGGATAGAAGAGGGAAAACAGGATGATAATAATTTAAAAATACAAAACATCTGAGGGCTACATTTATTCATGTGTGTTATTCTACCATGAAGCTTGCTTTGACATTAAATCATGAAACAGGCCATAATCTGCAAAAGAAATCCCACAGCTGTGGTATATGATGGCTATGGTAACAAAGCAATAAATAATTTACACTGACAAGGAAAACTGTTTTTTGCAACACATTTGATAGCTAATGTGTGAATAACTCCCCTGGTATTGTCTGCCTGTCACTGTGGTTCAAGCATTCTATTTCATGTATACAGAAGTTGACAGAAGTGGTGTCTTTTAAAAAAGTTTATATAGTAATATCAAATATCAGGGAAGACTAAGAAAAAATTATTTATGTCGATGAGCAAATATTCAAAAGACAGTGTACCTTATGGCTCCAATTAAAAGCCAACAAATACTAGTTTATGTGAAAAAGTGTCTTTTCTGTCTGGACATGATAAAATTTTTAAAAAGTTCTCTAAACTAGAATAAAGTTATTTGTCTACTTTGTAGACACTCTCTTCATAGATTGTTTTCTTGATAACACTTTTTCAACACTTTAGGTTACACAGCTCTTTGGCTCTTGGATAATATTTTTCTGTGATCATTGTATATTTGCTTTACAATTGCATACAACTTGGTTTGGTGAAGGGGTATAGGAAAGATTCATAAACCCCTGAGAAACTGAACGAACATATAGAATTTTGTGAATTCACTTGCCACCTAAACAACAATATTATTATACAAAATGTCAGAAAGTGTTTGCTGACTGTATAAATTATTTTCAGAGAAACACCACACAAAAATAATTTCACAGTTAGCATGACAGCAAAAAATGTTGTAGCAAGAAATTCACTTGATGTTTGAATCTATTTTGCATTTGACCCAGGAAAATGACTTGCTAGTCAAAATAAATCTCTCAAAGGCATGTATTAGCCAGATACATTAATCTAATTTAGTAAAAATACATTTTGGACTATTTATCCATTACTGTATTAAAAAATGTTTCAATAAATGTAGAAAGCCATTCCTATCTGAAAGTAGAGCTTAAGAAATGCACATGAAATTTACTTTTAGGGGCAAAGATACAACAATCCTCTAAAGCCACAAGTAAGAAATAATAATGATTTACAAAATTGTCAATCTTTAGAAGCATGCTTCATGAATGAGCATACATGAGCCAGTTAGATAACTAATAGTTTCAAAACTAAACTCCCACCCCACCAAGATAGGCCAAGTAGGTGAAGTATATTTTGAGTCATAGTTCCAACCTTGTTCTTCCAAATGATGAGTCTTCACAACACTGTGGGGTACCTGGCTTCAACAGAAACCTGAAGGTTGGGTTTTGTTTAAATGTGTTCAATAAATGGAGTAAAAACACCTGAAAGTATGGAATTATACAACTTTAATAGAAGGTGGTCTTATGCACATATGCTTTTCTTAAAGAATGTACACAATGTTGTAAAGTAATCATCCACCAGTTAAAATAAATTAATTAAAAAAAAAAAAAAGAAGAATCTACAAACCATTATGAATATTTCCTTGAACAAGTATTTCATCCTTTTAAATCATTATTTCCTTTTTCTTCCTTAACCAGCCACTTGGCAATTTTACTTTATCAAATCTTTCTAGAAAGTAGTCATAGAAGAAAAATACAACATATTAAAAGCCATGTATGACAACCCACAACACACATTATCCTCAATGGCAAAAAGTTGAGAGCATTTCCTCTAAAATCAGAAACAAGACATGGATGCCCAATCTTACCACTACTATTCAACATAGTTTTGGAAGTCCTGCCCATAGCAGTCAGAGAAGAAAAAGAAATAAAAGGAATCCAGATTGGAAAAGAATTAAAATTTCCCCTGTTTGCAGATGACATGATCCCCTACATAGAAAACCCTAAAGATGCCACCAGAAAATTACTAGAGCTAATAAATGAATATAGTAAAGTTACAGGATATAAAATTAATACATGGAAATTCCTTGCATTCCTAGACACTAACAATGAAATATCAGAAAGAGAAATTAAGGACAATCTCATTCACCATTGCAGTGACAAAAATAAAACACTTAGGAATAAGTTAGCTAAAGAAGTAAAAGACCTGTATAGAGAAAACTATAAAACACTGATAAAATAAATCAAAGATAGCACAAATAGTTAAAGAAATACATTGTGCTCTTGGATTGGAAGAAATAATATACTGAAAATGAGTAAACTACCCAAAGCAATTTTAGATTCAACACAGCCCCTATCAAACTAACAAACTATCTGTGTATTTTTCACAAAACTAGAACAAATAATTTCACAATTAGTATGGAAAAGCAAAAGACCCCAAAAGGCCAAAGCAATCTTGAAAAAGAAAATGGAACTGGAGAAATCAACCTTACTGCCTTCAGAATATACAACAAAGCTACAGTCATTAAGACACCACGGTACTGGCACAAAGACAGGAATATAGATCAATGGAATAAAATAAGGAGTTCAGAGATAAATCGATGTACCCATGGACAACTTATCTTTGACAAAGCAGGCAAAAATGTACAAAGGGTAAAAGATAGTCTCTTGAAAAAGTGGTTCTGAGAAAACTGGTCAACTACATGTAAAAGAATGAAACTAGAATATTTTCTAGCACCATGGATAAAAATCATCTCAAAATGAATCAGAGGCCTAAATAGAAAACCAGAAACTATAAAACTCGCACAGGAAAACATAGGCAGAACATTCTCTGACATAAGTCACAGCAAGATCCTCTATGACTCACTACTAAAATCAATGGAAATAAAAAAGAATAAATAAACAAATGGGACCTAATTAAGCTTAAAATCTTTTCACAGTGAGGAAACTATAAGCAAGGTGAAAACACACCCTCAAAATGGGAGAAAATAATAGAAAATGAAACAACTGGCAAATAATTAATTTCCAAATTATATAAGCAGCTCATGCAGCTCAGTAACAGAAAAAAAAAAAACAACCCAGTCAAAAAGTGGGCAAAAGACCTAAACACATTTCTCCAAAGAAGACATACAGATGGTGAATAAACACATGAAAAGATGTTCAACGTCACTCATTATTAGAGAAATGTAAATCAAAACCACAATGGGGTATCATCTCACACCTGTCAGAATGACCATCATGAAAAAGTCTACAAACAATAAATGCTGGAGACGGTGTAGAGAAAAGGGAAGCCTCTTTCACTACTGGTGGAAGTGCAAACTAGTACAACAACTATGGAGGACAGTGTGGAGAGTTCTTAAAAAACTGGGAATAGAATTTCCATATGACCCAGAAATCCTACTGCTGGGCATACGCTGCAAGGAAACCAAAATTGAAAGAGACACATGTACCTCAATGTTCACTGAAGCACTATTTACAATAGCTAGGACATGGAAGTAACCTAGATGCCCATCAGCAGATGAATGGATAAGGAAATTGTGGTACATACACACAATAGAACATGATTTAGCTATAAAAAGGAACATATTTGAGTCAGTTCTAATGAGGTAGATGAACCTGGAGCCTAATATTTAGAGTGAAGTAAGTCAGGAAGAGAAAGGCAAATCAGTTCAGTTCAGTCGCTCAGTCATGTCCGATGCTTTGTGACCCCGTGGACCACAGCACGTCAGGCTTTCCTGTCTATCACCAACTCCTGGAGCTTGCTCAGACTCATGTTCATTGAACTGGTGATGCCATCCAATCATCTCATCCTCTGTTGTCCTCATCTCCTCCTGCCTTCAATCTTTCCCAGCATCAGGTTTTTTCCAGTGAGTCAATTCTTTGCAGCAGGTGGCAAAATATTGGAGCTTAAGTTTTAGCATCAGTCCTTCCAAAGAATATTCAGGACTGATTTCCTTTAGGACTGACTAGTTTGATCTCCTTTCAGTGCAAGGAACTCTTAAGAGTCTTCTCCAACACCACAGTTCAAAAAGAATCAATTCTTTGGTGCACAGGTTTCTCTATAGTCCAACTCTCACATCCAAACATGACTATTGGAAAAACCAGAGCTTTAACTAGACAGGCCTTTGTTGGCAAAGTAATGTCTCTGCTTCTTAATATGCTGTCTAGTTTGTTCATAGCTTTTCTTCCAAGGAGAAGCATCTTTTAATTTCTTGACTACAGTCACCATCTGCAGTGATTTTGGAGTGCCAAAAAATAAAGTTTCTCACTGTTTCCATTGTTTCCCCATCTATTTGCCATGGAGTGATGGGAGCATATGCCATGATCTTAGTTTTTTGAATGTTGAGTTTTAAGACAGGTTTTTCACTCTCCCCTTTCACTTTCATTGAGAGGCTCTTTAGGTTCTCTTCACTTTCTGCCATAAGCTTGGTGTCATCTGCATATCTGAGGCTACTGTTATTTTTCCAGCAATCTTGATTCCAGCTTTTGCTTAATCCAGCCCAGTATTTCATGTGATGTACTCTGCATATAAGTTAAATAAGCAGGATGACAATATAAAACCTTGATATACTCCTTCCCCAAAGGGGAAGGCTCTTTGGCTTCCCCAAAGAGCCAGTCTCTTCTATGTCTGGTTCTAACTGTTGCTACTTGACCTGCATACAGATGTCTCAGGAGGCAGGTAAGGTGGTAAATTCTCTTGAAGAATTTCCCACAGTTTCTTGTGATCTAAGCAGGCAAGGATTTTGGTGTAATCAATAAGGCAGAAGTAGATATTTTTCTGGAACTCTCTTGCTTTTTTGATGATCCAATGGATGTTGGCAATTTGATCTCTGGTTCCTCTGGCTTTTCTAAATCCAGCTTGAACCTCTGGAAGTTTTTGGTTCATGTACTGTTGAAACCTGGCTTGGAGAATTTTGAGCATTACTTTGCTAGCATGTGAGATGAGTCCAATTTTGAGGTAGTTTGATCATTCTTTTGCATTGCCCTTCTTTGATTGATTGAATGAAAACTGACCTTTTCCAGTCCTGTGGCCACTGCTGTGTTTTCCAGATATACTGGCATATTGAGTGCAGCACTTTCCAGCGTCATCTTTCAGGATTTGAAATAGCTCAACTGGAATTCCATCACCCCCACTAGCTTTGTTTGTAGTGATGCTTCCTAAAGCCCATTTGACTTCACATTCCAGGATGTCTGGCTCTAGGTGAATGATCACACATTGTGATTATCTAGGTCATGAAGATTTTTTTGTATGGTTCTTCTGTGTATTCTTGCCACCGTTTCTTAACATCTTCTGCTTGTTAGGTTGATGCCATTTCTGTCCTTTATGTGCCCAACTTTGCATGAAGTGTTCCCTTGTTATTTCTGCTTTTCTTGAAGAGATCTTTAGTTTTTCCCATTCTATTCTTTTCCTCTATTTCTTTGCATTGATCCCTGAAGAAGGCTTTCTTATCTCTCCTTGCTATTCTTTGGAACTCTGCATTCAAATGGGAATATCTTTCCTTTTCTCCTTTGCCTTTTGCCTCTCTTCTTTCTCAGCTATTTGTCAGGCCTCCTCAGACAACCATTTTGCCTTTTTGCATTTCTTTTTCTTGAGGATGGTCTTGATCCCTGCCTCCTGTACAATGTCACAAACCTCCATCCATCATTCTTCAGGTACTCTATCTATCAGATTTAAACCCTTGAATCCACTTGTCACTTCCACTTTATAATTGTAAGGGATTTGATTTAGGTCATACCTGAATGGTCTAGTGGTTTTCCCTACTTTCTTCAATTTAAGGCTGAATTTGGCTTTAAATTCAGGCGTTTAGGATGGCTTCAGGATAGGGAGGACACATGTATACTTGTGGCTGATTCATGTTGAAATGGCAAAAACCATCACAATATTGTGAAGTAATTATTCTCTGATTAAAATAAATTAATTATAAGAAGAAATGTACAAATTTTTATGAATTTTTTTTTCTTGGACATGTATTTCATCCTTTTATCATTATTTCTTATCTCTTTTTTAATCAGCCACTTGGTAATTTTATTTCTTGAGCCTTTCTTTTTTTCCTCTATTTTAACCTTTGCTAATATTTTTTAATTAAAAATTTTTATTGGAATATAGTTGATTTACAATGACAATCTCCAGTTCTCTCCATGTTGCTGCAGATGGCATTATTTCATACTTTTTCAGCCTGAGTAATATTTCATTGTATTTTGAACCCTTTTAGTAGGAAATTTTGTGAAAAACTGTGATAGATATCAAATAGCATTAAATGGAACCACATATTTAATTGACATGCTAAAATCTCTATAGTATATACTATTTTAAATGTTATTCAGACTTTGAGAATATTGTCTCAGTTCTAAAAAAAGTTATAGATTAGATGTGGTTCAATTATATATACTTTTCAGATGCTAGCTCTTACTATAGTAATCTTGTGCAAACTGTGAAAAAGATTCAGATAAAAGCAAACACAAAATCATGCCTTTATTTTATTTCTTTAATTGTTAATTTCACATGATATACTATTACTAAACTTTGAGATACAATTTTTTGGTATTCTTATTTCTAAGACAGCTGTCACTATTTGAACTTTTATATATCTGTGGAATTAAACCTTCTTGTCCATCTGTTAATCAATGGATAGCAAAAAATCTGTATAATTCCAAGTACCTGAAAAATAAAGGAAGACTTTTTTGGTGTGATAGGACATCAACATGCTTTCTACCAGGGTCGGCCTTTCACCATGATTGACAATGCTGAATAAAAGCAAGAATAAAAGGCTTCTGTGAGGAAAAAAAAGACCCTGTTCTCAAGTCCTTTGTGTTCTTCCTCTCTCTACCCCTCCCTTCTCTCTAAAATGTCTCACTGACTCAAGGTTATTATCAAATGGATTCCTTGGCCTATTCTAGTTAAACCAAATGGAATGATATGAAGGAGCCAGTTTTTATTTACTCAAAAGAGCGAATTACAAAATTTCAGGAATTTTGAGAGCCCCTGACACCATGTTAGTAGTTTGAAGATGGATCATGCCAGGAATATTTATAGCAGAGAAATCAGCAAACACCTCATACCACGGCTCTCCTCCTCCTCCCCCGTGGGTCACTCAACACTTATAAGGACATCACCGGATATTTGTCACTGTGAAAAATGATTTCTTTAAACTCTGACTTCAAGACTTGACAGACCATTTTCCTGGTTATTTTCCCTCTCAGATGGACATTTTCTGTGGCTGCACATCTGAATTCTTTCTCCTCTACATTCTTTAAATGTGTGCATTCCTCAGAATTTTGTCTAGGTCCTCTCTATTCTCACTGTCTCTCCATGAGTAAACTTTGCACCTGCAACGTCTATAACTAGCTTCCAACACTTTCTTAAGTTCTAAAATTCTTTAATTGCTCTCTAGAAACTCCCCTTATAGGTCCTATGGGGATAGCAGTCTCATCACAAAGAAAAGTGAACTCATCCCCTACCATCTATTTGCCCTCCTGTGCGCGTGAGCACAGTGCCCCCTTGTTCACAGGTCCTCTCCTCCTTGTTGGCCGTCCATTGTGGAAATATCACCTACAAACTCATTAACTGACTAGACTTGGCCTCTCCACTTCTTTATCATCTATACTCCTTCTTCTTAAAATCAAGGTGTAGTGAGTTACATAAATCCCATGTGACTAAAACACAGGGGCACCAATATATGCTGGGTGCCTCTGGAAAAGAAAGAAGACATGTAGGAAGATGTTTGTCATCAGAGGAATTATATCATTTGCTTCAAGAATGAACTAAACACTGGGGCAGTTTGAAGCCTGTGTCCCTGGAGAGATATATAAATGCTGAGTACAATGTTCTCATTTGCATTGTTGGACTTAAGAGCCTGAGGTCTGCCATAGTCTTCAGTCAAATCTCTTTGCCATGCAAAGAATCAGGCATGAGCATCATTGGCAGCCATTATTGTGCTAATCACAGGTGCCAAATCCAGAAGCTGGTGGAAAGAAAACGAAGTTCCTTTTACACGCCTGCATTCTTGCCTGCTATTGTCAAGCATCTATTGGGGAATTCCTACAGAGCCCGGAGTCACTGTCACCATCTTGTTACTCCTGTCTGGGCTGGTTTCACAAGTTTGTTCTCCCCCGTCATCCTGCATCCTTGGAGTAAGGTTCTTCCTCTTGAACTGACTACATTGTGGCTGCCTTAGATGCCATCTCCATAGATGGCTTGCTTCGGAACATAGGCTCATCATATTGTGCCTCTCCCTCAGTTAGCCAAGTCCCCTGAGGCTTGTCAGCTAGCACCTGGCCCTTCAGTCTCATAAGGAAGGGCTGACCAACTGTGATCTTAATGAACTTCCACCCATTCTTGTGAACTCTCTCCTCTGTAACACTTTATACACCTTTCTTCTGTCTTTTTCTTTCTTTCTTCTTTCCTCCCTTCTGTCCTTCCTTCTTTCTTTCAATTTGAAAATGATACAAAGCTAACTAGAATCTAACAAAATAAACAAAATATTTATCCTAAGCGGTGTGATAACAGAGCTATATGCTCCAGAATGAGGTTTAAGAACAGTCTTATAGAACTAGACAAAGAACACACAAGTCATCTAGTGCAAATTCTCTCAATTTATCCACACATGGCTTTTGTGCCCGTATTCTTCTGAAAATATTGGCCTCTGGAATGCCACATAAAATAGTGAATTTAAGTATTCATTTTAGCACTTTGTAAGTTATCTCCCTCTCTCTCTGAAAGAAAGATCATCTACTTTTTGTCTTTTCAAAAATATTGTCTGAATCTGACAATTTTCACATCACTTTCACTGTGACCACCCATAACACTGTCATCTTTCCCTTGGGTTTTTTGTGGATCTTTACTCTACCTCTTGATATGTATCTCTGCTTCCTGCCTTAATCCACAGCTCCCAGTCCACACTCTCACCCCAGGAGGTTAGAGGGTTGCTTTTCAAGTCAACATCAAATTGCTGTCATACCACTCATGCCTAAAATCTTCCTACCTACCTCAGGGAAAAGGCTACAGTTCTTGCAGTGATGAGACATGTGAAATTTGCTAGACATTTTCAATATCTCAATTCAGCGGCTGTACATACTCCCTTCATTGAAAGCCAGCTCTGTGGCTTCTCTGCTGTTCTTTAAACACTCCAGATATCCTCTTGTCATCTCACTGCTGCTCCCTTTGCCTGGGAATTTTGTCCTTTTGTCCATTTTCCCATTTTGTCCATTTGACTTGCCTCTTAATCTCCATCAGGTTTCTTCTCTAATGTCACCCTGATAGAGGCTCTCTCTGAGTGTTCTGTTTTACATAAATCTTCCTCCTTGATTACACATTTCTTGTCCTCACTCTTTTTTGAAGCAGATCTAGGTCTTTGATCATCTTCTGCCCTCAAATTTGTTTATTTAGATTATAAACTTTCTTCACCATAAATTTAATAAACTTCATGAGAGTATATATTATCTTCCATTCAGTGTCACCAGAGGCCAGAAAAGTAGCCTATGCATGAGAGATGCGCTATAAATATATTTTTAGTGAATAAATGAATGAGAAGCTTTCCATCTGTTTGGTTTCTTCTCAGCATCAGTTCAGTCCAGTCACTCAGTCATGTCCGACTCTGCAACCCCATCGACCAGAGCACGCCAGGCCTCCTTGTCCATCACCAACTCCCAGAGTTTACCCAAACTCATGTCCATCGAGTTGGTGATGCCATCCAACCATCTCATCCTCTGTCATGCCCTTCTCCTCCTGCCTTCAATCTTTCCCAGCATCAGGATCACCACCATCCTTACCCACTAGGGAAAGGGAATCCTACTCTATGTCTTTTCCTTGGCCATTTCCTCGGAATCCAAACTGTGGGTGTTTCCTTTATTCGTTGTGTCTCCTCTGTGTTTTTTTTTTCCCCCGATCCATTCCCAGATGCAAGGGCATCCTAACTGCTCTCTCTCTTACCTAAACCTCAGATCTGCATATGTCTTTTGCACCACTGACATGAAACTCTTTCCAAAACAGTAATATTTTCAAGTCATTCTGTTTAAATCACTTGCATTGATTCCTATTCCCTATGTGAAATAATGCACACAACGTATTCTCCCATTTAAACTGTCCTTTACAGTGTGGATGCTTCCAAATTTTCCAAGCTCATGTAATCCCCCAGTTTAATGGATAGTATCCTCTACCAATATGGAATTCCAAATTCATGCTTTTATATAAATGACCTCAACATTTCTACTTAATTTGAAAATAAACATTTTTGACTATAACAAAACTGGACGTTTTTGTGAGAAAAAGAATCTTTACAGTTTAGTGGAGAAGGCAAAGGCAACCCACTCCAGAATTCTTGCCTGGAAAATCCCATGAACGGAGAAGCCTGGTAGGCTGAGGCCCATGGGGTCGCTAAGAGTCAGATACGACTGAGCGACTTCACTTTCACTTTTCACTTTCATGCATTGGAGGAGGAAATGGCAACCCACTCCAGTGTTCTTGCCTGGAAAATCCCAGGGATGGGGGAGCCTGGTGGGCTGCCGTCTATGGGGTCGCACAGAGTCGGACACGACTGAAACGACTTAGCAGCAGCAGCAGCATCAAGTCTTTTACATTCTTTTAAAAATGCTATGAATCTATATATTCAATCTTGTGGCCATGTTATCACACTATACTGAAAGCTACTGTGTGTGTGTGCATGCATGTGTGTGTGTTATTTCAAACTGTGGATAAATTCTCATTAAGAACCATTTCTTGTGATACATTCTCAATATTCATCACAATATGTTGCATATAAAATTAACCCTATGAATAAGCAAGTGCTATATAAAAATCTATCACACCATGTCCTATTTTGATGCATTTAGAGGTGATGGAATTCATGAGCTATCGATTAATTACAACAACATAGTCTTGTTATATATTGTGGCACAAACTAGTGTTTTTGTATAATTGCAGTATACGTCCTCTTGAGTACAATTTATTTGTTCTGAGTATATTCATAGATTTCATTTATTTGATGAATTTTATAATTATTCCATAAGACAGAGACCAAGTGCTTTAAATATATATATATATATATACAGTAATTTTTAAATTACATATTCATGTTACAAAGTAATAAAGGTACATACAAAATCTCAAAAGCAACTGTATTTCTATCATCTGAGGTATTAAATATTAATATCTGTATTGTATATTTTCCAGTTTCATTTCTAGGCATACTTTTACTTTTGCACTAAAGCAGTCATAAAGTAAAATATATTATAACCTGCTTTAAAAGTCACTGTCTCAAATGTTATCTCATATGGTTAAATGTTCTTTTGTACATGATTTTTTAATATCTGCATAAAATGCGATAGCATGATTAAATGCTTTAAGAATACTCAGGATCTGAACAAAGTAGTTGTATTTTTTTATGGATACCTTTTAAATTATTTATTGCTTTTAAAAAATACAACTGCATTTTCTATTTTACTTCTGGACTTCCTTGGTGGCTCAGATGGTAAAGCTTCTGCCTATAATCATGTTAGTTAATAATATTTGTATAGTTTAAATAAATCTTGATTTTTCCATAGTTTCCTCATTATTCAGTGGTGTGCCTGTGGGTATTATATATATATATATATATATATATATGTATATATATATTTTAGTTCACATAAGA
Organism: Dama dama; assembly: GCF_033118175.1. Classification (NCBI taxonomy): domain Eukaryota; kingdom Metazoa; phylum Chordata; class Mammalia; order Artiodactyla; family Cervidae; genus Dama; species Dama dama. The sequence continues at coordinate 33,387,618 of NC_083685.1, forward strand.
ATTAGAAGTATACACACACACACACACACACACACACACACACACACACACACATGGGCTTTCCTGGTGGCTCAGACAGTAAAGAATCTGCTTACAAAGAAGGAGACATGTGTTTGATCCATGGATTGGGAAGATATCCTGGAGAGGAAGGGAATGGTTATCCACTCCAGTATTCTTGCCTGGAGAATTCCAAGGACAGAAAAGCCTGGTGGGCTACAGTCCATGGGGTTGCAAATAGTTAGACATGACTGAGCAACTAACACTTTCACTTACATATGCATACATAGATGCATACATATGTGTAGTCTTTAACTCATATGAGATTGCAATGATTCTGAAAATATAAATAAGACATATTCATAATATGAAAGAGCAGTACAGAACCACTGATAGTGAAGTATCCAATGTGTGAGTAACATAGGAAATTCTCTAAGCATTCGAGGTGGGAAGGAGACACCACTGTCTGTTACAACAGTAAAGACAAATTTAGGAAAGAACATACTGTGATAGGGAAGAACAAATCTGACCCCATATTATATTTATTCCATTTATTTTAACCTTTGTGTTCTGTTGTCTTTGCTTAGTTATGAAAGAAACTTCTAGATAGTGTATGTGGTGGGGGCAGGGCACTCCAATTAGCTCAGGTCCTTTATGTCTCAGTACAGAAAGAATTCAGTTAGAGGCAGAATGATAGATAAGTGATTTATTAAAATAGGAAACTTGTGAGCGTTACAAGTCAGTGAGCAAGAGGCTAGTGGCCCAATAATTTACTGGGTTACAGTTTTATAATCAAAGGAAAAGTGGGGACAGGGAGAAGACCTCATTCTTCCTCACTCTTAGGTAGACATCAGGCTTCTATCATCAGCTCCTCCTCCAGGTTGGGCAGGGGAGTTTTCTTGTTCCTTCATCATCAAGCAGGTACTTCCATAGCACTAAGAAAAAATTATTTCAGTTCTCAGTACAATGTGGGTCTTTTACTTTAAAATGTCACCTTTCCATAAATTATTGCTTCTTATGTGTGCAGAGAGCATGTCCTAGAGGTAATTAACTTACTGAGTTCACTGCAAATGAGGGCCTCATTTCACCATTGTTCTATTGTTTTGAGGCTGTGCTTCTGTTTCATGCTTGTGTGTTAAGCAAGCCTGCTTGGTTTTGTGGTTAAGAAAACCTGTTTCTTGAGTGATTATTAATTTACAGTTGTCTCCCAAGGCTCCCCTAAAGTTTCCTTTCTGTTAATAATATTCTAATGGGATTTCTGAGCTAGCTGTTTGTTTACCCTACTCTATCCTTATCAGGTATGCTGGTTCTGCATCTTTTGTAAAAGAATGTTGCATATAGCAGCCTGAAGTATACAGAATAGTCCATTGTCAAGACTCTGACCTTTAAAGGTATAACACTTTCCATTTATACAGAAATTTTTAAAAAGCAGAATAGAGAACAACATTTGTTTATTTGGAGGTTTACAGGAACACTGTGACCTGATCTATAGGGACAACTGCAAGCACAAAGGATTCCAGAACCAAGAAGTTTGTGACAAACTAACCTTCCCCCTCTTTCACCTGGTCTTTAAAAGTGCTTTGCTGAAACCCTTCAGGGAGCTTGAGGCTTTAGGGCTCAAGCCACCAGTATGCTTGCTTGCCCTGGAATTAACCTTTCTCTGCTCCAAACTCTGATATTTAGATTTGTTTGTCTTCACTCTACCTCCAGAACTTCAACTTGCTTTCAATAACAACAGGACTTTGGAAGAGTCTTGAGGAGTAATTAACACATGAATAGATGAAATGGAGAGAGTAGGTCCCTTCCAGTTGCCTAGCGGTTTCACATATGAAGTATGTTGGTACATTTTGTTGTTGTTTAATCACTAAATCATGTCCTGTTCTTTGCAACCCCATTGACTGCAGCACACCAGGTTTCCCTGTCCTTCACTATCTCCTGGAGTTTGCTCAAACTTATGTCTACTGGTGATTCTATCCACCCATCTCATCCTCTATTGCCCTCTTCTCCTTCTGCTATCAATCTTTCCCAGCATCAGGGTCTTTTCCATTGAGTCAGCTCTTCACATCAGGTGGCCAAAGTATTGGAGCTTCAGCGTCAGCATCACTCCTTCCAATGAATATTCAGGGTTGATTTCCTTTAGGACTGACTGATTTTATTTCCTTGCAGTCCAGGGAGCTCTCAAGAGTCTTCTCCAGCACCACAATTCAAAAGCATCAATTCTTTTGCATTCAAACTTATTAATGATTCATGTGTGTACATGTTTACTGGTGGAAAGTGATAATGCATAAGGACATAGGGAAGAAAAGTGTGAGATAAGAATGATAAAACTTGTATTTAATAGAAGTGTGGCTTTTTCAATTAGTTTGAAAAGGTCCTTTGAGAACAAGAAGCTGTATGTTATTTAGCTACTCTAGTGGCTATCGTTGGCAAAGTGATATCTCACTTTTAATATGCTGTCTAGGTTTGTCATAGCTTTCATTCCAAGGAGCAAGTGTCTCTTAATTTCATGACTCTAGTCATTGTCCACAGTGATTTGGAGCTCAAGAAAATAAAAATTTTCACTCTTTCTGATTTTTCCCCTTCTATTTGCCATGAAATGATGGGACCAGATGCCATTATCTTACTTCTTTGAATTTTGAGTCTTATGACAGCTTTTTCCACTCTCTTCTTCACCCTCATCAAGAGGCTCTTTAGATCCTCTTCACTTTCTGCCATTTGAGTGGTATTACTGCATATCTCATGTTGTTGCTATGTTTGAAATAAAAGTGAAAGTGTTAGTTGCTCAGTCGTGTCCAATTCTTTGCGGCCCATGGACTGTAGCCCTTCCGGCTCCTCTGTCCATGGAATTTTCAAGGCAAGAATACTGGAGCAAGTGGCTATTCCATTCTCTGGGGGATCTTCCTGACCCAGGGATTGAACTCTGGTCTTCTGCATTGAAGACAAATTCTTTAGCATCTGAGTTACCAGGAAAGCCCATTGATATGTTTAGGGATGTGAAAAATTATCGTCACCAAGCATATGTTGTGTATAATATTTTTAATTTCTGTTTTAAATAACATACAGCTTCTTGTTCTCAAAGGGCCTTTTCAAATTAATTGAAAAATCCACACCCCTGTTAAATACAAGTTTTTTCATTCCTATCTCACACTTTTCTTCCCCATGTCTTTATATGTTATCATTTTTCCCTGTTTTAGACACCTGATTCTGCACATTCCTTACTCCACTAATTCTCAACCCTAGTCTTTGAACCTGTTCTCTCTTGCCTCCATCATGACCTCCTTCTGAAAGCATTCAGCATTGCCAGTTTTTCATTGTTGACCTTTTTCTCCTACTTATGTTTCTTTCAAACAGGCATGTCTTTTTAGCCTCAATAAATCCAATCTGTGAATTCAAAGCACAGAATTTCTGTTTGCCACTCACCACTAGCCATTCACTGAGTAACAGCTTAAAATTTGGATTCTTAAGTGAAAGACACTAGTTTTTAAACAAAAACACTTTTGATATCCTGTATTAAAGGAAAATTGTAATGGGGAACATGAATGACTCCATATTGGATCTGCTTCATTTACTATAACCTTTGTGTTTTATTGTCTTTGCTACTTTAACCTTTGTTATTGTTTTTCCTATTGTTTTGTAATTTCATGGTTTCTCCAGTAGTCATGTATGGATGTGAGAGTTGGACTATGAAGAAAGCTGAGTGACAAAGAATTGATGCTTTTGAACTGTGGTGTTGGAGAAGACTCTTGAGAGTTCCTTGGACTGCAAGAAGATCAAACCAGTCAGTCCTAAAGGAGATCAGTCCTAAATATTCATTGGAAGGACTGATGTTGAAGCTGAAACTCCAATATATTGGCCACCTGATTTGAAGAGCTGACTCATTTGAAAAGACCCTGATGCTGGGAAAGATTGAAGGCAGGAGGAGAAGTGGATGACAGAGGATGAGTGGTTGGATGGCATCACCTACTTGATGGACATGAGTTTGAGCAAGCTCCGGAAGTTAGTGATGGACAGGGAAGCCTGGTGTGCTGCAGTCGATGGGGTTGCAAGGGGTCTGACATGATTGAGAGACTGAACTGACTGAAAGATGTGTTGCCTACAGTTTAAATTTACATCATGACCCATCTCTGGAACCCTGATTGCCATGCCTGAGTGTTAAGCTAAAGTACCTTTGCTTAGTTTATGGGAAATATCCTGACCAGGCCCACCTGTGAATGGTCATTGGGAGGAAGAAATCAACACATCTTCTCCAGAGTCAGACTGGAGTCAGGAAATATTTGCAGCAATTTATGGCCTATTTTACTTTATCTCCTCAGCCCCCCTCTTTGCTCTATAAAATAAGCTAGCATTCAAACCCAGGCAAGATGATTCTTTGGACATTAATCTACCATTTTCTCAGTCTGTTGGCTTTCCAAAGAAAGTTGATATTCCTTGTCCCGATGATTTGTCTCTCCATTTATTGGTGTGTTATACAGTACACAGTATAAGCTTGAATTCAGTAACAAAATTCCATCCCAGGAAACTGCCTATAGAAGGGAAACATTTAGGTGTGGTGTATATGTTTTTGCCACTTGACAGGAACCAATACCAATACACCATTTGGGAGGGGCAGGGCAAGGCAAAATATCTATTTTATGCTGATAAAGTTAGCTTCTTAGCTTTTTTCAAGCAAACACAGTGGTATACCTTAGGTTGGGTATAATGCTGTCTTCAAATTCCAGAGGCTGATGTTTTTGTGTAGTTATTTTAGCCATAAAATCAATGAACTCCTCTTGGTCTTTAATCCCTTGATGTCTGTCTTCTTTGACAGGAGCCCACCTATGTTTTCTCAGTTGGTTTCCGTGACCCTGCACCATCCTGGTTTGCCTCTGGTAACTAAAAACTCCTCTAATTCTTACATGTCTTTATATTTTTCATGCTGCAAAGCAACTTTTCAACTTCTACTTTCCCCCTTTTCTCATGTAGTAATTAATCCATTCCTATGAATAAAATCCATCTCGTATAAATAAATCTCAAATCCTCTTCTAATCTAAATTTTATAGTAATTTGCCATCTTATTGCATGTTGTACAGTTTATTTGGATGTTACTCTATTAAACATCATTAGGATTCCCATATAATTTATCATCCATATCAAGACTTTTTGAGAAAGAAAATTGTTTAAGCCTCATTTAATTATTAATTATTAGCCCTGTTTAATTATGTCTGGATAACAGTGGAAACTGGACTGACCCTGGAATCCTGGACATATCATCAAGTTACCTAAAATTCATCATTGTCTCCACCAACCAGCCTGCCTTCTGAGTCCTACATTGCTCCCAATTGCAACACTGTACTTGATTATGCAGGCAATGAAAAAACAAATCACCTCTGCAAAAAAAAAAAAAAAAAAAAAAAGTTGATTTATAGAAGTATGAACAATGAATATTTTGAAAAAGACATTTATTCCTTCCATGAAGACTGTGTGCACACCAGACCTGTACACCACACAAATCCAAGGATGCCAACTGGAGTTGTACATAGCAAAATATTCTCCCTGATGGTATGAGTGCTCTGATAAATTTGCTGCTGTTTAGTTACTCAGTCATATCTGACTCTTTGGGACCCCATAAACTGCAGCATTCCAGGCTTCCTTGTCCTTCACCATCTCCTCAGGAGAGCAACCATCTTTTCAACCATCTATTCCTCTGTTCCTTTCTCCTTCTACCTTCAACCATTCCCAGCAGCAGGGTTTTTTCTAATGAGTTGGCTCTTCGCATCAGGTGGCCAAAGTATTGGAGTTTCAGCTTCAGCTCTGATAAATAATTATGTTTAACCGAGAAAGTGTGATGGAGAATATTGTTAATATTTATACTTAAATTGAGCATCCATAGAAAATATTGCCATACAAGCTATTACATGTTCTATTAAAAATGAATATTTAACAATACTAAAAATTACAGCATTACAAAATAAAAACAAATGGGTTTTGGTGTGATAATTTGGAATCAGTTTGTTCTCTAGTTTTGAAATAGTGTGTTTGGCAGTGAAAGGATGATGACAGAACACTATCAACTAAAGTGAGAGTGCCAAATCTAATTTTAGAGCTAGAATTTAATTTGCCTATTAGTTCATGTACAGATGAGTTGCTATGTTGTAAGAAAAATCATATGTATTGATGTGAGAGTTGGACCATAAAGAAAGCTGAGCACTAAAGAATTAATGCTTTTGAACTGTGGTGTTAGAGACGACTCTTGAGAGTCCCTTGGACTGCAAGGAGATCCAACCAGTCCATCCTAAAGGAAATCAGTCCTGATATAGTCATTGGAAGGACTGATGCTAAAGTTGAAGCTCCAACACTTTGGCCACCTGATGTGAAGAACTGACTCACTGGAAAAGACCCTGATGCTGGGAAAGATTGAAGGCAGGAGGAGAAGAGGACAACAGAGGATGAGATGGTTGGATGGCATCACCGACTCAATGGACATGAGTTTGAGCAAGCTCCAGGAGTTGGTGATGGACAGGGAAGCCTGGTGTGCTATATGCAGTCCCTGGGGTCGCAAAGAGTCAGACATGACTGAACAACTTAACTGAACTGAACTGAGAAAAAATCAATTGTGCATTTGGCAACTTCATCTCAACTGAAAAAAAAAAAAAAAAAGAAGATCCTAACTTGGAAGGCAAGATTTATAGCAACCAAGAATAAGTACTAAGGTTAATTTGCAATTTTTCCATTGGCTTAATGAATAGAATTTTTAAGTAGTAGTAAGAATATTTTTTCTTTGTAGGAATATTACATGTGATTTCATATGCTTCCGTGAACAAGTAAATTAGAAATTTAATGCTTCAGTTGATGCAAATTATAGTAGCAACACATTTTTTGTTGCTAAATCCTAAAAATTAAATAAATAAATAATTTCTTTATATAAATGAAGGAAATTTGCTTAAATACAACTACCTTTAGCAAGTTAGTCAGTTTTGGTTGAAAGCTACTTATGGAATTTTCTTAGATGATACTTTTTTTTTTTTAGATGATACTTTTAAGAGTGTGGCTATGAACTCTTTATGTTTTCTCATAACACTACGGATAGTCCATAGATACAGAGTTATAGAATAACTAGGCAGAGTTGAAGACTAAAAATTATTTGAATTCACTTTTATTCATGAATATACTAAGAACCTACTATCAAAATATGATTTGAGTTACCCTTTATCTTTTTCATAGAAACCAATATCAAAATTAAAAAAGCAAAGCAGTAATATACTATACTTAAATAATTAACATAATTAACATCATTTGATATTTTACCTTTGATTGATTATTCTAGCTAATTATAATTATACTTTGTAAGATTAGTTCTTTAATCTTTCATAGAGCATTTTGTATTGTGGGTGTCTAAAATTGTTCTATTGCTCTCAGTATTTTGAGTATTATGATTTTTTGTTGAGTTTTACCTCATAATTTAAAGTTGCATAATTTAAAGTTAATAATTTTAAAGTGAACAATTTGGTAACTGTATAGTCAAAGCTCTGGTTTTTCCAGTAGTCATGTATAAATGTGAGAGTTATGTATGTAATTGTACCACAAAGAACTGATGTAGTGGTAAAATAGAGTTGGACCATAAAGAAGGTTAAACGCCTAAGAATTGATGGCAAAGAATTGATGCTTTTGAATTCTCATGTTGGAGAAGACTCTTGAGAGTCCCTTGGACTGCAAGGAGACCAAACCAGTCAATCCTAAAGGAAATCAACCGTGAATACTCATTGTAAAGACTGATGCTGAAGCTGAAACTCCCGTACTTTGGCCACATGATGTGAAGAGCTGACTCATTAGAAAAGGCAGTGATGCTGGGAAAGATTGCTAGCAGGAGAAGTGTTTGACAGAGGATGAGATGGTTGGATGGCATCACCGACTTAATGAGCATGAGTTTGAGCAAGCTCCCGGAGATGGTGAGGACAGAGATGCGGTGTGCTGCAGTCCATGGGATTGCAAAGAGTCAGGCATGACTGAGTAAGTGAGCAACAATGCTGTGTAGCCTCCACTTCTGTCTAGTTCAAATTTTTTACGTAATCCTAAAAGTTAACCCATTCCAATAAATAGTTGCTTCCCATTCCTCCTTGCCCTCAACCCAGGCAATCACTAATTTGTTTTCTGTTTCTACAGATTTACCTGTTCTGCATATTTCACATAAATGGAATCATGGATTATGTTAATTTTGTGTCTGGCTTTATCTACTTAGTACATTTTTGAGGTAATCCATGTTGCAGTATTCATTGAAATTTTACTCTTTGTATGGCTGAATAAGTTTCATTGTATGTATGTACCATGTCTCCTTTAATCTATTCATCCGCTGAAGGGCCTTTGTGCTATTTACACTTTTTGGCTCTTGTGAATACTGCCATTCATGTATGATTATCTGAACATTTACGTAGGAGTATTTGAGTACATTTTCTCAGTTCTTTTGGGTTGAACACTACTTTACCAGGCCATGCTATATGCCCAGCCCTTCTTGTTTGCCAGGTCTGTGAAGGTGTTTCAGGGTTCAAACAAAAAACAGTGTGCAGGCAAACCAGAGCAGTTGAACTGAGAAGGTTTTCATGGATATTCCCAAGTGAAATTATCTATACTATTCAGAAATAGCTCCCTAATTTCTCTTATTTAGAAGCTGCATTTCACCATAGCTTGTCTTTACACTAGACCATGAGCTTTTTTATTTCATTTGTTTTAGACACTTAAAGCATTTAGCACAATGCTCAATAGAAATTTAGAGGTTAAATTTGCAATAGATTCAAATTAAATTCTTTAAAAAAATGTATTTGTGAAGGAAGTTGGTTAAGAATGTGTACTTTAGAGTCACACCTGCTGTTGCTGCCGCTGTTAAAGTCGCTTCAGTCGTGTCCGACTCTGTGTGACCCCATAGACGGCAACCCACCAGGCTCCTCTGTCCACAGGATTCTCCAGGCAAGAATACCAGCATGGGTTGCCATTTCCTTCTCCAGAGTCACATCACCTAGGTTCAAATCACCAAGTCAGTAAGTTATTGGCTCAGAGTCATTGCACTGGAAATATGTTTATTATTAAAGGCTAAAGTGTTTAGATTCATTCTTTTCATATGTATTTATTTCATATATTTTTCACATTTATATTTTATGCTTTTTCTACAATTACATAAAGAAGTTAAACATTCTACTTCAAAGCATCCTCCCCATGATCACATGGAATGTATTAAAAGTTGTAGCTTTTCACAATCTTTGCTTAATTACTTTATGTATATTTTCTTTTAAGGATGCCATTTTTTTCTAATGTATGAGGAAATGGGCTAAGACCATCAACATAATGATTAAAACCAACCACTGATGGATATTTAGAGGCCTAATTAAGTGAAAAGCATAAAATATAAATACAAAAAATATATGAAATAAATGCATATGAAAAGATGTTTTCCTAATTAAGTGAAAGAGATACAAGTCAGTAACCTAGGTTTGAAAGGCATTTGATCTGTTCAATGTTTCTTTGAGATCACCCATTCATCTCAGACTTGTAGTCCCCAAAGAAGACAGTTCTCTCAACATTTAATTCATCTTTCTTATGAGGGTCTAAACCCCAGCCGAACTGACATGCCCTGTTAGGTTTAAAAAATGATGTCTCCTTAGATGGGTGGGATGGGGAGGGAGATGGGAGGGAGGTTCAAAAAGGAAGGGATATATGTATACCTATGGTTGATTCATGTTGAGGTTTGACAGAAAACAACAAAATTCTGTAAAGCAATTATCCTTCAGTAAAAAAATAAATTAATTAAAAAAATCTGTTGGAAAAATGGCACCACTAGTCTTGCTTGACAAGAGTTGCCACAAAACTTCAGTTTGTAAAAAATGCAATATCTGTGAAGTGCAATAAAACAAGGTATCTGGTGTAAAACAAACAAACAAAAAAATGATGTCTCAGATAGTCTCCTCATTTAGAAATATATCTCTTCACTAAGAGATTATAGTAGACCATAGACTCAATGGTGGACTTGAGGTTTTGAATGCATCACATATAGAAGGATGATGCTGTAACTTAGATGTACTATATATACTGTTTAAATTTCTCTGTCTAAATTTTAAAATAAAATAATCAGGTGTTAGAAGGCATTGATTGATGGTTCAAAAGTTTCCTTATGTCTATTTTTATTTTTTGTATCAATAGCTGTAAAACACTGAAAAACTGCCACACTGCCCTTACACATGAGTCCTTGCCCAAAACATAGATAGCATGTGTCTTCCAGAAAGATTTTCTTTTGCTATGTGTGTGTGTGTGTGTGTGTGTGTAGAGGCCTTAATGCACTCAAAATAATAAAACCTGAATAACTCAAGGATCTGAAATAGAAATTATAAATTTGATTTATATTCAGTGTGCTAAGAAAAGTTGCTGTCCCAATGCTAGTTGAGAGGCACTCAAGACCAATTTTTGGTCTGTTTTGTTCTTTATATCCCAGAATAAAAAAGTAAGTTCCCCTGGCACCGGTCTTTATTTAATTTTTATCTCACTGTTGCACAATGTATTGTTGAGCTATTAATCTTTGAAAGTACTGAGAACTTGTTTTATTTGTGAATGACTGGAAAAGTCCTAGAAACTCCATTAAAACATCAAATGGCTTGACCACTTGCATTAATTCTTATTTAAAAAAAGTATTAATCTCAGTTTGCAACTCAAGTGCCAGGTTTCAAGACATTACATTTTGAGTTGCTGAAATAAAAGTACTCCAAAAGCAGTGTTTTGAAGGAAAGTACAGAACCTTTAAATCACAGCACCATGATGCATGGTATTGTAATCAAGAAACAATTCTTGATACACATTTTCAGTGAGATTCTTTTGGATTATACAGTTCCCTCAGGAGGAGATAAAAGATACTTCTCCCAGAGAAAATGCCATAGCTAGTGAAGGAAATGTGTTTTACATGATTTGTAATTACTAATATGATTCAGGTGCTGGCCCAGATGAATCTTGAAATAAAAATACAGTTTTCTGTAGTGCATGACTTGAACACTATCCGATCAGTACACATCACAGAAGGTATAGCAACTTTGAAAAGATGATGACTATTTCATGAAAAATAAAATACTCATGTTGATTTTTTATTTTGCTTTCATCTTAAAAATTAAATAATATAGATATAATTCTGCAGAAATTTTCATTGTGTGATTATATGGAGTAAAAAAAATGTTTATTTTTATATGAGTTAATTTACCAACTTCTCTCATCCTACTTTGGCTATAATGAGTTGATATATCAGCTCTCGTTCTGAAAATCCTAACCCTAAAGTCCATTCTCACATACTTCTGCACAATAAAATTAAATGAGCAGAGAAATATGCCTAGTTTATTTATGAGGGTTTAATTTCTGAATATGTTTACTATAAGTTAAATTTTCTCTCCTACTAGGATTTAATTTACAGAAAGGTAACTGTGTCTCACCTCTTCTCTATTTTAAGGCCTAGAACAGATCATTAATATCACAGACCTCTATAAATATCAAGAGAATGGTTTAATTAATCTTAATTTGTCAAGTTTAACTATGTTGATTGCAAACAGCACATCTTACAATACTTTTTTTTCCTAGTAATATTTGTTCTCCCGCATTCTTCAAAAACTATTCTTCACTCAATATGTGGGCTTCTGCTTTCTAAACTCTCTAGCAATTTTCTTTTTATCATATTTCACAGAGAAAATAAAACCTATTAAAAGTGACTCCTGTTATCTCCCCACCACCAAATGAAATTTTCTGCATCTATACCCTGACTTTGCTTTTGCCTAGGTTTAATCTAAAGACACGCCATCTCTCTCTGAAATGCCAGCCCCTCTCTGGCTCCTCTAGATTTTCCTACAAATTGACTTCTCAGGGACCTGAATTCTTTTGGAAAGCTCCCATCTCTCCTCAATCTTTAGCTGCTTCTTTATTAAGATCCCCAGTATCATTTTTTTGGTATGTTTTCATAACTTCAGTGCTAGAAAACCAAACCAAAACCAGAAAAAACAAATCTTTTAGCAAATCTCTCTCTAGCTAGCACCTTATTATTCTACATAATTCTTCAATCACAATCCAGATATCAGAAAAGTTTGAAAACTAAAAGTTTATCTTTTAAATTTCATTTAGTTGGTCAAAACCTTATCAGATTTTACCTGAGAAGAGGTTATTTATAGTCTTATCCATGACTATTCATATATTTTACTCAAGAAGAGTTAATGGTATTTTAACATAATATTTGATTTTGGAGTGTTGTTAAGAAGTCACTGAGGGTGACTTGTATATAGTAGGAGTTTCTTTGCTTTTTAAAAATGTAAACTATTCGGAATTCCAAACATACCTGAGTCCCTTATTTTCACATGAGAGATTGTGGACCTCTTCTTTTCTTTTTAGTCAAACTTCTGAAGATAATAACTTTCATACACTCTTTCCACCTCACTGATTTCAATTCACCATTCAGCTCACTCCAGGCTTCTATAAGGATGCTATTCTTGCTAAGGCAATGATAATTTCCATGTTGACAAATCCAATGACATTTTCCATTTTTGTCTTGACCCATGCCTCATTTGACTCAGTTGATCATCCTCTGTTTCCTGAGATATTCTTCTTTCTCTAGGTTTCCATGACTTCCTTCCTTGCCCTCCTCCTGCTACTGTGGACCCTGTACAGTCCATTAAACAGGCTTCTCCTCTATACATCATCTGAAGGTTGGTGTTCCTCGTAATATTGTCTATATATTACCACTCTACTTTCTTGAAACATGAGGAATCCATTCCCACTCATGGTCTGTCAAATAATGACTCCTAGATGTATATATTCAAACTCTATGATTCTGTTTCTGTAAGCATAAACAGTCAGCTCAACATGTAGCAGTCTTCCCTTGGAGGTTATACTAGTATTGCCAAGTTTTATCCTTCAAATTTCACTCAACTCGTCTTTGAGTCCTCCCTTGACAAAGTGAATCTTAATTAAAACAACTTTTTTTCTGCATTCCCTAATTTGATTTTTTTATTAAGTACTTACTATAAGCTTATACTCCTCTTGGTACTGGGAGGATATTAGTGAAAGAGATGATTGTGGTCTCTCTGCATGAAAAACATCAGATTGATAAGTTACAAATTAAAATGTTTTAAATACTTACAACTTTTAGTGAGTGGTATGAAGTACAGTAACTGGGTTGCTGAGATAGGGTATGTTCTTGATTTGAGTCCTTTTGGTAGGACGAGCTGGGAAGGCTTCTCTAAAGAGGTATCCCTAATATTGAACTATGAAAGTGAGACAGATTTGATGAGGGTCAGAATAACAGTCAGGAAAGTGAAAGTGAAAAAGTCCTGAGTGGAATGATAGAAGGGAGAACATAATGATGAAAATAAACTTCAGCTAGATAATAGAAGTAAATTTTTTGTATTTCTATTTAGGAATAGATTGCATGCTTTAAAATTATTTTATGCCATTTGAGAAGGCACACTTAACCTTTTTTGATAATAGCTCAGAGTTGAGTTTCTTCCAGAAGTATTTCTTATGTAATCTCCATTTATTCCCTTGATTATATTTGACGATATATTAGAATTTTCTATGAAAGAAGTCTCCCCAGCATTTGAACAGGCTTCCCAGGTGGCTTGATGGTAAAGAATCCACATACCAATGCAAGAGACATGATTCTATCCCTGGGTCAGTAGAATCCCCTGGAAAAGGAAATAGCAATCCTCTCCAGTTTTCTTGCTTGGGAAATCTCATGGACATAAAAGCCTGGAAGGCTACAATCCATGTGGTTCAAAAGAGTTGGACATAATTAGCAATTAAACAACAACACCATTTGAAAAGTCACTGAAAAGAGCAACTGAGAACTTTTTTTTTTAATTTTTTAAAAATTTATTTATTTATTTTTTTTATTAGTTGGAGGCTAATTACTTCACAACATTTCAGTGGGTTTTGTCATACATTGATATGAATCAGCCATAGATTTACACGTATTCCCCATCCCGATCCCCCCTCCCACCTCCATCTCCACCTGATTCCTCTGGGTCTTCCCAGTGCACCAGGCCGGAGCACTTGTCTCATGCATCCCACCTGGGCTGGTGATCTGTTTCACCATAGATAATATACATGCTGTTCTTTTGAAACATCCCACCCTCACCTTCTCCCACAGAGAACTTTTGAGAACAATACTTTTTCTAACATTTTTTTTGAAAAATGTTAAAGCTTTACCAATTATTTATTTTTAATTTACTCTTTGATTGGTGTGAAACTTTTAATTATTTTCTTCCTTTCCTCACATTGAGTTGAAATACTGTAGGTTACCACTCAAGTTTACTATATTAGGGATTCTAAATAATGGTCAGAGTTTGGCTGACTAGAGCATATAGAAAAGTGCTGGAAAATATAAGAAAAATTTAATATTTAATAAAAAATGCTATTTAATTTCACTTTATAGTAATGATAATTACATTTTTGATGTAAAGCTTTGGTTGGGTTACTTCACCTCTGTTAGCTCCAATTCAATCCCCTGCAAAGTATGATTAATGGTGTCTCTTTCTTCCTTACCTCCCTAGAACCTTGTAAGGGTCCTGATAGGATCATCAACAGAAAAATGGTAATATTTGAAAGAAGACATAACCCTTGTGAACCAAAATGTGACTCATAATATTAAACAGAAATACATGTTGTTTTAGGAATGCAGGAAAATGTAATTTTTTACAGTTAAAAAATCAGGTATACACATCAAAAAAGAGTATATTTTTCCTTGCGTAGAAAGTGCTTCTAATGTTAATGCAACAGAATATATATTTGTATGAATTTTAGCTTTTGAAGAGCATATGATTTAGATTCTCATATATGATGCCATTTAGCTGGCTTATTCATTTCAAAACTGAGTCATTAATGATTGGAGACTCTAGAATGTATTCACCACTGAACCAGAGCAAAACAAAGCTGCAACTACCATTAGCAGACATGTCAGAGATATTAATGTGGCTTTTTTAAACCTCTATAGTTGCTGACCTAGTTTTAATTGATAGTCTTAAGATGGTAGGAAGAGAGAATTTGAGGCCTTAATAGGAGAAAACATTCTCTACAAAGCTGTGAAGACAAAATCACTTAAATTCAATGTTCCATTTTTGACTTTCTATGTAAGATAATACAAATATGAGTAAAGTGTAATGAAGAGCAATTCTTCATTGACCTTGTATAATGTCTGGCACATTATATGAAATCAGTATTGCCTGCTCCTTTGGATGAATGCTTTTATATAGAAATGATTTTACCCATCTTTGTATGTGCCTATGACCTTCTCAACAAGAACCAGAAATCAGTCTAAAAATTACTTTTTTAGCTCAACCTTTCCCTTCCCTCCTAGCAAAATAGCTAAGTCTATTCTTGTTATTCTCTGAAAAGACATCATGTTCTTAGCCACCTAGCATTTCTCAAATTTTCATCTATTGCTTTTTATATTCATTTGTTTATTGTATGTCTCTTCCACTGGAATCTAAATCCACTGCTGGCGTATAACAGGCTAGTAAGATGCATTTGTGAAATAAGTGCTATTGGGTAATTATTTACTTCTACTTTGTGTAGGCTACATGAGTCCTTAGGGTCTCATGGATAAGAAACAAACAGATAGTCTAAAAAAGTGTCATCATTTTTAAAGGGTCATTTTCTGTCTATTAATCCTGTTATAAACCTGACAATTCTGGATGTTTCTAAAAGATACTGCACTAGGCTTCTTAAGGAAACAGTGAGTCATTTAAGTTTAGCTTACCACTGGACTTTCAGTTCTGTTTTTCAACAAAAGTTTAATTGATCAGTTTTATTAATGTGTGTACTCATGTTCCCACCATGTTAAATAACTCTAGATGGACACATTTAAAATTCTTTCCAAGACCAGTTCTTACAATGTTAATAAATACTAAGGATAGTAGTGGAAACTAAAATTCCCAGTGAGATTCACAGAGGCCCAGAGGGAGTTCCACTTGGTTGAAATCCTCCAAAACTATTTCTAGCATAAAAGCAAAGTTCAGTAAGCTTAATTAAAAGAAAAAGAATGGAAAACTCTCCATGCTAATGTCGGTTTACCCACAGGAAATAGGTTTCACCAAAGAAATAGATTTCTTTGTAATCTTTGACACTCAGATGTGTGAATAAAACATTTCACATAGCTATATTTTGGGAAAGCTACTTTCTTTGGAAAAGTAATCTTATACCAAATTCATCATAAAAATAAACTTTACTGTATTTCAGAAAGCACTTTTTATATAGAATATATATATATATATATATATATATATATATTTTTTTTTTTTTTTGTAAGAGACAGTAATGAGTACACAAATGGAGGACTCTTCCATTATTTGGCATTATTTCCCCAGTCTTCCTGCAATGATGCTGAGAAAGCTTCCCTAAGTACTTTTTTCTAATTTTGCATATCCTTAAAGAGGTAGCCAAGTGTTGAATAAAGATCTATTTATCCAAGCATAATTGCATTTACTGTTTTAAAATTCCATAGCATCCAAACCACTTACCAGGATTCTTGTATGTGATACTGGTACTAGTACCATAGAAATTGCAAAATGAAAAGGATGTTAAGTGAAGCAGTTTTACTGTGTTATTAATCTGACTCTGAAGCTTAACTTAAATGTAATTTGTCCAAGCATCTTTAAATTATTTAAAAGTGTGTAGCTCAGGTGGGACAGTGGTAAAGAACGTGCCTGCCAAAGCAGGAGACAATGTGGATTTGATCCTTGGGTCTGGAAGATCCCCTGGAGTAGAAAATGGCAATTCACTATAGTATTCTTGCCTGGAGAATTCCATGGACAGAGGAGACTGGAGGGCTACAGTCCATGGTGTTGCAAACAGTCAGACATGACTGAGCACACACACAACAATTTAAAAGTATGTAGTAGAATAGGTGTTTTGAAACTCAAAAGAATAGTACTACCCAATCTTTAGTGGAGCTCATAAAATCTTCAAATTTTAGAATACTAACAATGTAAAGAATTTGATCACTAGGAAAGTAACAACGACGTTTTAGGAATTAGTGCACTAAAATGGACTGGAATGGGCAAATTTAATTCAGATGACCATGATATCTACTACAGTGGGCAAGAATCCCTTAGATGAAATGGAGTAGCTCTTGGAGTCGACAAAAGAGTCCAAAATACAGTACTTGGGTGCAATCTCAAAAATGCCAAAATGATCTGTTTGTTTCCAAGGCAAACAATTCAATATCACAGTGATCCAAGTCTATGCCCCAATCACCGATGCCAAAGAAGATGAAGTTGAATGGTCCTAACCCACAAGACTTTCTAGAACTAACACCACAAAAAGATGTCCTTTTCATCATAGGGGATTGGAATGCAAAAGTAGGAAGTCAAGAGGTACCTGGAAAACAGGCAAGTTTGGCCGTGGAGAACAAAATGAAGCAGAGCAAAGGCTAACAGAGTTTTGCCAAGAGAATGCATTGACCACAGCAAAAGCCTCTTCCAACAACACAAGAGATGACTCTATGCTTGGATGTCACCAGATAGTCAATACCAAAATCAGATTGATTATATTCTTTTTGCCAAAGGAGAAGCTCTATGCCATTAACAAAAACAAGAGCAGGAGTTGACTGTGGCTTAGATCATGAACTCTTTATTGCCAAATTTTCAGACTTAAATTGAAGAAAGTAGGGAAAACCACTAGGCCATTCAGGTATGACTTAATCAAGTCCCTTATGATTATACAGTGGAAATGACAAGTAGATTTAAGGGATTATATATGATAGACAGAGTGACTGAATAACTATGGATGGAGGTTCATAACATCATACAGGAAGTGGTAAGCAAAACCATCCTGAAGAGCAGGAAATGAAAAAAGGCAAAATGGTTGTCTGTGGAGGCCTTACAAATAGCTGAGAAAAGAAGAGAAGCAAAAGGCAAAGGAGAAAAGGAAAGATATACCCATCTGAATGCAGAGTTCCAAAGAACAGCGAGGAGAGATAAGAAAGCCTTCTTAAGTGAACAATGCAAAGAAATAGAGGAAACAATAGAATGGGAAAGACTAGAGATCTCTTCAAGAAAATTAAGAGATACCAAGGGAACATTTCATGCAAAGATAGACAAAATAAAGGACAGAAATGGTATGGAACTGACAGAAGCAGAAGACATTGACAAGAGTTGGCAAGAATACATGGAAGAACTATACAAAAAACATCTTAGTGACCCAGATAAGCATAATGGTGTGGTCACTTACTTAGAGTCAGACATCTTTGAGTGTGAAATCAAGTGGGCCTAAGGAAGCATCACAACAAACAAAGCTAATGGAAGTAATGAAATTCCAGCAAAGCCATTTCAAATCCTAAAAGATGATACTGTCAAAATGTTGCACTCAATATGCCAGCAAA
This sequence comes from Dama dama, assembly GCF_033118175.1. Lineage (NCBI taxonomy): Eukaryota > Metazoa > Chordata > Mammalia > Artiodactyla > Cervidae > Dama > Dama dama. Next base: position 33,405,976 of record NC_083685.1, read on the forward strand.
TTTGGAAAACTCAGAAGCAGCCACAGGACTGGAAAAGGTCAGTTTTCATTCCAATCCCAAAGAAGGGCAATGCAAAAGAATGTTCAAACTACCACACAAATGTATTCATTTAACATGCTAGTAAAGCAATGCTCAAAATTCTCCAAGCTGGGCTTCAACAGCACATGAGCCAAGAACTTCCAGATGTTCAAACTAGAAAAGACAGAGGAACCAGAGATCAAATTGCCAACATCAGTAGGATCATAGAAAAAGCAAGAGAATTCCAGTAAATATCTACTTCTGCTTCATTGACTATGCTAGAGCCTTTGTGTGCATCACAACAAACTGGAAAATTTTTCAAGAGACAGGAATACCAGACTACTTTACCTGCCTTCTGAGAAATCTGTATGCAGGTCAAGAAGCAACAGTTAGAACCCAAACTGGTACAGTAGACTGGTTCCAAATAGGAAAAGGAGTACGTCAAGGCTGTATATTGTCACCCTGATTATTTAATTTATATGCAGAGTACATCATTAGAAATGCCAGGTTGGGTGAAGTACAACCTGGAATCAAGATTGCCACAAGAAATATCAATAACATGAGACATCAGATGACACCACCTTTATTGCAGAAAATGAAGAACTAGAGAGCATCTCGATGAATGTGAAAGAGGAGAGTGAAAAACCTGGCTTAAAACTCAACATTCGAAAAACTAAGATCATGGCATCCAGTCCCATCACTTTATGCCAAATGGATAAGGAAACAATTGAAACATTGAGAGACTTTATTTTCTTGGGCTCCAAAATCACTGCACATAGTGACTGCAGCCATGGACTTAAAAGATGCTTGCTCCTTGGAAGAAAATCTATGATCAACCTGACAGCATATTAAAAAGCAGAGACATTACTTTGCCAACAAAGGTCCATATAGTCAAAGCTATGGCTTTTCCAGTAGTTATGTATGGATGTGTATGGAGGTGAGAGTTGGACCATAAAGAAGGCTGAGTGCCAAAGAATTGATGCTTTTGAACTGTTGTTTGGAGAAGACTCTTGAGAGTCCCTTGGACTGCAAGGAGATCAAACTAGTCAATCCTAAAGGAAATCAATCTTGAATATTCATTGGAAGAACAAATGCTGAAGCTCCAATACTCTGGCCACCAACTTATTAATAGACACAATTCATTGGAAAAGACCCTGATGCTGAGAAAGATTGAAAGCAAGAGGAGAAGAGCATGATAGAGGATGAGATAGTTCAAAGACATCACTAACTCAATGGACATGAGTTTGAGCAAGCTCTGGGAGATGGTTAAGGACAGGAATGACTGGCATGCATTTCATGGGGTCTCAAAGAGTCAGACACAATTGAGCAACTGAACAATAACAAGGAAAACAAACCTTGGCATTGCTATATTAAAATCATACTAGGTGATATTGAAATTATAACATGATCATCAATTTATTATAGCTCTTATTGAAGACCTATAAGTGTTGCACTGTATAGCTCACAACACAAAATATAAAGTTTTAACAATAAAAGAATTTTCATGATCCTAAAAAAGACGTCAGCTTTAAAGGATCATTTACTAGTTATTTTTAAATTGAGTAGAATTATATCTATTTTGTATGCAATATAGTCAAAATCATTGGCTCAGATGGTAAAGAATCTGTCTGCAATGCAGGAGCCTTGAATTTGATCCCTGGGTCAGGAAGGTTCCCTGGAGAAGATAATGGCAACGCATTCCAGTATTCTTGCTTGGAGAATCCCATGGGCAGTGGAACCCAGTTGGCTAAAGTCCATGGAGCCGCAAAGAGTTGGACACAACTGAGCAACTAAGCACTCATTATTACCTAACGGGATAAGGCTAGGCTGAACGAAATCTAAATTATTCGGCAAAACTTTATCCAGGAATATACTTAAGTTTTATCTTCATTCCTGCAATGTGAGTTGGCAAATATCCAATTTTTGGCTTTTGATACTTTACTACACAATATCCACTTGAGTGTATTATTCAAGTATAGACTTTAAAAATATTCTAAACATGGGAGATTGGTGGGGTGAATTTGGAGACTGCGGATGATGTGTGTGCACTGCATGTATAAAACAGATAGCTTACTGAAACCTGCAGTATAGCACAGGAAGCTCAGCTTGGCCTTCTGTGAGATCTACATGGGTGGGGCAGGGGGTGGGAGGAAAGCTCAAGAGGGCGAGAATATATGTATACATATAGCTGCTTCACCTCATAGTACAGCAGAGAACTAACACAACTTTATAAAACAACTATACCTGTCCCCCAAAATTATCCTAGCTGCAATTGATTTAGATTACTAATGAATATGTTTAAGAATCTGGAAAATGCATTTGTGGTTCTCTCAATATGTAAACAACTTAGACAATTTGGAAGAAATCAATTAAACTGGGAGGGACTAATAGATATCTTGAAATGGATTATATAGAGAAGTACTCTGCAAACAACCTTAAATCTCTGGTGAGTTCTCAAGTCTTCCATTTTCTTAGCTGTGTAGATCCAACTAAATGCTTCCCTTGGATCCCAGTTTGTCAGTAGGGAAGATGAGTACAGATGCTTTGATGCATCTGCTTAATTAGTATAACATTTGTTAATAATCTAGTCCCTAGGAAAATACAGTTCACATCAGTGACTATTAACGGGACCCCTGAGAATTAGAATATTTCCTAACTTATTTGCAAGAGATTCTGAGAAATGAGGGAGATGATTTTGTGGCTGAAGAATGGATATCTTTATCAGATTAATGAAAAGCATCTATGGGTCTTCAAAAAGTGCTGAAAACCCCTGGGAGCTAAAAGTAAATCATTTTGAGAATGAAAACAGATTACTTTTCCTCAGGAACTTAAAAGCACTTTGTGTTTACATGCTTGCTTAAAAAAAAAAAAAAAAAAAAAAAATCTCTGTTCATAAACTCATGGAATCACGGATCTAGAATGCATCAAGAATAACTGCAACTAAATGTTCCCAAAAGTGATGATAATATTTCCTTTAAATACTGTAAATTAAATCTAAGCATCTTTCTTTATAAAATAATCCAATGTTCTTTGTAGTCTTAGCATTTTCTCTTTCGCTAACCAACATATGGAATTCTTTATTTACCTTGAATTTTTTTTTTCTTACACAATCTTTGCTAAAAGAATCACTTAGTCTACTAACAAACTTTTATTCTCTGTTGAGAGTAAATTTATGTATTTTACTACTTTTTTTAATTGTTTCATCTTGTCTTTATCCAAATTGCACTCCTTTGGCACTTATTATACTGTGAAGTATACTACGACTATTAGATTCATTTATAGGAAAAATATGCTTCATATGCTCATTGTCAACTTTAAAAGACAACCAAATTTGCTCTTTATTTTTATTTGATGAATAGTTTATTATAAAAAAAAACAAATTTAATATGCATTTATTTAAAATATTTCTTTGTATAGCTCATGCAAATTTTATGTCATAAGATATATTCACAGTTCATATTCTAGCAAAAATTATTCAAAAGTACCTCATAGTATTTTTATCTTAACTTACCTCATTTCTACATTTTTTTCCTGAGAAAATTCACTTTGTCACCTACTGGTCAACTATGGTCACTTTACCTCATTCTCTAATTCAGCTGTTTGCCTTTTTGCTCTCCTGGACTTATTATATCTCTGTTACTTCTTTTGTTAATTGTGATATATTTAATTTTTTTTCAAAGCTTAATTTTTCAAGATAGTTTTTAATCTAAACACTCAGTATTCTATCAATTTTTAACAATTAAAAACTGTCTCAGACAGTTTGTACACAGAAGCATCAAATTTACAATGACCAGGTCTCTGAAAGGAATTTGTGCCAGATTTCATCAGATCAGACATTTTTATTAGCTTGTTGTTTTTGTTGTTTCATCACTCAGTCATATTCCACTCTTTTGCAACCTCATGGACTATAGCCCATCAGGCTCCACTGTTCATGAGACTTCCCAGGCAAGAATACTGGAGTGGTTTACCATTTTCTTTGCCAGGAAATCTTTCAGACCTAGGGATCGAACTTGTGTCTTCTGCATTGCAGGCAGATTCTTTACCACTGAGCCTGAGGAAGTTTATATATTAATTAAACACAATCAACTTAAATAATTAGAAATATAAGTAGAGTCTTATTTGGACATGTTCAGTGTAAAAATGGATAGACTCTGAGATCTAGACTTGATGATAACAATCTACATTTCATTTTAAAAGACAAATAATAATCTGTTTGTCTTCAAAAGTCTGTGAACTGAGACCTTCCAGATTTACTAGCTGTATTTAGAAAAGTCAGAGGAACCAAAGATCAAATTACCAATATATGTTGGATCATAGAAAAAGCAAGGGGATTCCAGAAAAACATCTACTTTTGCCGGTAAAGCGTTTGCCCGCAATGCGGGAGACCTGGGTTCCATCCCTGGGTTGGGAAGATCCCCTGGAGAAGGAAATGGCAACCCACTCCAGTATTCTTGCCTGGAAAATCCCATGGACAGATGACCCTGGTAGGCTACAGTCCAGGGAGTCACAAAGAGTTTGACACAACTGAATGACTTCACTTTCTGCTTCATTGACTATGCTAAAGTCTTTGATTGTATGGATCACAACAAACTGTGGAAAATTCTGAAAGAGATAGGAACACCAGACCACCTTACCTGTCTCCTGAGAAATCTGTATGCGGATCAAGAAGCAACAGTTAGAACCGGACATGTAACAATGAACTGATTCAAAACTGGGAAAGGGGTATATCAAGACTATACATTGTCACCATGCTTATTTAATTTCTATGCCAAGTACATCATGAGAAATGTCAGGCTGGATGAAACACAATCTGGAATCAAGATTTCTGGAAGAAATATCAATAACCTCAGACACACAGATGACACCACCCTTATGGCAGAAAGTGAAAAGGAACTGAAGATCCTCTTGATGACAGTGAAATTGGAGAGTGAAAAAACTGGCTTAAAACTCAACATTCAAAAAACGAAGATCATGGTATCCAGTCCCATCACTTCATGGCAAATAAATGGGGAAAAGATGGAAACAATGAAAAACTTTATTTTCTTGGGCTACAAAATCATTGCAATTGGGGACAGTAGCCATGAAGTGAAAGACACTTGCTCCTTGGAAGAAAAACTATGACAGACCTGGACTCTGTATACAAAAGCAGAGACATTGCTTTGCCAATAAAGGCTCATATAGTCAAAACTATGGTTTTCCAGTAGTCATGGACAGATGTGAGAGCTGGACCATCAAGTAAGCTGAGCACTGAAGAAGTGGTGCCTTCCAACTGTCATGCTGGAGAAGACTTTGACTGTCCCTTGGACTGCAAGGAGATCAAGCCAGTCAATCCTAAAGGAAATCAACCCTGATTATTCACTGGAAGGAGTGATGTTGAAGCTGAAGCTCCAATACTTTGGCCACCTGATGCAAAGAGCCAACTCATTGGAAAAGACCCTGACACTGGGAAAGATTAAAGGCAGGAGGAAAAGGGGATGACAGAGGATGAGCAACTCAATGGACATGGGTTTGAGCAAACTCCAGAAAATATGAATGACAGGGAAGCCTGGCATGCTGAAGTCCATGGAGTCGTAAAGAGTTGGACATGACTGAGAGACTGAACAACAGCAAATTGACTATATTTCTTATGAAACAGGAAAAAACATCTGGCAAAATGATACTTTTAATACATTATAGCATTTCTACTGAAAATCAGTATTATTAACATGTTGAAACAATTTTTTTTTTCATAGTGGTCAATCTCATGCATATAAATATAGCTATACCATCTATACTTCATTTTTGCAAACATGAAGCAGTTGATTTAAGGAATTTCTTTCTGCTTAATTTTTTTTCCCCTTTTATAGCCTACCCATAGACTTACAAGTGCTGCAAATAGCTGGTTCATCTTTCTTGTAGACCTTTCATTAAAATGCATAACTTATTTTGAAAGGATAGATTGTAATGGCCATTGCAGACTTGACTAATGACATATACTGATGAAGATATAAGCTAGCAAAGTCACCAAATTAATACTTTACAAGAAGATTATAATGAGTACCATTAACATGTTGGAGTTTTATTAATTTCCAAGAGGGTTTTTTGTGTTTGGCAATAGTCATGCAAAGAAAAATACTTTAAATATTTTTTCATTTAGATTAAACTAAAATGTAGAAAGATATATGTAAACAAGAAAAAAATACTCATCAAATGGAATCATTATCTAAAAAAAATCAAAGTTAGTCATGAGAGCCATAAAATTTCCTTTTATGTAAAATTGGTTTTCCATTATCTCTGGCTTCACTGATCACTATACAGGTGAGGTTATTGCTTTTTCAGTTTTATTAATAAACCTATTAGTACATAAATAGCCTTCTGGCCTTTCCTAAACAAATGGAAAATGAAATTGTTTCATTATCCCCAGGGTTTCATGCACTCCTGTTTATAGAACTATACCTGGAGGAATGTTTCTGTTTACAAGAAAATGTTTATCCTGACGACTTTTGAAATTGGATTCTATATTTCTGTAATTCTTTATATTTTATAATCAGAAATGGAATATTATTTGAAGTCTTGCTATAGTTTATAAAGAAAATCTTTAAAAATTATTACAGGCAATTTCAAACAAAGGGTAAAGTATGAGTCCTATGAAATGGCAAAACAACAAGAAATATGAGAATAGGTGTTTGGTGTCAAAGAAGGGTATTTTATCATATTGCAGGGATATTTCATGGAGTTGAGTATTTTAATTTTCAAATGACCTTCAAATCAAGAAAATAGGAAAGCAGCAACTATAGGCCAGGTCTAATAATATGTGCTAGGAAATGAAAGACAAATAATGCTGCATCCCATTCATCCATTGCTTCATACCAGATAAACCTAACTATTCCTCAACCAAGAAGGTACCCGTCACCTGCTCTAAAGCCTAGCATTATTTCTTAGTCTTTACATACAGAAGATAATTCCTTATTTGCTGCAGATTGGTTCATTGCATTCACTGCTGCTGTGTCAAACTGCCTTGGTTGCAACATTAGTCAGAAAGATACCAACGATGAGTTTAAAAGCAGTGATTCTTATGTTCCTGCTTTTTGTCCATAACTGCATGATTATACCAAGCTAGAGTTAATTGAACATCCTTTTAAGATACTGAATTTCATAGGACTCGATGAAATTGCAAAAATAGCAAGCAAGTGAAAAAGCGAGGAAGTGAAAAAACAGAGGTCTAAAGAATTGGCTTGATGGCTGATTTGTCATTTACTGTATGAGAAAAAAAGGCTGTTAGTTGGTTGAATAAGAAAATATAATGGAATAAGACAACGGGGTCATTGCAATTAAGCAGTTCTAAACTCCATACTTCAGAGTGGATCCTTTGAAATGATTAGAGACAAAACCATTCTTGTTAATTCCTTGAAAACAGTGAATACTCATCTGTACAACTCCAACACTGAGTTCAGTGCTTGACAGTTCAAGTGCATTAAAATTTTTGTTGAATGAATGAATAATATATTAATAAAAATGAATATATGTGGGTTCTAAAATATCACACAAATGAACTTATCTACAAAGCAGAAACAGACCCATAGATGCAGAGAACAGACTTTTGTTTGCTAAGGGGGAGGGATGAATTGAGAGTTTGGGACTAATAGATGCAAACTATTACATATAAAATAGATAAACAGCAAGGTCTTACTATATAGCATATGGGCATATGGGACTCCACTCAATAACCTGTAATAAACCATTATGCAAAAGAGTATGAAAAAAATATATATGTATAACTGAATCACTTTTTCAAGAAATTAACACAGCATTGTAAATCAGTTGCACAGAAATTTAAAGAGAAATGAATAAAAGCCACTATCCAAAGGACAAAATTTTTCCATAAAATACAGTTCATTTTGTACATATTTATTGAGGAAATTTTGTATTAGATTACTTTATATAAAATTATATAGGTCAGCATTCCTCAGCCTTTTTGGAACCAGGGACTGGTTTTACAGATCTTTATTCCAAGGCCCTGGCAGGGAGGGGTTGGGTTCAGGATAATTCAAGAGCATTATATTTATTGTACATCTTATTATTATTACCTCAGCTCCACCTCAGACCATCGGACATTAGATCTTGGAGGTTGGGGACCCCTGATACTGGTGACTTAAAACCAATAACATGCCTTAAGCAATAAGATGTTTAAGATTATTGCATCCTAATTAAAAAGCTAAAACCTAAATTACTTAGATCCTAAGTTAGTTAGACTCTCATAATATATGCAATGTGGAAATGAAAAGATACAGAGTAAATGGCAACACAGTCCTGTTGTGGCTTACCTAAAGATTACTATTTTTAATGCCATCAGCCCTTCAGAGAGATTCTGCCAAACACAGGTTTAACATTCCTGTCCAGCATCAGAAATCATATAGATCACAATTTTCTTTATGAAATGTCTACAGAACTGTAGGGAAAGTTTTTCTTAGAAACTTAGGTTGTGTATTTCAAAAGTGAAGTACTGGATGCTTAATAAATTGCCCAAAAATATTCTTTAGCATTTTATTAATGAAAAATAGGGATCATAAGAGTGAACTTACTTGCCCACAAAAGTTCATAACACTTAAAATATTTGTTTTTATAAGTGTACAACTATTAAATGCCAGCTATACAATTGATAATAAAAAATAATATAATGAAAATATAATATAATGAAAATATAATATAATGAAAACATGAAAAATTTCTGTTTGAAGATAGTCTGAATGTATTCAGTTCACTTGTGGCATATAGGACATTGTGCTTTTTGTATTTATCACTATAAATGCTCACATAAGAATCAGGGTGGCCTCCTGGTTGCCTTGCCATGTTCTGGAGTCTGCCTTGTGTATTTTTATGTCCACAGTCAATGAGAAGAAATGTTAGACATATGCCATGTTCTGTGATACTCACCCTCATGTAATAAGAACTACAATATTAATGATATATGAAGGAAAAATGCCCTTTTCCATTTCTAAATATGAACTCTCAGTATTAAAGGTCAATGTTTTCTTAATTCATTTTTAGAATGCTTTCATAAACATTCCCCAGCATGCCTAACTTTCCTGAAAGGTGCTGCCTCCTGAATTTAGGAAGGACATGATTCATTGAAATGGTAATTTACCAAATGTTCAGTTATTGTATCTACTTATCAATATTCCTTTTAGAATGCCTGCAGGAGATGCAGTGTCTCATTTTCTAGTCCCAGGGGACAGCAGGCAATTTATGCATAATAACTATCTGTTACATTTCTCTAACACAGTCACTTTGCCTATAAATACAAACTGTGCTTTACTTATAGGAATGTTTACCAGGATATTAACAATTTGTTAAAGTGCTGACATGGAGAATGTAAAATAATATAATTCAATTTGAAAACCTATAATTTCAAGTGATGCAGTTTTACCACTCTTCTTAGTCAAGGTAGGATAAAGCAACTTTCCTGTCAGAGTTGATTGGATAATGTGATACATTATCTGATTACCAAATGATTCTGGGAAAACAACCCATTCCTCTATATTAATCTGACTTGTTTAGTGTTCTTCCTCTCTCTGCATTCTGATGAAGTGCTCAACACCAACCTAATTCTTTTTTATGAGCATTGGCTGTTTTTTTACAACACCATTTTTCCCTAAACTGCTTAAATAATGACAGTTTTGCAAAGTTCTGAATAGTTTCCCAAATGTCTTGAATTTTAATTTGGTACATTTTCCTTCATGACAATATGTGTGGGTGGAAACAAGAAATTGGAAAATTTGCAACTTGGTGAATTTCTATAATATGTAGTAATATCTTAATGTGGCTGATATCACTTTGCATTTGTATAGCATCTTGCATTAGGTACTTTTCACATATTTTATTGTTACTTTCCAATTATTAACTTTTTTGGAAAAGGAAATTAGGGACACAGATGAAATAGACAATTCAATTTTGCATGGTCAGTGAATAAATGGCAAATACTAGACAAATGTCTTTTCTGAGGCTTTTAAACGTTTGCTTGAGAAAGATAGAAATCATTTGTCTATTGTTGAATACAAGAACTTTCATATATTGTGCTGAACTTGTCCCAAATGTCTAAGCATCCATACCTTATGTTTCATAAGATACAAGTGTGTGGCCTTTTATCCTAGTTGAAGTCAGTCAACTGACTCAATACACTGTAATATATCCCTGCCACTAGAATGCCAAGTAGGGACTTGGATGTTCTTTCTTATTTTATAGATTTGTTGTTGTTATAATAGTTTTACTCATGATCCTAGCTGTTCCAATGTTCTTTTCCAGTGGTAGAGTGAACATTCCAATAGACTTCATTTACATTGTACAACATAGATTTTTTTTTTGTCTCAAAGGAAACTTTAATGGCCTTACTGTTTAGCTCTCTGAATGTGGAAATGGAAGCACCAAGAGTTGGAAGGACTTTTCTAAATCAAAGAGGAATTTAATGGGAGAGTTATAAATTCAGCAGATATTCTTATGCTGCTTTTCTAAAATATAATTATTCTCCTTCTTTGAATTCCACAATTGCTTAATTTAACTTTGACCACTTTCATCATAGGGCTTCCCTAGTGGCTCAGATGGTGAAGAATCTGCCTGCAATTCAGGAGACCTGGGTTCAATCCCTGGGTCTGGAAGATCCCCTGGGGAAGGGAATGGCTACCCACTCCAGTATTCTGCCTGGAGAATTCCAGGAATAGAGGAGCTTGGTGGGCTACTATCCATGGGTGCAAATAGCTGGACATGCCTGAACAACTAAAACACTTTCATCATATCACAAGAGTTATTTCTGTTTTTTAAAGCTAGCAGTGACATAGGTTTCCTTGTAATTTGCTTGCTATTTCACTACTAAACTTGCTATTTCTTGCTTTCTTCTACATGGAAATTGAATTCTCTTGCTTGATTTTCTGTCCTTGTCATATTTTTCAAGTACTATTTTTTACATTCTATTTTTTGGATGTTTTCTTCTGAATCACTGACCTTAATCTCTGGCTTGGATTTTTGTCTATTTATTCAACTTATGTTCAGTTGCCTCTATATGCAGGCCAGAATAGTGTTTTGCTTTTGTTTTCAAACCACTTTATTGAGGCATGATTAGCATAACATGCAAAAGGCTGCACATAATAACGTACACAGTTTGATGAGGTTGGAGATAAATACACAGTTGTGAAGTCATCATCACAATGATTACCATAAACCTACTACTACCAAACATTTCCTCTTGTCCTCTTTATTTATTTCTGTGGAATAAGAGCATCTAACATAAGGGATAACTTTTTAGCAAATTTTAAAGTGGAGAGCATAGTATTGTTCATTGCAATTACTATGCTGTACAGTAGAACTTTATGACCTACTCACCTTGTTATAACTGAGACTTTGTACCTTTTGATCAACCCTCCTCATTTCCCTTCCCCACTGCTTCTGGTAACACCATTCTACTCTCTGCCCTGAGTTTGACTGCTTTAGATTCTTCATATCAGTGGGATTATGTGTAATCAGTGGCCCTCAACACCCTCAAACTTTCAGTATTTCAGACTTGATGGAGGGTGAGGAGGGAGAACTACTTCTACTGCACCATGTAGACCAATGTCTTGGTCTTCTTTCAGAGGTTCTGAAAACCATTGTCACCAATGGACACTTTCAGAGTTCACCTTGCTCTGTCTCTTTTCTATATGAGTTAAAGTCTTGTTCCAGCTAAAGTTTCAATGCTTTGTAATTTTGTTGGTCACTCTAATGTCAAGATACAGTGGGCAGAAAAAAAATTGGACTTCTATCTTGGTAGTGGGCATACTGATGAACTTTGCAGACCTCCGTAGAGTTGGAGTCCTCCCCTGGCCCTGATGACTGGTTCATGGTATCCTACCTCACACTAAGGAACATCCATAATGTTTTCCATAGTGGCTGCACCATTATATATTCCAACCAACAAGGTACACATTTCCTTTTCTCCACATCGTTGGCAATAATTATCTTTTGACCTTTTGATAATAGCCATTCTACAGGTGTGAGGTGGTTTATCATTATGGCTTTGATTTCATACACCTATTGGGTATTTGAAGGTCTTCTTTGGATAAGTGTTGACATAGTCCTTTGCCCATTGTTAACTCATTTTATTTAAGTTTTTGTTTGTCTGTTTTGCTATTGGGTTGTCTGAAATCCTTAAATAATTCTGGATACTAATTCTTTGTCAGTTATAGAGTTTGCAAATACTTATGTTCGGTAGATTGCCATTTCACTCTCTTGATTATTTCTTTTGCTGTGCAGCAGCCTAATGCTAATGAGAAGAAGCTTTCTGTATATTTTCTTCCAGAAGTTTTACAGTTCCAGGTGTTATGTTTGTCTTTAATCCATTTTGATTAGATTTCTTATGGTGTAAGATTTCATTTTTTGGTATGTAGATACCCAGTTTTCCAAATATCATTTATCAAAGAGACAACAATGCCATTTGAGAGATCCCTGGCCTCAGAAACTTACAGAAACTCTAATTTCAGTGTTGTGGGTAAGATTTGTTGTGTGTGTGTGTGTTCTGAGGTGATGGCACACAATTATGTATATGAGATATCAGGATCACCTGGATATCTGTTGTTTCATTGGTCCCCATAATGCCTTCTCTCCTTTTTGTCATTCAGTCACTCAGTCCTGTCCAACTTTTTGAGACTGACCCCATAGACTGTAGCACACCAGGCTTCCCTGTCCTTCACTATCTCCTGGAGTTTTCTCATACTCATGTCCACTGAATCAATGATACCATCCAACCATCTTATCCTCTGTCACCCCCTTTTCCTCCCGCCTTCAATCTTTCCCAGTATCAAGGTCTTTTCCAATGAGTCAGTTCTTTGCAACAGGCAGTCAAAGTATTGTAGCTTCAGCTTCAGCCTCAGCAGTTCTTCCAATGAATATTCAGGGTTGATTTCCTTTAGGATTGACTGGTCTGATCTCCTTGCTGTCCAAAGACTCTCAAGGGTCTTCTCCAGCACCACAGTTTGAAAGCATCAATTCTATGGTGCTCAGCCTTCATTATGGTCCATCTCTCACATCTGTATACAGGACTACTGGGAAAACTATAGCTTTGACTAGACAGACCTTTGTTGGCAAAGTGGTGTCGCTGCTTTACAATCTAGTTTCATTATAGCTTTTCTTCCAAGGAGCAAGTGTCTTTTCATTTCATGTCTGTGGTCACCATCCACAGTGATTCTGGAGCCCAAGAAAATAAAAGTCTCTCACTGTTTCCATTGTGTCCCCATCTATTTGCCATGAAGTGGTGGAATCAGATGCCATGATCTTCATTTTTTGAATGCTGAGTTTTAAACCAGCTTTTTCACTCTCTTATTTTACCTTCATCAAGAGCCTCCTTTGGTTCCTCTTCACTTTCTGCCATTAGGGGGGAATCATCTTCATATCTGAGGTCATTGATATTTCTCACAGTAATCTTGATTCCAGCTGAGCTTCATCCAGTCCAGCATTTAGCATGATGTGCAATGCAGGAGACCTGGGTTCGATCCCTGGATTTGGAAGATCCCCTGGAGAAGGAAATGGCAACCCACTCCAGTACTCTTGCCTGGGAAATCCCATGGACACAGGAGCCTGGTAGGATACAGTTCATGGGGTCACAGAGAGTCAAACATGACTGAGCGATTTCACTTTCAGTTTTACTCTGCATAGAAGTTAAATAAGCAGGGTGATACAGTCTTAACATACTCCTTTCCCACTTTTGAATCAGTTCATTCTTCCATGTCAGGTTCTAGCTATTGCTTCTTGACCTGCATACAAATTTCTCAGGAGGCAGGTAAGGTAGTCTTGTATTCCTATCTCTTTAAGAGTTTTCCACAGTTTGTTGTGATCCACACAATCAAAGACTTTAGAATAGTCAATGAAGCAAAAATAGGTGTTTTTCTTGAATTCTCTTGCTTTCACTATGATCCATGGATGTTGGCAATTTGATCTCTGATTCTTCTGCTTTTCTAAATCCAGCTTGCACATCTGGAACTTGGATTTTCCCTGATATTTGTGGCCCCGTTACTGAGGCAATTTTTCTCTTATGTGACCTTTCCAGCAGATAAGAAGCTGAAATGGACTTTTAGTCATTGGGAATTCCCTGTTTTATACAGAATATCCTGAAAGACCACTTGGGTAATTAGGAGCCCTTTAACTTTATCTGGCTGATGCTGTGTATGAATAAAAATATTGAATAGAAAAAAAATGGAATCTATAATTCCAATGGGGGGATGCTAAGGAAGTAATTCTATATACTAATCAAAATATTCTTCATATCTGGGGACAATGTCACAAGTCATGGTTAGGTAATAAAAAACATGGAGTGCCTTAAGAAGTCTCATCCAAAAACGGAATATAAGGTAGTGGTCAAATCTGGAAGTCTGGTGATTGCGACTGTTCATGTATATGAGAGTTCACTGACTCACAATAGGACTGTTAACTGGAAATGTGTGGGTGATTCCAATAAAGAAAATAAAGGCTGTAATTCTGTAGTGAACATCTGTTACTATGTAGATGGTAATAAAGATTCTATCATAATTTAGTGTCTATCTATTTGATTGCCTCATGTATAGGGTGAAAGTATAAGAAATCTTGGTCATCATGTCTGTGGGGCAGGCAGAGATAATTTAGTGTTAGATTCACTATCTTCCGATTAAAAAATGAAAATCCCTGTTAGTTACTAATTTGACCAGTTCATATAAGCAGCAGCTTTAAGCTGGGACATGGTTAATATTGTGCAAGAATTTGTTAGAATTCTTGTTGATAAGTAAATTGGGCATTCTAGCAAAGTAAGGGATGGATACACCACATACATATGTAGTGTATGTATGTATGTATGCAAACACCTATGAGTTTGCATATGTGAAATGCAAACTCTCCTCAGGAAGAACAGTGTTTTTTGTCCCCCCAAATGACAACGTTTCAGTTCATACATGTTTTCAGAGAAGTGAAAGATCTTTATAAACTCTTAAGTTGCATAGCTAGACTGAATTTTTACTGTCAGGTTTCCAAATCTAACTCCAAAATTAGGAGTAGAAAACTGGAGAGTTTCTTCCAGTGGAATTCTATTTCTACCTTTTCTATGGTACCACTATCCTTCATTGGCTGAAATTTCAATATTTATTTCCAAAACCTGGGAGTCATTTCTGGAAATAGGTTTGAGAGATTTTTTCCCCTCATGGAAATGTAGCACTTTGCCATATGCCAATACAATGTAAAAATATAGTGCCTGACCTTTGTGGGACATTTATAAAATAAAAGCAAATTTACACAAAATATGGACAGTTATCTGATTGTTTCAATGTTACATTATATCCTGTTTAAAAATTGCTTTACAGAATTGGGTTTATGCAAAAATGTATTTTTATTTCCACTTAAAGAGGACCCCATGATTTTTTTCTACATATAAGAGTTTAGATAGCTCAAAAGACTAAAAATAGAAGCTAAAGCCTGGAGATAATGTTTAAAGGTCCCTTTGTGCAAAGAATTAGGTGAACTGACGTACATGTATTCTTACAGGAACTTCCTGCCTTGTCTCCTACGTCTTTTTGACGAGTCACATCATAGAAATGGCTCAGGTCTAGAAACTCGGAGAGGGATTGCAATCTTTCCTTTGGTAGTGACTAACGTCAGTCTTTGGCTTTTGAGCTTTGTATAAATCACATGTGTTTTTGTTTCCTCTTCTTATGTTTCACTCTTAGGATCACTATCCTCAATTTACCATTACCACAGGTACTTTTGGGTCAATAACCGTTTGTTCTCTGTCCAATCTGGCTGCCTAGTAATTATGAAGCAATTAATTATGTTGGTTAATTATCACTATCTGGTCTCTGATATTCTGTAGTCCTATCATCCCACTGGTGGTAGGGAGCATCATTCTCTATCTTCAGTCCTGGACTTGAGAGAAATACCAGCAAGAACCATCTCTTGAAGTGTTTTCATGAGTACTATTCTTATTGCTTAGTGACAAGATTGTCTTCCGACACGTTTGCAGAACAATGTGAGCTGGTAGTCTTCTATGAGCTCCTTAATTTCTTATTTGGTACTCTATGAAAAGCAATTTAGCCTATTTATTGCATGTACTGAAACTATTGTTTACCAACTTCCAAGAAGCCATCCCTGCAGGAAGATGCACCTCAGGTGTCTCTGTTGGGAATTTCTATCCTGAATTATAGGGAGGTGTTACTATATCAATCCTCTGTCCATAGGGATTCTCCAAGCAAGGATATAGGCGTAGGTTGCCATGCCCTCCTCTAGGGGATCTTTCCAACACAGAGGGGTCAAACCCACATTTCCCACATTGCAGGAAGATTTTTCACCATCTGAACCACCAGGGAAGCCCAAGAATAATGTAGTAGGTAGCCTACCCCTTCTCCAGGGGATCATCCCAAACCAGGAATGAAACAGGGGTCTTCGGTATGGCAGGCAGAGTCTTTACCAGCTGAGCTACCAGGGAAGCCTAAATTATAGGGAGGTGTTGCTATATCAATAAACTCTTTCCAATCCAGTCATTTTATTGTCTTAATACTGGAGTCCAATATTCTTAAGATTGACTCACACATAATTTCTCCCAATTTCTACTGGTTTATATTGTCCTGGAACTTCACTTACTTCTATATAGAACATATTTTCTTCAGAAATATAGACTGTATTTCTCTGCATGATCCATCCTGAGGCTTGATCCTAGTTATTGGCTAGAGGAAATCAAAATAGGACAGGTTGTGAGGAGGTTAAGTATCATTGTAAGGAATCCATCTCAGATGAGGACTCTGCATGTTCTCCAGAGAAATGAAGGTTGTTCTCCTCTGACTAGAGCTTTGCTTCTGAACCAGACAGTTCAAGGTTTCCCATGTTAAATCTTAGTGCCTTCTTTCTTCACTTTCTGGGACCTGGAAGGTTAGCATGGTCAGACTGCTAATCTTTGCATTCATACCCTCTTGTAATTTTGTTATTTTGTTGTTGCTTAGCTACTAAATCATGTTTGATCCTTCTGTGACCCTATGGACTGTAGCCCGCCAGGCTCCTTTGTCTATGGGACTTCCCAAGCAAGAATAGTGGAGTGGGTTGCCGTTTCCTTCTCCAGGGAATCTTCCCAACCCAGGTGTAGAACCCAAGTCTCCTGCATTGGCAGGTGGATTTATTACCACTGAGCCACCAATTTTGTTATGATCAAATTCTGGGCCTGAATTGTTCATAGCAAATAATCTCTTTATTTTTTCTTTTATTTATGTTTATTGGAGTATATTTGCTTTACAATATTGTGTTAGTGTCTGCTGTACAGTAAAATGAATCATCTATATGTTTACATATATCCCTTGTCTTTTTGTATTTCTTTCCCAACTAGGTCCCCACAGAGAACTGAATAGAGTTCCTTGTGCTATACAGTAGGTTCTCATTAGTTATCTATTTTATACATAGTGTCAATATTGTATATATGTCAATGTATCCCCTGCCCCACCTTGGTATCCATATGTTTGTACTCTATAGCTATATCTTTATTTCTGCTTTGCAAATAAGATCATCCATATTGCAAAAGACAAATAATCCCTTTAAATGCCACTAAGTAAGACATCTGGCATTTACAATCTTCCCCAAGACGATAATTATCTGATACACACTTTTCATTTTCCTTCAAAATTGCTATGATACCTCTACAATTTTAAACATTATTTTTTGCCCTCCTATTATTTCTGAGTCCAAGCTGCTCTGTTCTGCTGGCCTGACAAGCCAATGAATCCAAAGGATGAGGTGTTGAGGGGAAGAATACAACTTTATTTGAAAAGTCAACTGACCGAGAACATGGCAGACTGATGTCAAAGTAACCATCTTGTCAGGGCCTGGATGACAGGTTCCTTTATAGAAACAGAGAGAGAGGCACTGAGGAAATAAAGTTAAAAGGCAGAATAGAGAGGAACAGTCAGTGAGGCAGTAAAGCAAAAAGGGTCTTCAGTCTTGCAAAACATCTCCACATCTTCTGGAAGGACCAGACTTTGGAAGGGGTGTGTTAATGTCTTCTTTTTGGTAGGCATTTATAGGTGGGGCAGGGGCAGATTATCTCTCAATGAGCTGAACAATGGCACTTTAACAATAAAGAAGAGGGACAGGGTCTTTGAGGCAGGCCATTGTGTATGATTTTAATAATAACAGCAATGAAAAGCAAGTCAAACAAATAGTTCCAACATGGAGTGAGAATTAGTTCTTCTCTGCAACACTATCCTTCAAGGTACTTCACAAATCAGTGCTTCACACTTGACCATCATCTTATCTCATTTATGAAGGATGAGACTGTTAATAATTGTGATACTTTATCATGATGTAGACTATTATCATCCCACTTGTCAAAGAGTAATGGGGTCCTTGTTGCTATCTGACTGGTAACTGATTTAATTCCAGAATTCCTTGTGGAGTGTCTGCTTACTAGGAAGATTCTGACTATATTAAATTATATCCTTCCAAAGCAAAGCATCCAAAAGTCTTAAGTACAGGTAGTTTGTTTGATTTGATGTGCAAGACCTATGAAAGATAAGTGAGGGAAAGACACTAACAAATAGTGTATAAAAGACAAGTTGCTGTTCTGGAGTTACTACCACATGGGACTATGACAAATACGATTGGGAGGCTGTGGCGTTGTTTTTTTTTTTTTTTTTTTACCTACTCCTGTCTCTCATTGTTTGCTTGAGTGTTGTTCTTAGAGTCACTCACTTCACACAATTCTGGGTTATGCATGGAAGGAGCAAGAAGTCCCTACCAAGTGGCAGAAAGGCCTCAAGCTGAGAAGAAGAATGCTTTAGAATTAAGATGCAAAGTACTAAATAGGCAGGAAACTGCATCACAGCAGTAAGTCAACTCAAAAAAAAAAAAAAAGAAAGAAAGAAAGAAAAGAAAAGAAAGCCTAAAGGCAAATTCTATAATTCTTCTGCAATTATCAACCTATGGCCAATTTTGTTTCTTTATTCCTCACACACACCTCTGTAAATATGTAGGTATATATTTTTTTTAAATGAAGATTTAAAAAAATATATATAATCACAGTATCTCTATACCTTGGAAAGGAACAGTAGTTTCTTAATCTTGTCGGTTATCAGGTCAAAGACTACAAGATTTCAATGTTGTAAGTATAGAGTTTATATTAGCTTTTCTTTACATTGTATGCTGTTCAGTCACTAAGCTTTGTTTGACTCTGTGACCCCAAGGACA
Organism: Dama dama; assembly: GCF_033118175.1. Taxonomy (NCBI): domain Eukaryota; kingdom Metazoa; phylum Chordata; class Mammalia; order Artiodactyla; family Cervidae; genus Dama; species Dama dama. Next base: position 33,425,179 of record NC_083685.1, read on the forward strand.
GTAGTATGCCAAGCTTCCCTGTTCTTCACTATTTCCTGGAGTTTGCTCAAACTCAAGTCCATCAAGTTGGTGATGCCATTCAGCCATCTAATCCTCTGCCACCCCCTTCTTGATCTTCCAGCATCAGGGTCTTTTAAAATAAGTTGACTCTTCACATCAGGTGGCCAAAGTATTTGAGTTGAACATCACTATCAGTCCTTCCAGTGAATATTCAGGGTTGATTTCCTTTAGGACTGACTGGTTTGATCTCTTTGCATTCCAAGGAATTCTCAAGAGTCTTATCCAACACCACAATTGAAAGCATCAATTCTTGGTGCTCGGTCTTCTTTATGGTTCAAATCTCACATCCGTACATGACTACTGGAAAAATCATAGCTTTAATATATGGACATTTTTTGGCAAAATGATGTCTCTTTCTTTTAATACAATGTCTAGATTTGTTATAGGTTTTATTCCAGGGAGCAAGTGCCTTTTAATTTCATGGATGCAGTCACTGTTTTCAGTGATTTTGGAGCCCAAGAAAATTAAATCTGTCACTGGTTCCACTTCTTCTCCTTCTATTTGCCATGAAGTGATGGGACCAGATGCCATGATCTGGGTTGTTTGAATGTTGAGTTTTAAGCCAGCCTTTTCACTCTCCTCTTTCACTTTCACCAAGAGGCCTGTTAGTTCCTTTTTCCTTTCTGCCATTAGAATGGTATAATCTGCATATCTGAGGTTGTTGATATTTTTCCTGGAAATCTTAATTCCAGCTTGTGCTTTATCCAGTCTGGCATTTTGCATGATATACTTTGCATAGAACTTAAATAAGTAGGGTGACAATATACAGCCTTGATATAGTCCTTTCTCAATTTTGAACCAGTATTGTTCTAAATGTGTCTAATTGTTGCTTCTTGACCTACATACCAGTTTCTCAGGAGACAGGTGAATCTGGTATTCCCATCTCCTTATGGTTTATTTGTGATCATAAGGAGGATATGATCCACATCCTGTGATCCACACAGTCAAAAGATTTAGCATGGTCAATGAAGCAGAAGTAGATATTTTTCTAGAATTCCCTTGTTTTCTTTATGATTCAATGAAGGTTGGCAATTTGACCTCTGGTTCCTCTGCCTTTTCTAAACCCAGTTTATACACCTGGAAGTTCTCAGTTCACATACTGCTTAAGCTTAGCTTGAAAGATTTTACCTTCTATCTTGTGAAATGAGCACAATTATACAGTCATTTGAACATTCATTGGCATTGCTTTCCTTTGGGATTGGAATGAAGACTGAACTTTGCCAATTCTGTTGCCATCACTGAGTTTTCCAAATTTGCTAATATATTGAGTGAAACACTTTAATGCCATCATCTTTTAGAATTTTAAATAGCCCAGCTGGAATTCCATCACTTCTAGTAGCTTTGTTTGTAGTAATGCTTCCTAAGTCCATCTTGACTTCACACTCCAAGATGTATGGATTTTGGTAGGTGACCACACCATCGTAAATATCTGTATCACTAAGTCTTTCTTGTATACTTCTTTTGTTCATTCTTCCTACCTCTTCTTAATGTCTTCAGCTTCTGTTATGTTCTTACCTAATATATCCTGCTCTTTTATCATACCTACTCTTATATGAAATGTTCCCTTGATATCTCCAATTTTCTTGAAGAGATCTCTACTCATTTCCATTCTATTGTTTTCCTCTATTTCTTTGTATTGTTCACTTAAGAAGGCTTTCTTATCTCTCCTTGCTGTTCTTTGGAACTTTGTATTCAGTTCAGTATATCTTTCCCGTTTTCTTTTGATTTTTTTCTTCTCTTCTTTTCTCAGCTATTTGTAAGGCCTCCTCAGACAACCACTTTGCCATTTTGATTTTCTTTTTCTTGGGGATGGTTTTGGGCACCACCTCCTGTACAATGCTATGAACCTCCATCCACAGTCCTTCAGACACTCTGTCTACCTGATCTAATCCCTTGAATCTATTTGTCACCTCCACTCTAAGAGATCTGATTCAGGTCATATCTGAATGGCCTAGTGGTTTTCTCTGAATTCTTCAATTTAAGACTGAATTTTGCAATAAGGAGCTGATGATATGAGCCAAAGTCAGCTCCAGGTCTTATTTTTGCTGAGTCTACAGAGCATCTCCATCTTCAACTGTAAATAATATAATCAATTGAATTTCAGTATTGACTATCAGGTGATGTTTATGTGTGAAGTCGTTTCTTGTGTTTCTGGAAGAGAGTTTGCTATGACCAGTGCGGTCTCTTGGAAAAACTCTGTTAGCTTCTGTCCTGTTTCATTTTGTGCTACAAAATGTGATTTGTCTGTTACTCCAGGTATCTCTTGACTTCTTAATTTTGCATTCCAATCCCCTATAATGAAAATGACATCCTTTGTGTGTGTGTGTGTGTGTGTGTTAGTTCTAAAAAGGTTCAGTAGTTACTCTTTGACTCTGTCAACTTCAGCTTCTTTAGCATTAGTGGTTAGGTCATAGACTTGGATTCTGTGATGTTGAATGATTTGCCTTGGAAACAAACCGAGATCATTCTGTTGTTTATGAGAATGCACCCAAGTACTACTGCACTTCAGTCTTTTGTTGACTATGAGGGCTATTCCACTTTTTCTAAGGGATTCTTGCCTATGTTAGTAAATATAAGGATAATCTGAGTTAAATTCCTCCATTCTTGCTCATTTAGTTCACTGATTCCTAAGATGTTGATGTTCACTCTTGCCATCTCCAGCCTGATGGCAGGGGTTTACCTTGATTCATGGACCTAATATTCCAGGTTCCTATGCAATATTGTTCTTTACAGCAACAGACTTTACTTTCACTACTGGAAACATACACAACTGAGCATCATTTCTGCTTTGGGTCAACCTCTTCATTCTTTCTGGAGCCATTTTTCCACTCTTTGTTTACATTAGTTTTGTTCCTTGTAGTAAATATAGAATTTAGTTAGCTTTTGTTTACATTGCCAACATCTGCTGGATCATCAAAAAAGCAAAAGAGTTCCAGAAAAACATCTATTTCTGCTTTATTGACTATGCCGAAGGCTTTGACTATGTGGATCACAACAAACTGTGGAAAATTCTGAAAGAGATGAGCATACCCAACCACCTGACCTGTCTCTCGAGAAACCTATATGCAGGTCAGGAGGCAACAGTTAGAACTGGACATGGAACAACAGACTGGTTCCAAATAGGAAAAGGAGTACATCAAGGCTGTATATTGTCACCCTGCTTATTTAACTTTTATGCAGAGTACATCATGAGAAATGCTGGGCTGGAAGAAGCACAAGCTGGAATCAAGATTGCCAGGAAAAATATCAATAACCTCAGATATGCAGATGACACCACACTTATGGCAGAAAGTGAAGAACTAAAGAGCCTCTTGATGAAAGTGAAAGAGGAGAGTGAAAAAGCTGGCTCAAAGCTCAACATTCAGAAAACTAAGATCATGGCATCTGGTCCCACCACTTCATGACAAATAGATGGGGAAACAGTGAAAACAGTGTCAGACTATTTTTGGGAGCTCCAAAATCACTGCAGATGGTGATTGCAGCCATGAAATTAAAAGACACTTACTCCTTGGAAGGAAAGTTATGACCAACCTAGACAGTATATTAAAAAGCAGAGACATTACTTTGCCAACAAAGGTCCGTCTGGTCAAGGCTATGGTTTTTCCAGTGGTCATATATGGATGTGAGAGTTGGACTATAAAGAAAGCTGAGCGCAGAAGAATTGATGCTTTTGAACTGTGGTGTTGGAGAAGACTCTTGAGAGTCCCTTGGACTGCAAGGTGATCCAACCAATCCATCCTAAAGGAGATCAGTCCTGGGCGTCCATTGGAAGGACTGATGTTGAAGCTGAAACTCCAATACTTTGACCACCTGATGCGAAGAGCTGACTCATTGGAAAAGACCTTGATGCTTGGAGGGCTTGGGGACAGAAGGAGAAGGGGACGACAGAGGATGAGATGGTTGGATGGCATCACCGACTCAATGGACATATGTTTGTGTGGATTCTGGGAGCTGGTGATGGACAGGGAGGCTTGGCATGCTGCAGATCATGGGGTTGCAAAGAGTCGGACATGAATGAGCGACTGAACTAAACTGAACTGTATGCATATTTTGTCATATTTTGTTACTTGAAAATTTTGGTATCTGGTTATTTTAACATAATAATTCTTTGTGTGTGTGAATGAACATTCTAAACAGTATAATAAGTAAAAACTATAATTAAAATTAGAGGTGGGGGCCAGAAGTGGTAGGCCTCATGCCCTACAGTGATAGCAGAACCCAACAGGAAGGGAAAATTCTTCTTTCCTAGCAAGGACTCAGGCAATTAAACATCATAGACTCTCTATTTACTCTAAGCCTCCCGACTTATTTTACCCCTCTATTCAAGCATTCTCCTTTTGTTGTCATGTGAGGCCTTGCATGTGCCTTGTCATAGTTTCAAAACCCAAACTGCAAATCTTTGCTGCTCCCTAACACCCTCCTCCTTTTTTTTTAGTGGGGAGACAACTAGCAGTCTATTTATTTTGCATAAACATTTTGGTGACCTGTATAGGGATCCAGGGAAGACCCCGATGACTCCAAGGGTGATGAGCAAACAAATGCAGTACCCTCACTTCTTGTCTCACCCACTCTGGGGTTAGAAAGGGAATCTTTCTTCTGAATTTGAACTTCCACCCTCTCTGCCCTTTGAACTTTACCAGGTTTTATTCAGGATCTGTTTAAAATTTGTCCCTTCCATTTAAGAACTTCCTCTGGCTTCTAGTACTCTTTTGGCACTTTGGTCTGATTTTTGAAATCAGGGTATTCCAACTGGAACTGGCCAGCCTTAGTCCGTTTCTTCAGGAATAGGGACTGTTTTATTGGGACTGTGCTCTTAAGCCTTCAGAATTAGGCTGCTCCATCACAGCTGTTCTGAGCAGACTTCAGCTTGGCTACTTTGGAACCAGCCTGTCCCCTTAGAACTGGATGGTATTAGGCTTACAGGCTGTTTGAGCTGCAAGCTATTAGGCTGTTTGGAAATTATTCTTTTAATCTAGAGAAAAAAGGAACTCAAAATAAGATATCAGTTATTTGAATATTTTGAGTACACCCCACCTACAGGGGCCCCAACTGAGTTTAGTTTAATAACTGTGATTCTTTCTCATGCATATTTCTAACTAAATGAACTGACAACTAAAGTCAATTTGGACTATCAGTGGCCACTATAAGGAATGTTTGAAATCCCCAAACTTACTTTTCGTAAAATTGACTGGACTACCATAGATCTAAAATCTCCCAAACTGATGGCATGCTATGTCAGTTGATATTTTGAGGCTTCTAAATGTTATCAGGAGCCTTGAATTGCCTCTCTGCAAAATAAACTTTTAAGATTAAGGCAAAGCAAACAAACAAACAAAACACACACACAAAGAAAGAAAAGATGCCTTCCAAAGCCTCAAGCTCCTCTCACCCGTTCCTTTGCCTCAGGTGCCACCCCAGATCCATCTTTCTCCTTATTTTCTTATACACCAATTACACCTTCTCTATACTGACAGATCCCCCATCTTAATTTTTCATCAAATTTCCCTTTTTCTGTGAAACTCATCTCAGCCCCCATTTCCCCTAAATCTACAGGAATCCATCCAGTTAAAATGAAACCTTTTGAGGATCCAGAGGACAAACCCTTGATACAAAGCTGAACTGTAAACCATAGTCAAGATTTTCATAAAGTAACAAAAGACCCTCACAGATTTCCTACAGAATTTAATATAGTCATTCAAATGTATCAACCTGATTTCTCTGACTTATATCAGCTAGTTTATATGCTTGTCAGTGAAGCCCAGGTCCAGCATTGGATAAAAATGACTAATTGGGAAAGTTCTGACAGGTCTCTAAAACTATACCTGGGAGACCAATCACTAACTTCTATGATCAGGCTCAGGATATTGCTAGACAATTTCAATGAGCAAATTCCTAGGGCTTTTCTGAAGACCATTAATCAGAACAAAACCCAGGTTTGCACACAAAAACCTGATGAATATATCCATAGTTATTACAATCAACTTCAGATTATTATTAAAGAAAAATCTGATCTTTTGTACCTTTGCTTTCTAGTAAAAAGGACCAGGAAGGAATGGGAAACTATGTTCACTCCAGAGTCAGTTAGTCAAACCTCTTCTCTCATAATCTAGATGAGTCACCTCAAAGGAAAACCACCAAAACTTTTTTGACTGTTATTTATTTTTTTTAATTTTGGGGGATATAACCAATTTACAATATTGTGTTAGTTTCAGGTGTTAAGCCAAGTGATTCTGTTATACAAATGCATATATCCACTCTTTTTAAGATTCTTTTCCCACATAGGTCATTACAGAGTATTGCTCCATGTGCTATGCAATACATCCTTATTAATTACTTATTTTATATACAATAGTGAGTCTGAGGTAAGGGATAAATTGGAAGATTGGGATTGAAAGATTCTACCAATATTTTTAATCTTCAACTGCAGCAAGTGAAAGACCCTAAATAAAATAAAAACTCTTCTAGATTCTTCTGTTATTGCAAAGAGTCAACATTGAGGAAGGGATTGTTATAAATTTAAATACATCTAGCACTTTCAGCCCTCTAACTGGACTTGCCAACCTTCTCCCAATTCTCAGTAGTGAGGCTCTGAGGAACTGCAGGGCCTCATATGAATCCACCCTCTTAACTGGTTTGGGGAAACATTTCTCTAGATTGATGATGAGCTCTTCCAGTCCTAGATGACACCAGAGTCACACTCTTGGTATTCAACCTCATTACTATAAAGCAGCCCCCACCTCAGAGGACGAAAACAGTTCCAGTAGTGGGGAATCTCTAGTGAACCTCCAGAGGTTCCTGACTCTGAACCAATACTATTTTGTTTAGGCCCTTTGAGAGATTCATGCTCTTTTCTCCGAGTTCTCCTGCTACTGATTGCTCAAAAAGTAAAGAATCTGCTTGCAAGGCAGGAGACACTGGAGACTTGGGTTAGATCCCCACATTGAGAAGATACCCCTGGAGGAGGAAATGGCAATCCATTCCAATATTCTTGCCTGGAGAATCCCATGGACAGAAGAGCCTTGTAGGCTACATTCCGTGGGGCCATAAAGGGTCAGACATGACTGAAGTGACAGAGATCATGCACACACATCCCCTTATTAGGACAGGACTTCTTAGATTTGTTTCTCCCAAAGAGGGATATAGTTCTTGAACTTGATGGTGGTCATAAAGGCAGCCAACAAGGTGAAGTAAATGATCCTTTGACATTTTTTACTTATTCTGTCTCTGATGGTGCTAGAACTGATAGTGGAAATACTCATCATTCACCTTTTGAATCTGCTACCACCCTCCTTAAGGGCAACATTTCCAACTAATATGAGCAGAATTCATAGCACACCCCCCTTCAGGATCCAAACAGATCCCTTATATCCTCTCCTAAGAATTATTCAATATTATATAAAGAAATCTTTCAAGGTATAAGGCCCATAATAGAAGATTATCATTACCCATATAGCACTCCCATTTATCAATGAGAAAATCTGAGGGCTGAGGGCAGAGGTTTGTCCAAGACCTCTCAGCAATAAACAACATTGTTATCCCTTGATACCTTATTATTCCTAATCTCATACCCTATTAAAATCCATTCTCACTGGAAGCAAATTCTTTGCTATAATTGATTTATGCAGTACATTCTCTAGTATTCCTGTTGATGAAGCTTGTCAATACCTTTTTGCCTTTACTTGGGAAGAAAAGCAGTTTATCTAGGCAGTAATGCCTCAGGGATTTACTGAGAGTCCTTATTTCTCACAAATTCTGAAGGCTGATCTAGACGATATAAAGTTCCCTAGGGCTTCTAATTTGCTGCAATATGTGGATGATTTGGTTCTTTTCTCTCTTTTTCAGGCCTCCTCACAGGAAAACATCATCTACTTACTTGTGTCTAACTCTTTGTGACCCCATGGACTATGCAGTCCATGGAATTCTCCTGGCCAGAATACTGAAGTGGGTAGACTTTCCCTTCTCCAGGGAATCTTCCTGACCCAGGAATCGAACTGGAGTCTCCTGCAATGCAGGCAGACTCTGTACCAAATGAGCTATCAGGGAAGCTCAGTTTTACTTAACAACATTTTTACTTAACAACAACCCCAACTCAATTTTATGGGATGAACAGGGCAGCATAGCCTTTGAGAACTTAAAAAAAGAGTTTGATGAACCCAATGCTCTTAGACATGCAAACTGTTAGATTCTTTTTCCTTTTTGTATACGAAGAGGGAGGGGAATGCCCTTAGGGCAGGGGTCCCCAGTCTCCTCTGAGATCTGATGCTTGATGATCTGAGGTGGAGCTGATGTAATAAGAATAGAAATAAAGTGCACAATAAGTGCAATATATTTGCATCATCCTGAAACCATCCCCTTCCACCCACCTTGGAAAAATTGTTTTCCATGATATTGATTCCTGGTGCCTTAAAGGTGGGGGACTACTGCCTTAGGATATTCATACAAAAATTACCATAGAGAGACAATGTGAGTAGCTCAGTTATGCCCAACTCTTTGTGATCCCATGGACTATAACCTATCAGGTCCTTCTGTCCATGGAATTCTCCAGGCAAGAATACTGGAGTGGGTAGCCATTCTCTTCTCCAGGGGATCTTCCTGACCCAAGGATCAAACCCAAGTTTCCTGCATTACAGACAGATTCTTCACCATCTAAGCCACTAGAGAAGCCCAGGAATCACCATAGACCGGCAGGATATTATAACCAGTAACTAGACCCTTGACAAGAGGATGCTTCCCTTGCCTTAGGTCCATCATGATCATGGCCCTTTTGGTTAAGACCATCAAGAAAATTATTTTGGGATACTCAGCAACCATTTTTGAGTCTCATACAGTAGAAACATATCTGAATTCATACAATTTTCAATAAACCACCTCATCTCCTTTGAAGTCCTTTTGTTAACTTCTCCTCACATAACTCTTTTACATTGTAGTAACCTTAACCCTCCTACTCTTTTTTATCCATCACTGATGAATTCCCTCACAACTACTTAATGTTAATGGATCACCTCCTGCCTCCTCACAGTGATCTGCAGGAAATTCATTCAGGTCACACTGACTTCACAAAGTTCTTATTCAACAGGTGACAATGGCAAATATCATGCTGTGTATGCTGTTATAACTTCTCTTGATACTATTAAGACAGCATCTTAACCTGTGGCTACTTCAGCCCAGCAGGCTCAATTAAATACTCTTTCACAGTCTTTCATTTAGCTAACCAAAGACAAAACTGCCAACATTTACACAGCTACTAGATATGCTTTCAGAATAGCTCATGATTTTGGAGTCTCGTGGAAGCAACATAAGGTTGCAGAATGTGTCTACCTCACTTGTCCCACTTGTTCAAATGACAATCCAGAAAAGTCTATTTTTCTGATCCCAGCCATTTTCATCTGCCTAATGGACCATTCAAGTTCTGGCAAATGGATTTCATATAGCTTCCTTTGTCTGATAGATATAAATTCGTCTTAATCATGTATGCTATCACACTGGACTGAAGCCTTCCCTTGAAGACAGGCTACTGTCTACTATCTGGATGAAATCTTTTTGGAAAAGTTTGTTCTAACCTCTGGAACTTCATAGTGATCAAGGAACCCAGTGTATTGGTCAGGTGCTGTGACACATCTGTGCTATTTGGCCGGTTTTGCTACACTTTCACTATGCTTACTGTCCTCAATCCTCTGGTTCAGTCAAATGAACTATTGGCACTATTAAGACTCAATGAGCAAACTTAGTAGAGACCATCCAAATATGTTGGTCAAAGGCTTTCCATTAGTGTATGTAAGATTTATATCCACCGTTTTTGAACTCATAAATTGTCATCCTTTGAGATAGCTACAGAATGCCAAACATACTTGGCTACTGCCTCCTTGACTTACAATCAAAGCAGAGGTACCCCAATATTACAAAGGTCTAATTGCTTCTATAAAAATTAACCATGTTTTGATAAAGCAATTTTTTTCATAATGTGCCATTAAGAGGTGAAGACTTGAAGCATCACACTTCACAACTGGAGATTTTGCTTATTAGGAAAGACATTTGGAGAAGTTTCTCTTCAACTTCTCTGGAAGGGTCCCTGTCAGATATTGCTAACCAAGCTTTGTGCTGCCAAACTCCAGGGAATAGACTCTTGGATTCATATAACACACTTAAGGAAAATACCAAACTCTGACCAGACTTGAATGCTTTCTGGTGACCTGGAAGCAAAGATTTCCTGGAATTGAGGCAGACAGAATCTGTTGAAACAGCTTTCCCAAGATGTCCAGACTAGGTCAGTTGGAATTTTGTTGCCAAACCTTTAATGATGACATAACACTTCAGATGATCTCCAGTCTCTATGATCTTGATAACTAATGGGCTTAAGATAAAAAGTGAAATCTTTCCCTCCTACCCCTCCTGCTACTCAATGTAACCTCAATAGTTTTCCAGTTTATGTGTTTTTTCTCTGATGTGGGATGTACACTTAGGAAAGGTCTTTCCTAGCACTGAGGGACAAAAAAGCTGCTGAAACTGGAAAATCTGACTTGATCAGTGATGCTTTCAGAGAAAAATCTTGATCTAAAGAGGGGAATATGAAAATTAGTAAATGGAAACCTCAATTTAAATAGTATTAGGAGGCCAAAAGGGGAAGATCTCATGCTCTGCAATGATAGCATAGTCCAATGGGAAGAAAAAAACACTTCCTCTCCTTCCCTGGCAAGCACTCACCCAGTGAAAAGCCATGGGCTCTGTTTACTATTAATTAATATCATCTTCCCAGCTTCCTTTCCCCCTCTTTAAAAGAGTTCACTTTTCAGTTGTACTGAAGACATACATATGGCTCACTTTGTTTGGACTCCAAAATTCAGGTATTTGCTGATCCTGAATAAAACCTTTTTTTTTTTTTTTAATTTTCTTTTAGGTCAGTAGCATAAATAAAACAGATCCAGAATATTAATATAATTTATAAATATAAAATTGCTAAGGAATACCATTTAAATATATATATATATATTTGTGGTTTTGTTGTGGTTGTTGTTACAGGACTTTCATATTCTTAGCACTGAAAGTTCATCTTGGCCTTGAAACCAAAATCCTTCCGTTCCTGGAACTCTATATGTTCTGGAGGAAATGGGACAGTTTGCCACCAAAGGTGTATTCTAACAGCCAGTATAGTCAAGTTTTTAATTTAAATCTATTTGAAGTAATTGTTTCATGTATGCTTAATGTATCCATTATATTTATAGTTATAATTATTTTCATTTGCTTTAAATTTTAAGTATTGTAACAAATCACAATTACAAGTGATTAAATTGATTGTGATTAATAAAATTAATCAAACTAATTAGTCAAATTTCAGTTCATTGAATTTATGAGCAACAAGTAATTAAGTTGACCAATTGCCCTATTCTCACTTGGACACAATCCACCTTAGTTTTCACTCTCATTTTTTCCATCAATTCTGCTTTTATTAGTGTCAATGTTACCTCTGGATTGTAGTGTCCAAATCTTAGTTTTGGACTAATCAATGGCATTTGAAACAGCAAATAATTTTCTACTCATTAACAATTTTTGAAAGTATTTTTTCTTCCAATATTTTTGAGCACTGTATAAGTTTAAGGGATACAGCTTAAGATTTGACTTACCTCCCATGAAATGGCTATTGCAATAATGTTAGAGTACATTCATTATCTCATATAGATACAAAATTAAAAATGGAAAAAAAAGGTTTTTTTTGTAATGACAACTCAGGATTTACTTTCATACACAATTTTTGTGTATAACATATAGCAGTGCTAATTATATTTATCATATGTATATTATATCCTTAGTATTTATCTTTTAACTGGTCATTTGCTCCTTTTGACAGCTTATTTATTAAAAAATATATATATATTGGAGACATTGCTTGCTCCACAGCACTGCCCATTCTCAGGTTCTACTAATTTCCTTAATCTCTAAAGTTGAAAACTCCAAAATGCAATCTCTGGATTTATTCCATTCTTTTCCCCCTTAATTAAACCTGTTGGTAATGTCCTTCAGGTTAATGGTTTTATCTACTTTATACTAAATACTGCCAAACATGTATTGTTAGCTTGGACCTCTGTCCTAATCTGTAGTTTTGTATATTCAATTACTCACTTTGTTATCTCCATTTAGAAGTCTAATAGACAACTGAGACTTAATATGTACAAAAACACCTAACTTCTGGGCTACTTCCCTCTATAATTCACACTTGATTTTTTCTTTCTCTATACTCTTTATTAAGATGCCAGAGGTATACTTTATATACTATCAGTTCATTTCAGTCACTCAGTCATGTCCGACTCTTTGTGACCTCATGGACTGCAACACGCCAGGCCTCTCTGTTCATCACCAACTCCCAGAGCGAACTTAAACTCATGTCCATCAAGTCGGTGATGCCATCCAACCATCTCACCCTCTGTCATCTCCTTCTCTTTCCACCTTCAATCTTTTCCAGCATCAAGGTCTTTTCCAAAGAGTCAGATCTTCACATCAGGTGGCCAAAGTATTGGAGCTTCAGCTTCAGCTTCAGCATCAGTCCTTCCAATGAATATTCAGAACTGATTTCCTTTAGGATTGACTGGTTGGATCTCCTTGAAGTCAAAGGGACTCTAAAAAATCTTCTCTGACACCATAGTCCAAAAGCATCAATTCTTTGGTGCTCAGCTTTCTTTATAGTCCAACTCTCACATCATACATGACCACTGGAAAAACCACAGTCTTGACTAAAAGGACCTTTTTTGGCAAAGTAATGTCTCTGGTTTTTAATATGCTGTCTAGATTGGCCATAGACTTTCTTCCAAGAAGCAAGTGTCTTAATTTCATGGCTGCAGTTACCATCTAGTGATTTTGGAGCCCCCCCAAAATAAAGTATTTCACTGTTTCCTTTATTTCCCTATATATTTGCCATGAAATGATGGGACCAGATGCCATGATCTTAGTTTTCTGAATGTTGAGCTTTAAGCCAACTTTTTCACTCTCCTCTTTCACTTTCATCAAGAGACTCTTTAGTTCTTCTTCACTTTCTGCCATAAGTGTGGTGTCATCTGCATATCTGAGGTTATTGATATTTCTCCCAGCAATCTTAATTCCAGCTTGTACTTCATCCAGCCTGGCATTTTGCATTCACTAATTTAAAGTGCACAATTAAATTTTTTAGAATACTCACAGATATTTATAACCACAGCCAGTATTTTTATTAATATGCTATTACTATTATTGGCTGTGGCAGTAATATTTAACTGATTAATATTTAATTAATTTTCTAAATTAAAAAATATTTATATTTAATAATAATAATATATTATTGCAACAGCCAATTTTAAAATATTATCACTTCACAAGAAAATCCTATACATATCCTCTTCCTTCTGAGCCATTTAGACCTGAGCCACTCAATTGCTAATTTATAGGCTTTTAGCATATGTTTATTTGCCTATCCTGAACAGTTCATTTAAATGGAATCACATACTATGTGGTCTTTTGTAACTGGCATCTTTCACTTTACGTAATGTTTTCAAGGTCCATCCATTTATAGCAGGTATCAGCATTTCATTCTTTCTGATAGGTGAATGGTATTCCATTACATAGGGTACTGCTTCTGTTTATCCATTCATCTGTTGATGAGCTTTTATTTTTTTGTCACCCTTTGGCTATTTTGAACAAAGTTGCTGTAAACATTCATACAAAAGTTCTTATGTGAACATCTATTTACTTCTAAGAGTGGAATTGCTGAAATTATCATATAAGTCTATATTTTACCATTTGAAGAACTGCCCGAGTAGTTTCCAAAATGCAAAACTATTTAAAATTCTTATCAGCAGTATGTGAGGGTTCTGATATTTCATTTATTTTCTGACTGCTATTATCTGGCTTTTTAATTCTACATCTAGTGAGAATGATCACCTACTTAGAGCCAGATATCTGGGAATGCAAAATAAAGTGGGTGTTAGGAAGCATCACTACGAACAAAGCTACTGCAGGTGATGGAATTCCAGTTGAGCCATTTCAAATCCTGAAAGATGATGTTGTAAAAGTGTCTCACTCAATATGCCAGCAAATTTGGGCAACTCAGCAGTAGCCACAGGATTGGAAAAGGTCAGTTTTTGTTCCAATCCTAAAGAAAAGCAATGCCAAAGAATACTCAAAGCTCTACACAATTGCACTCATTCCACACACTAGCAAAGTAATGCTCAAAATTTTCTAAGTCGGGCTTCAACAGTGCATGAACAGTGAACTTCCAGATGTTCAAGCTGGATTTAGAAAAGGCAGAGGAATCAGAGATCAAATTGCCAACATCCGTTGGATCATCAAAAAAGCAAAAGAGTTCTAGAAAAACATCTATTTCTGCTTTATTGACTATGCCAAAGCCTTTGACTCTGTGGATCACCACAAACTGTGGAAAATTCTGAAAGAGATGGGAATACCAGAACACCTTATCTGCCTCCTGAGAAATCTGTGTGCTAGTCAAGAAGCAACAGTTAGATTTGGACATGGAACAACAGACTGGTTCCAAATTGGGAAAGGAGTACGTCAAGGCTATATATTGTCACCCTGCTTATTTAATGTATATGCAGAGTACATCATATTAAATGCTGGGCTGGATGAAGCACAAGCTGGAATCAAAATTGCCAGGAGAAATATCAATAACCTCAGATACACAGATGACACCACCCTTATGGCAGAAAGCTAAGAAGAACTAAAGAGACTCTTGATGCAAATGAAAGAGGAGAGTGAAAAAGTTGGGTTAAAACTCAACATTCAGAAAACTAAGATCATGGTATCTAGTCCCATCACTTCATGGCAAATAGATGGGGGAAACAATGGAAACAGTGAAAGACTTTATTTTGGGGGGCTCCAAAATCTCTGTATATTGTAACTGCAGCCATTAAATTAAAAGACGCTTCTCCTTAGAAGAAAAAAACTGTGAACAACCTAGACAGCATATTAAAAAGCAGAGACATTACTTTGCCAACAAAGGTCCATCCAGTCAAAGCTATAGCTTTTCCAGTGGTCATGTATGTATGTGAGAGTTGGACTATAAAGAAAGCTGAGAGCCACAGAATTGATACTTTTGAACTGTGGTGTTGGAGAAGACTCTTGAGAGTCCCTTGGACTGCAAGGAGATCCAATCTGTCAATCCTAAAGGAAATCAGCCCTGAATATTCATTGTAAGGACTGATGCTGAAGCTGAAACTCTAGTACTTTGACCATCTGATGTGAAGAGCTGACTCACTGAAAAATACCATGATGCTGTGAAAGATTGAAGGCAGGAAGAGAAGGGGATGACAGAGGACGAGATGGTTAGATGGAATCACGGACTCGATGGACTTGAGTTTGAGTAAGCTCTGGGAGTTGGTAATGGACAGGGAAGCCAGGCGTGCTGCAGTCCATGGAGTCACAAAGAGTCACACACGACTGAGCGACTGAACTGAACTGAACCAGTGCGTGTATTTTTAGCTGGCAGATGACTATTAATCTGATGTATTAGTAATAACACCAGGGATCTTTTCATGCACTCAATCATTTGTATATTTTTTGTGTGTGGAGAAATGTCTATACAGATATTTGGCTTTTTTGCTTTTTATTGGGTATAATTGCTTTATTGTTTTATTTTTGTTTCTGTTGTATAGCTTCATGTATCAGCCATAAATATACATAGTAAGTTATTTGCCTTTTTATCATGAGTTATAAGAGTTCTTTATATATGCTTGATACAAGTCTCTCTTCAGATATATTAGTTTCAAATATTTTCATCCATTTAGTGGGATTAATTTTTATTTTCATTGGATTTCTTAGAATTTTCTATATAAACAAACATGCATCTGCAACTAGAAACAAATTTTCTTTTTCTTTCTAAATGAATATTTTAATTCTTTTTCTTCTTAAATTGCCTTTGTTAGAACTTCCAGTATAATGTGTCAAAGTAGAGAGAACATATATCCTTTTTTTGTTCCTAGTCTTAAGGAGACAGATCCAGCATTTCATCAATAAATATAATATTAACTTTAAGTCTTTCATATATATATTTTGGTAAAACTAGTTAAAGAAGTTCCCTTTTATTCCTAATTTGTTTACATGTTTTTATCATGAATGGGTCTTGGGTTTTTGTCAAATGCTGTTTTTGTGTCTAATAAGATGGCCACATGCTTTTTGTTTTCTATTCTGTTGATGTGCTACATTAGTATATGTGATTTTTGGATGTTCTACAAACCTCACATTCTCGAATATAACCTGCTTAATAATTTTGTATAATTGCATTTATGTGTTGCTGGATTTGCTTCATTAGAATTTTATGGAAAAATTTTATGTCTATATGTATAAGAAATATTGGTCTGTAGTTATATTTTCTTCTGGTGTCTTTGTCTGGTTTTGATTAAAGGATAATAATGGCCCTTACAAGTTATAGTAATTTCTTTTTCTTGACTAGGAAAGTAAACTGCATACACTGTTGGTCTGACTGAATCTGAAAATAGGATAACCTGGGTACATACTATACATCTCAGACTCTATTTTGATCAAACAAATTATCACTTATCAAATGATGGCCCCTTAATTTAAACAAAACCAAGATCATTGCTTAGTACAAATTCTACTATGTCTGGAGTTATGACTTCTTCTTGCCTTTGTGCTAACTCAAGTAGAAGAAAGGATTAAGCACAGTTTTATATTAGAGAGTTGTTCATTTAAAATCCAATGACTTTTTTGTTATAATAGAGGGTCACGGAATGATAGAAGTCTAGTTATAAGTGTGGTTGAAGATAAAAACTGTGCATTAAGTAAAAGATGCCAAAGCTTCCCCCCTCTGACTTCCATAAATAAAGACCAAATCCACTTTATTTTGTTTGGGTGAAAATAAAAATGATTTTAAGTTATAAAATGTGAATGCTTACAAGAAGTAAATACTCATAGTTGCCAAAATTTTTATTTCTTTTCTGTCAAACAAAATGTTTAATTTTTATGTCATATGTTTCTGAGGAAAATAAATATTTATTTAACAAATACATTACTGACAACATTTTCTATTTTTTTCTAATAGCACTCTAGAAATATTTAAGTGTTGGAAATAACAAAGATTTAACATTTTTAAATGTTCCTTTTGATTCAGGCCATGTACTTGCCAAATCAACTGTGTTAGTAGAGGGATTTTTTGGCTTAAACATTTCTTGTTACACAGAATTTCATCTTGACAATATGTAAACAGTGCTATTGAGTAAGCTAGGGGAAATCAAGAATCAAATTATGATTTTCTTTAATAGCAAAAATTTCAAAGTTTCATCTTTGAAGCTTATCTAAAAAGATGTGTTGGTTGAAACTAGTAAAAAGGTCTTAAATGTCTTGTAGATTTGCAGTCATTTTCCCCCCTTTATGTAAAGCATATCATAATTATTGCAAAATATGCACATTCAGAAATGGAAATAAATTCTTCTAGATATGAAGGGTTATTTTTAAAGATGCATTTTCAAAGCCTGGCAATGTTTTCTAGGGACAATTGATGCTATGTGTAAAGGTTAATTCAAGAGAAATTTTACTCCTACCCTTGGTACCTGACATTTTTAGAAAAATAGAAGCATTTTTTGGTTGTCTAGATGTCTCAAACTTTTGCTTCAAGTTACATGCATAGATATAGTCTTTGTTGATCTGTGTTTACTACTTTTTTGCTGTGCACTCCAGGAGTTTGATGTGTGATGTTGCCATTGCCCTAGAGAAATTTTTTTTTTTATTGTCTACAGGGTGTAGATAAACAATTTTCACAAAACAAGGCCATAAATAGATTGAAAATTTCATATTTAATATTGTTAAGATGCATGGTTTATGAACTAAATATGTTATTTTCAAATGTCTCATTAAGCTAAAAAGACTACACTAAAAATCTGCTTTATCTAATGTTCATAATTTTTTAAAAAATGTTTATAGCTCTGCTATAAACATATTTAACAAATTTCTCTTTAAATCAATATTTTTACGTACAAGGATTAGGCATTTGAAGAGAAGGAGACTATACACACATCGTCTCTAAAGTATCAAAGGACTTTTATTGGAGTCTAAGAAAACTAAGTATAAACTATGACAGAAAACAGTCACCAAAACTAACTGCTGTAATAGAGAAAAATATTATTTTATATATCGGGTATTAGGTTGCTCTGGAAGTAATAAACACTGTTAAGTGTGGAAAAACTGGGTAGTATTTTGACTCTTATGCTATTTACAGCCTAAAAGATACATTTTTCTGCTTTTTTTTTTTCATACCACAAATGGTTCATTATCAATGAATAGACCTCAGTTTACAACTAAGCCAGATTTTCAGGCTCAGATTTTTCTTTGGCTCTGCGCTTACTGTGATCACTGTGTTCACTCTCCTAACTCATCCAATCCTATGAACCTGGTAAATAAAAGCAGCCAGGATTCATATTTAAGGTTTCGACTGTGTCAGAGGCACAGCCAGCCTATCAGTGATTTTAATTCTCTACAATACAAATAATGGTGTGGCAAAACCTTTTTGTTTTTATAAGTGTGTATGTCACCCAAATATTTTATATTTGTGCTTTTTAGAAAAAAGTTTGTACATCTCACAGACTAAAATACCTGCTAAGGGAGTATATTAGCCACGTGTTCCTTTTCATGCTTTCCCGGGGCTGCATGGTCAAGGAGTTTATCTGATGTTGTTTCATTTATCAACATAGTTTTCAATCCTAACAAATAATCGTGGTGTTTGCTTTAAAAGACATAGACTCAGTAAACAGAACTTCTCATATTTAAGCCATAAATGAAAAAAATGTGTCTTTAGGGATGCAATTTCAGACATGAAAGATAAGGAATTTGCAATGAAAATACAGTTGTTTTAGGTCATTTCAGACATGAACTGAGCTACAAGCTTTAGTTCTGAACCAATTCATAAATTCTGTAGGTTTCAAATGAGGCATTTCTTAGAGTGTCTGATTAAGATACATCAAGGTAGCTAAGATAAGGAGGTTTATATACATAATACAAGTAACAAAAGGCTATTTTTTTTTCTTTTACAAGTAAATACTGAAAGACCATACTTTCTACAAATGCACTTGTTTTAAACTAGTAGCTTTATTTACACCTGCGTGTGCACATGTTACCTGCATGATGCACTCTTTTCTTATTGGATTATCAGTTCCAGAAAGCATGAAGCTGCATTATCATCTATTTTTATTTCTCCAGCCATGTTTATTTGATGGAGCTCTGATAACTTATGATGCCCCAAGTAAGTGATCTCTACTGCCTATGACTACTGGAAGGAAGATATAGTCTTTTTAATGTTAGTCCAAGATACACACACATATCGTATAGAAAATACAACACCTAAGTGTTCCTTTGTTAAATATTTCAGACAAGAAATCCAAGTCATGCAGAATAAGGATGACACACATCGCTTAAGGACCAAATAAATGATCAGAGTTTACTTTCACAAATTCATATTTTGACTATGCTGTGTTCACTCCTGCTCATTTTGTTTCTTCTCCTCATTTGCTTCCATACTGTAAAATCAGTCCTTCTTCCTGGAGTGCTACCTGTCCTATTTCTTCTGACCAACTATCCTTACTCCTGCAGCCAGATCCTGTCCATTCTCAAGTCACGTGAACTCTTGCCACAGTACTGGATGAATTGCCACAACCCTTTCCAATGTCTGTTCTTGGATTAAAAGGAGAATAAAACTTTAAGGCTTTAGAGCAGATGCAAAAATGAGAGACCTTGGAATGATCCTCAGTTGTGAGTTTTTTCAGGTTGCTATTTTTTTCTTTGACTGTCTATGAAGCATTTACAAAAAAATCTTCTCATAAGGGTTATCTTTTTCTTAACCTGAAGATATAATGTGATTGCCTGTAAGAATCATGTCACACATGCTAGCATAATTTTTTCCCATATATTTGTATATAAAAATCACTCTCTGACCTTTGCAATTTTTCAATACCTTCTATTATTATTAATATTATTGAAGGCTGCAATGCCTGATTGTTCTTTCCCAATTCTTAGATCTTTCTCTGAATTATATATTACATGCTGCTGCTGCTGCTTCTGCTGCTAAGTTGTTTCAGTCGTGTCTGACTCTGTGCGACTTCATAGACGGCAGCCCACCAGGCTCCAACGTCCCTGGGATTCTCCAGGCAAGAACACTGGAGTGGGTTGCCATTTCCTTCTCCAATGCATGAAAGTGAAAAGTGAAAGTGAAGTCGCTCAGTCGTGTCTGACTCTTAGTGACCCCATGGACTGCAGGCTATCAGGCTCCTCTGCCCATGGGATTTTCCAGGCAAGAGTACTGGAGTGGGGTGCTGTTGCCTTCTCTGATATATTACATAAATATACTACATTTCATTCCAATATAGATAAAATGCAGAAGGGGACTCTTACCAATACATGCATGACAGGTTGGACACTGTCATATGTATAAAACATCATGCTTGTATTGGAGAAGCCCTTCAACGTGCTCATCATTTACCTGGGCCCTTTCAGTAAAGTCTAAGAGCTTCTGATCCCCTGGTTCACCTAGATCCTCTTTCAGAGGTGTCCCACATTATTCCAAAGTGAAGATCACAACTGATTAGACATTAGATCAGCCCTTCACTGATTCAATTAGACACCGGGGAGGACTCCATCCTGAAGTTTACTGCTCGGTGAAAACTGGACCCAACTAGGTAGTCTCTTTTCAGGATCTTGAGTCCAAGATAGAGAGAAATAATCAAATAAAAGTGATATGTGGAAACAAAAACAGAAAAGATTGTCAGCAGAAGGCAGAGAAGTAAAGCAGTAGATGGAAGGCACAGTCCTTCAGTAATAATAATGGACAATCTCAGCCGATTGACACATCCCTCAACTGTGAGTGACCCAGTTTATCATGGTCCTCCGGCCTGGCTGCATGGTTGCTGAAGTTGTTCATGTTACTCTTTGTTTTCTTGTGCATTTTGTAAGCATTACCTATCAACTGGGGCAATTATGGTATTTTGTTTTGTTTTCTCTAAAAATCAAAATGTTGTACTAAAACATCATTAAAATGGAGGAGAGTTTTACGTTCAAGAAATTGGTCTTTCAAACTAGGTTAAATAAAAGAATTGACTGATCATAAAGATAATTTAAATCGTGCTGAAATGGGTTTTATTTGTAATATATTTTTCCAATTTAGTAATAGCATTCAGAATAAATAATACAAATGTCTTGGGAATGTGTTTTGAGAAAAAATAGTATTTCAACATAATTTCACAATAAGGATTATTGTTGAATATTATTAACTGTTTTGTGTATATGAATTAGAATCAAATAAATCCTGACTCAGAATAGCTTATACGCCACATGAGTTGCAATGCAATTGAAAAAAATCTAGTAATAACATTTTTAATAAAACCTATATACATGTTTAATACCTTGCTTAATTGACTATATATTTATCTGTAGGTCTTAATCACAGTGTTTGTTGAAACTAAAATTGCTTAGCTCCAGAATCTACTTACATCAAAATTTATAAATTATTTTACAAGTAGTTATTTGTTTTTAATTCTCTTCTCCTAGATTGCATTCATCATTGTGTGTAAGCTAATCTGAAATAACACATTTTATAAGCACATGAAACAACTGGTCAAATGGGTAGTAACTTTTATGACACTATTAGTTGGTCTTTGAGCAATTTATTCTGACATTAGATGATAATGATATAATTATCACACTTCATCTAAATTTTTATGTCAATGTTTTATTTATTTTATACATTCTTAAAACTGTGTGATGCCCAAGTGACTTTTGATCAAGCTGTAAACCATTTCATTGATGATAATAAAGGAATCAGGAAACCCTTTCTAATCATTTTGACAATCTCACAACTGCATAAAGCAATGGCTGTCAAAGACTAAGATATAGAAAAGGAGTACATATCTTAAGTAGTGTTACGAGTGAATTGACAAAATAGTTAAAATTAGTCTGAGTTGCTTTAAAAAATGACAAGCCACTCCTACAGTTATCAAAAAATATATCACAGATAACTTCATACTTCTAACATAGTACAATGACTTATTTCAGTTAATAGGAGGATCAAATACCAATTTACATTTTTAAAAATTTTTAGCAGCATTAGTTTATTGATTTTTCATAGTCTGTCATCTCATATCATTTTTACCGTTATTTCAAACAATATTTTTTTAAAATTTATTCTCAGAGAATCATTGCTTTACAATATTGTGTTGGTTTCTGCCATACAACAATGAATCAGCTAAGTTCGGTCTCTCTTGAACCTCTCCCCCACCTCCATCTCATCCTGCCCCTCTAGGTTGTCACAGAACACTGGGTTTGAGCTCCTTGTGTTATAAAGCAACTTCCTACTAGCTATTTATTTTACATGTGATAATTTATGTTTCAGTGCTACTTTTTCAATTTTTCCAACCCTCTCTTTCCTTCACTGTGTCCACAAGTACGTTCTCTATGTCTGTGTTTCTCCTTCTGCCCTACAAATAGGTCCACGAGTACCATTTTTCTAGATCCCATGTACATGAGTTAATATACCATATTTGTTTTTTCTTTCTGGCTTTACTCTGTATAATAGGCCATTTTACATTTTTTGGAATGATTTTTCAATATAACTTATTTAAAAATTGAGCTTTTCAGATTGACAGGTGGAGATTTTTCCTTCATTATACTGTAATTATATATGCTATAACCTGCATCTGTGCTTTCTCATTCTTATGTTGATTAGGTTGCAATGTTTTATGAAATTAACATAAATTTTATTATTATAGTTTTATAATATATTTTAAATTTTAGACAAGGGAATATTCTTGCCTATCAATTAAACAATCTTAACATTTATATTATTATTTGGATATTGTTTTGCCAAAAATAGTGTTAGTCACTCAGTCCTGTCCAACTCTTTGGGACCCCATGGATGTAGCCCACCAGGCTCCTCTGTCCACAGAATTCTCCAGGAAAGAATGATGCAGTGGGTTGCCATTTTCTTCTCTAGGGAATCTTCCTGACCCAGGAATTGAACCCAGGTCTCCTGCATTATAGGCAGATTCTTTACCATTCTTTACCATTATAGGCAGTTTCTTTACCAGGGCTTCCATGATAGCTCATTTGGTAAAGAATCTGCCTGGAATGTGGGAGACCTGGGTTCAATTCCTGGGTCAGGAAGATCCCCTGGAGAAAGGAAAGGCTACCCACTCCAGTATTCTGGCCTGGAGAATTCCATGGACTGTATAGTGAATGGGGTTGCAAAGAGTTGGACAGGACTAAGCGACTTCCACTTTCACTTTATGGATTTCCCTGGTGGCTCAGACGGTAAAGCGTCTGCCTACAATGCGGCAGTCCTGGGTTCGATCCCTGAGTCTGGAAGATCTCCTGGAGAAGGAAATGGCAACCCACTCCAGTACCCTGGCCTGGAGAATCCCACGGATGGAGGAGCTTGGTGGGCTACATTCCATGGGGTTGCACATTGTGGGACATGACTAAGCAACTTCACTTTTTTTTTCTATAAGTTTTCACTTTCATCTCATGTTCAAAGCATTTGTTAATAAAATAAGCCACACATTATGTACAAATAAATAGTATGAATATTTATTAGAGAATTATCTAGTTTACTTTCAATATACTAACATTAAAAGAAAAAGAAATAGGAACAGCAGAGGATATATCCCCAAATTGAATGCTGACCAAAATCCAGACTTAAACAGTACTGAAAAGTCCAGCATCACAGCACATCTGAAGACCCAATTGGGAAAAGGGCCCATGAGGGAGACTTCAAATACAGTTCCTGGTTCCCATGTATAATCCCAGGATGCAAATAGATATCATCATCAACCTATGAACAAATTGCAAGCCTGGTTTCACATTAATGCTGTTGGTTTCCTTTCCTAAAACTTGGAATGTTGTTAAGCCTGGGGGTTGGTTGGCCAGCCTCCTCCAGGGGCTCAAGAATCTCAGAATTCTTTCTTATCTTAATTCTTTCCCATCTTATCTATGGTGCTGCAGGTCTTGCACTCACAGCAAGCCATCATTCATAGTCAAGGTGGTGTCCAGGCAGGTTAGAAGCAAGGTCAGAGGCCTGTTCTGCTTTGTCTCTGAAGCCTGAAGTGAAGTGAAGTCACTCAGTCGTGTCCGATTCTTTGCGACCCCATGGACTGTTGCCTACCACACTCCTGGGATTTTCCATGGGATTTTCCAGACAAGAGTACTGGAGTGGGTTGCCATTTTCTTCTCCAGGGGATCTTCCTGACCCAGGGATCGAACCCGGGTCTCCCACATTGTAGGTGGATGCTTTACCATCTGAG
Source organism: Dama dama (assembly GCF_033118175.1). Taxonomy (NCBI): domain Eukaryota; kingdom Metazoa; phylum Chordata; class Mammalia; order Artiodactyla; family Cervidae; genus Dama; species Dama dama. The sequence goes on from NC_083685.1 coordinate 33,449,511, forward strand.
CCACCAGGGAAGTCACAAGACTATTTATTTAATTTCCTGAACAGATATTTAGAATTTTTGTTGCTATTTTCAGAAAAAATCATTTTAATCAAGTATCTGGACACCCCACGGCACAATCGAACTGACACAGAAAATGAACTATCACAAGTCCACCTCTTGTCAACTTGGCACTATTATACATCTCCTTACATTATAATTAATCTCCAAATAAAGACAATAACCAAGTTGTGGCTCTGATTGTTATGATGCAACTAACTGTATACAACAGAACACATGCTAGCCCCTCCCCCAGAAGAAGTAAAGAACTTGAGTCCTGTTTACTCTTCTCCTTGATCAATGCTATGATGTAAAATTAGCAATCCTCATATGATGTCTTATGGTACATAGTAAGGAATAACAGAGTGAAGAAAACAAAGATATTTACATGCAAATATATTCATAACAAAAGAACTTCCCAGGTGGCACAATGGTAAAGAATTTGCCAGCCAAAGCAGGAGACACAAGAGACTTGGGTTTGATTCCTGGGTTAGGAAGATCCCATGGGCTAGAAAATGGCACCTGGATCCAGTTATTACCTGGAAAATTCCATGGACAGAGAAGCCTGGTAGAGTACAATCCAGAGAGTAGTAAATAAAGAGTTGGACATGACTGAGCGACTGAACACATATTCATAACAAAATGAGGACACACACTTGGCAATTAAAAGTCCTCATTTCTGTAACTGGCCCTGTGGTAGGACTTGTATCTACCTTCTTCCACCATTTGCTCTGTATAGCTTTTGCTTTCACTCTACAAGCCCCTTAGCTGGTCACTGCTCTTTATCTGGTAACCACATTTTCATTCTTAAAGGGTGCAAGTCTTTAGTAGTTCTGCCTGAATTGAATTGTGGCAATTTTCCATTAACCTTATTCAGAGAGAAAGACGCTAAGAGATCTGTATTCCAAATGTACTCCTTCACCTCCACTGTGGAGCAGTAGTCTGATTCCCTTTGGTAGTCAGCAACAATTACTTTAGCATGAACAAAAGCTCACTTCTTAGCCTTTTGAAAGTTATGAGGATTCCAAAGTGGCCAGGTAACTGTTTTAACTTGCAGTGCAGTGGAACCATTCATTGTGTCTCCTTGACGAAGAATGACTCCCTTTGCATCTAAGATCTCTGGGCTGGACTGGTAAAGCATACATTTGCAAAAAAAGGAGGAAAAAAATTTTGCTAATAGGTCATTAGTGGTAATAGTGATGTCATTCCCATTTCCCCTGATTCTGTACCTGTAACTCCTGGTGATGAGAGACACAGTACCTTATATTGGATGCTAATTCGGAGTACATAGAGTCTTCTGGGGAAGATTGCCCCAGCCCTGCAGAGTAATGCCACTTAGCTGGTACAATACTTAAGTCTTCAGTGAGCCACTGTGCCATTCCACCACACCAGCTACCTAAGGATAGTGGGGAGGCTGGCAACATCAGTGGATTCAATGAGCATGAGCCCATTGGTGCATTTCATTTGCTGTGAAGTGCAATCCTTGATCAGAAGCTATACTGTGTGGAGTATCAAGATGAAAGGTAAGTCATTTTCTTTCTTTCTTTCTTTTTTTGACTTAAGATAATAGAAATTTGGAGGACAGAAGTGCCATACTAAAAGTGGCGGTAGGGTTGGGTTTCCTCCGAAACCACTATGGAGGAGTCTTACCTTCTACCTTTCTTCTTCCAGTTCTTGAGGTTCTAGGCATTCCTCTACTTGGGGCCACATCACCACAATCTCTGCCTCCATCTTCCTGTGGGATTCTCTGTCTTTTCCATGTGGTCTTGTCCTTTTCTGTCTCTTTTAAGGACAGCTAAGTTGTTATTATTATTTTTTAATTCATGGGTAGTAGCATTGTCAGAAGCACTGCGTGCAGGGGGCGAAAATAAAAAAAAAAACACACATCCAGATTAACCATCTGTTATAGTAAAAACTAAATACTGCCCTTCTATGATGGAAATTATTCACTGTAATCAACCTTCCACTAGGTGGCTGGATGGGCAGCCCTGTAAATTGTGCGATATCAGGGACTTGATGTTGGTCTGTGCTGCTGACAGATTGAGACTCAGCTGTGTTCATAGACAGTCAACAGAAGTCCATGTTTCTGGGCCCATGCCTCACCTCCATCTCTGCCATCAAGCCCACTTTGTCCATGAGCTCATTGGGTGATGACAGGGTGGCTGGGGAAAGAGCTGACTGGTATCCATCCACCTGATTATTAAAATCCTCTCAAGCTGTGGTGGGCATTCATGTGGGACACAAATATATTCATGCTTTTTGTCCGCTTAGAGAGACATAGTTGCATGTCTTTTACCCAGATACTCTTGTTACCAGTTTTCCAGATGTGCTCCTTCCAAGTTCCTGACCATTGAATCACCCTTTTGGTCATAGTATGTGACTCAGTATGTAATCACATGTATGTCCATTTCTTCTTCCCAGTAAAGTGAATAACTAGGTCCTGTGTTCTGTTCTCTGTCCACTGAAAGGATTTTCTCTCCACACTGCCTTTCAGGGACATCCCATAAAGGGGCAGTAGCACAGCAGCTGTCCACTTCCAAGTGGTCCCTGCATAGCATGCAGACCCCTCTGTAAACCAGGCCTGAGTCTTCTCCTCCTCTGCTCCCCATGGGAGCTCCCCATGGGGTCATAGGTGCTGGGTGAGGGAGAGAAGGCAGGAGTGAACAGAAACAGGCACTACATGTATTTGGACCACTTTATCTATTTACTATGCCTTCAGGGCCTGACCAGACTCAATCACATATAAATCACTTCCATTAGATGATGGAGCACTGATGTACATGCCCAACCTTATAGCTTCAGACAACACACAGTTCATGGTGAGCAGTCCAGGTCACGTGATAACTCGGTGGCCCACGGTTCAGCATTCAGTCTCTACTAAAGCTCAGCAGTGGGCCTAGGAGTTGTTTCCCAAAAGAAAAATAGCTATTTACAGAGGATAGTAGGCCTTTTTTCTAAAATCCTAAGGGCCTGGACTGGGATGCAATTGGAGGGACCCGTCAAAGCGTTAAAAAGCAGCCTTACCTCCATGACACTTCAAGCACCACTTGATCTGCAGGATCTCTTGGCCCAAGGTAGGAAGTAGATTGTCCAGCAGCCTGGACCTGGTATAGAGCCCTCTCTTGTTCTGTGCATGCACACTTAGTCACTTCAGTCATGTCTGGCTCTTTGCAACCTTATAGACCTTAGCCCACCAGTCTCCTCTGTCTGTGGGATTCTCCAGGCAAGAATACTGGAGTGGGTTGCCATGCCCTCCTCCAGGGCATGGATCAAACTCACATCTCTTATATCTCCTGCATTGAGCTCCACTCAAATTAGCAACTTCTCAAGTCATGTGGTAGTTGGAATGAAATGACACCTTCAGGACAGGAATAAGTTACCTCTAAAACCCAAAGTCTTCCTAGGTGCTGTGCCTCTTTTTGGTTGTAGAAAAGGCTGGGTGTAGCCACTTATCCTTCACCTAAAAAAATTATTGTGCATGAAGTATACCACATGATTTCTACAGATTTCACTGAGGTAGAATTCCTGAGTTTTTATCAGGTTTATTTACCATACTCTGACTAGCATATACCTTACTAGTCAGTGTAGAATAGTTTCTAATTCTTGCTCACTAGGTCCAATCAGAACAATGACATCAATATAATGGACCAGTGTGGCATCTTGTGGATGGGAAACCTGATAAAGTTGTTGGTGAACGGAATTACGACATCAAACCAGAGGGTTTATATACCTCTGGGAGAGGACAGTAAATGTGATTTGCTGGCCTTGCCAGCTGAAAGTAAACTGTTTCTGTTAGTCTTTAATAAAAGGTATTGAGAAAAAAGCATTTTTTAGATAAACAGCTGCATAAATGGTACCAAGGATGCGTTCATTTGCTCATGTAATGAAATCAATCCATTACCACAGCTGCAATTGGAATCATCACCTGGTTAAGTCTATAGCAATCCCTGTTCTTACTCTAAAACCATCTGTCTTCTGCACAGGCCAGTAGGTGAGATTAATGGGGTGTGATGAGAGGTCCCACCTCAGCCTTTCTCAAATCCTTGATCATGGTGTTAATCTCTGCAATCTCTCCAGGAATGCAGTTTCTTTGGACTTAACTATTTTCCTAGATAGAGACACTTCTGGTAGCTTCCACTTGATCTTTCCTAACATAATTGTCCTCATCACACAGTTAGAGAATCAGTATGGGTCTTCTTTTAGCTACTGAGTTTATCTATTTCAATTAGGCTTCAGAACTGTGGAAATTACAAGATGGGTGTGGGGACCACTGGGCCCATTGTGAGATGGACCTGAGATAAAACTCCACTGGTCATCTGACCTCCATAACCCCTACTCGGAGTCACAGTGATGCTTTTGGTCTCCTGTATTTACTGTCAGTTGATAGTCAGCATCCAGTTGTTCCTGAAAATGAGTTTATTTCCTTTTCCCAGATGCACAGTTAACCCTAAGGCTGTGGTTCCCATTAGGAAAGGCTGAGAGAAAGATTCACAATATAAATTGGCAGCCTGAAAGGAACCCAGCCTCCCATTAATTCAAAGCATTCTGGGGCTGTAAACTGGCTCAAGTCTGGGAGATTAAGGGACCATGACACTCTGCTTTAATGATTCAGTTTAGACGTTTGCTTACTTGACTTAGGACTTTACTGCTCACACAGATCAAGTAAGAATTTAATATTCTTCCTATATATTTCACTGTAGGGAAACCATGATCAACTAGCCAATATCTCAGGTCTGTGGAATTTGGTTCTGATTGCTTCTCTGGCTCTGCAGCCATTACCATGCCCGCCTTGCTTTTGCAGTTGAGAACTATAACTTGGCCCCTGCTACCTGGGGATCAAATTACTCTAATTGAATTTAGACTTCCCAGTTCAGTGACTGCAGTTCTCCTGTTATGTCTGGCCTGCGGAGGCCTGCTCTTCAATGATGCAGGAATTACTCTCACAAGTCATTTTTGCCATAGAAGAGGATAAAAGTATGTCTTTAAGACTATCTCAGCAAGGGATGAGTTAGATGGACTCCAGGCTACACATTTATAACCAGCCTCCTGTTCACATTTCCTGAGGAATGAGGCAGGTGGCCTCTAGGATAGATATTTGCAATGAACCCTGTTTGCACTTTGAGATGGTAATAACAGAAATAGTGTAAATAGCTGGTCTTTGCCTCTTAGACACTTTAAGATTACAGCTATGGCAGGAACAGAGAGGGGCTAAACCCTGTTTGATTAAAAGATCAATAAGTCACCTATTTCCCATCCTTGGGTCAAGGGAGACACTGAATGTATGAAGAAAGATTCCTTGGGAGTCAGGAAGGAGGGGGCACCACCCCATAATAGGTGATACTAATATCCCAAAGGCTTTTGGGCTGGAATCCAGCCTGGACAAAAGTTGCACACAGATGTTGGGGAGCGTGCTAGGTTAGGTGTGGAAAAAGAAACTAGATAATTGGTCAAAGGTAAAGAAAGAACTGCCCTATATAAATGACTTAACTGCCTCTTTACTGCCCTATTCCTCATTAGAGAGGACACCACATCTGCTCTCTGTAGGTTTGTATCTCTGCCTTGCTTCTATATTAAACAAATAGTTTCTCTGTGTGGGCTTCCCTGATAGCTGCTGAGTTAGTAAAGAATCCTCCTGCAAAGCAGGAGACTCTTGTTTGATTCCTGGGTCAGGAAGATCCCCTGTAGAAGGGAACGGCTACCCACTCCAGTATTCTGGCCTGGAGAATTCCATGGACTGTATAGACCACAGGGTTGCAAAGAGTCAGATACAACTGAGTGACTTGCACTTTCTCTGTGTGCTCTCCCACCTTGCACATACATATTAGTTGCTCAGTCGTGTCTGACTCCCTGCAACCCCATGGACTATAGTCTGCCAAACTTCTCTGTCCGTGAAATTTTCCAGGCAAGAACACTGGAGTAGATTTCCATTTTCTTCTCCAGGGGAATCTTCCTAACCCAGAGGTTGAAGCTGGGTCTCCTACATGGCAGGCAGATTCTTTACCTTCTGAGCTACCTGGGCTGTGTCTCTAATAATAAACTTTGTACATGATATTAACAGTTTAGACTCTTTGAGAGATGCATTTTTCAGTGGGAGCAAGGACCAGGGAATTTTGCTTCTAACCTCTAGCCCCTGGTGGACTTGCAGCTAGGATTCCTGGTTTTCATCAAGGCTATCCAGGTTCAACTCTGGGGCAGAGAACTAAGGGTTCACTTCAAGTCACCACTCACTGCTGTCTCTCCAAGATCACCAGTGTGAGTGAATAGGTCTTAAATGACAAATAAACTCTAGCATTTTAATCTCCTCAAGCCTTTGAATTCCTCAGCCAGCTGATGTGAGGGGCCAACTTGTTAGAAAAGTCTCTGTTGCTGGGAAAGATTGAAGGCAGGAGGAGAAGAGGATGACAAAGAATGAGATGGTTGGATGGTATCACCAATTCAATGGACATAAGTTTGAGCAAGCTCTGGGAGATGGTGATAGACAGGGGAGCCTGGTATGCTGCAGTCAGTGGGGTTGCAAAGAGTCAGACATGACTGAGTGACTCAACAACAACAACAAAATTCAAGCAAGATAGGTCTGGCATGTCTAATTTTCTCATAGTGGGTATATGATCAGGCCACTCAAGATGGCTGTTCTCTTGTCCCTGTCCATCCCTTGTTGACCAGTCCTTGCTTCATCTACTCCCTATGCACATGACTGACCTACCTACATACTTGATCCAGGTACCCAGCTAGTGATTGTTCCCACTAGCTTATCAAAAGGACAGTGAGAGTTGTCCCATCTGCTGGTTTCCCTCACAACCAGTGAGCCAACCTGATGTCAATCCCCGTATAACTGGTAAGCTCTCCCCGCACCTGGGAGCAAAGACTGCTGCACTGTCTTGCTGCTGCAGTTATCCAGGCTCTATTCCAGGACCTTGCAAGTAAGATTTCCTCACCCATTAAACTAATGACGTCTCTGTTGCTGACACTGGGCTCTTTCTTTGGTCTTGAAGCTGGGCAAGCACAAGGCTTGCAGGTCCGTGGGGTGCAGCCCAAGAGTGGACCTCTTTTTGATCCAAGTTTTAGTCAACCAGCCTGGCAAGCTGTACATACCTTCCTCTGAGCTGTGACATCAAGGCAGCATCTCTCCTTAGTCAGCCTGTATCAGCAAATTAAGCCCGATCAAACTTACTTTCCTACCATTATTCAACATGCTTAATTTCCCACACAAGTTCTCTAGAATTTGTCTGTGTAAATTAGAACATTCAAGTAGTTATCTAATTTACATACATGATTATGGAGGCTGAGGAGATTACGATTTTGGAGGCTAGGAGAACCAATTATGGAGTTCCAGGTTGAGTCCAAAACTGAAGATGGAAGACTAATGACTCAGCTTGAAAACAGTCAACTGGGTGTTGTTTTAGCTTTGGCTCCATCCCTTCATTCTTTCTGGAGTTATTTCTCCACTGACCTCCAATAGCATATTGGGCACCTACAGACCTGGGGAGTCCATCTTTCAGTGTCCTATCTTTTTGCCTTTTCATACTGTTCATGGGGTTCTCGAGGCAAGAATACTGAACTGGTTTGCCATTCCCTTCTCCAGTGGACCACATTCTGTCAGACCCCTCCACCATGACCCGACCGTCTTGGGTGGCCCCACACGGCATGGCTTAGTTTCATTGAGTTAGACAAGGCTGTGGTCCTTCTCAGATTGGCTAGTTGTCTGTGATTGTGATTTCAGTCTGTCTGCCCTCTGAGGCCCTCTCTCAGCACCTACCATCTTACTTGGGTTTTTCTTACTTTGGATGTGAGTTATGTCTTCAGGGCCACTCCAGCAAAGCTCAGCCGCTGCGCCTCACCCTGGACATGGGGTAGCTCCTCTTGGCTGCGCTCCTGCGCCGTCACAGCCTTATGGCAGAAAGTGAAGAAGAACTAAAGAGCCTCTTGATGAAAGTGAAAGAAGAGAGTGGAAAAGTTGGCTTAAAGTTCAACATTCAGAAAACTAAGATCATGGCATCTGGTTCGATCACTTCATGGCAAATAGTTGGGGAAACAGTGTCTGATTTTATTTTTCTGGGCTCCAAAATCACTGCAGATGCTGATTGCAGCCATGAAATTAAAAGACACTTACTCCTTGGAAGGAAAGTTATGACCAACCTAGACAGCATATTAAAAAGCAGAGACATTACTTTATCAACAAAGGTCTATCTAGTCAAGGCCATGGTTTTTCCAGTGGTCATGTGTGGATGTGAGAGTTGGACTATAAAAAAAGCTGGGCGCCGAAGAACTGATGCTTTTGAACTGTGGTGTTGGAGAAAACTCTTGAGAGTCCCTTGAACTGCAAGGAGATCCAACCAGTCCATCCTAAAGGAGATCAGTTCTGGGTGTTCATTGGAAGGACTGATGTTGAAGCTGAAACTCCAATACTTTGACCATCTGATGAGGAGAGCTGACTCATTAGAAAAGACCCTGATGCTGGGAAAGATTGAGGACAGAAGGAGAAGGGGACAACAGAGGATGAGATGGTTGGATGGCATCACCAACACAACGGACATGAATTTGGGTGGACTCCGGGAGTTGGTGATGGACAGGAAGGCCTGGCGTGCTGCGGTTCATGGGATCGCAGAGTCGGACACAGCTGAGTGACTGAACTGAACTGAACTAAAGACAGTCAGGGATAGAGAACAAATTCTCCTTGATGTTGTCTTTTTGGTTCTATTCAGGCCTTCAATGAATGGCATGAAGTCCACCTACACTGGGGAGGGCAACTTGCTTTACTCAATCTACAAATTCAAAAATTCAGAAACACTTTCACCAATATACTCAGAATAATGTTTCAGCAGACACGGGTGCTTCCCAGGTGGTACAGTGGTAAAGAATCTGCCTGCCAATGAAGGAGATGCAAGAGATGCATGTTTGATCCCTGGGTCAGGAAGATCCCACTCCAGGAAGCAGCAACTCCTTCCAGTATTCTTGCACACACACATAAATACTTAGGCACCTTGGACCCATTCAAGTGGAAACATGAATCATCATATTATTTGAGTCTAAACTCAATTTACTTTTATTTATGTTTGTCCTAGTATTTTCCTAAAATTTTCTGGGTTGTATGTTTTTATCAAGAATATTTTAGTTTTATAACATCAAAATCTAGATTCTCTGTTTTTAAAATATTTTCTGTCCTTGTATACCTGCCAGGCAAAACAAGTACCTTGAAAAATATTTACAAAGTTAGAATTGCCTAAATCTAACTCTTGGAAGTAGGATTTCTGAAATTCTTGTTACACAGTTTATAAATATCTTCTTTGTTCTTCATATTCTATAGATTTAATATAACTATATTATATTTTAAATATTCAGTCTCACAACTCATGTATGTTGTAATTCTAAGGTCTCTCTCTCTCTCTTTTTTTTTCAGTTCTGTTGTATTTTTAATCTTTTTTTTTTTTTTTTTTCTGTAATTTTGTTTAGTCTTTCTTCCAGGAAATTTTATGCAACATGTTTTCAAATGTTTCAACAAAGTGTCTGGATCCTTAAATTTCTCATATTTAGTTTATTTCTCTGATTTATTCTGAATGAAGTTTTTGGCATTCATATCCAATTAATTTTTTTTTCCTCATTGGATTCATTCCAGAATTAACTACATCTATTGAGTATTTTAGTGTGATAATTATATTTCTCTATTTATTTCAATTAATTATTTTGGATGTATATTTGGTTTTGATTTATATAATTTGTTTTCTTTGATAATTTTTATTGTTTTTATAATAAATATTTTTCTTCCTTCACTCTACTTAGGGTCTTCTTTTGAGAATGTGATGCTATTTACATCTCACTAGTGACTTAATCTTTTGATTATTCAGTTGGTTGGTGCTTTTCTTTTTTACTATTTATTTTGTATTATAGTGTAGCTAATTAACGAGCTAGTGATAAAGAACCCACCTGCTAGTGCAGAAGACGTAAGATTTGCAGGTTTGATCCCTGGGTCAGAAAGATTCCCTGTAGGAGGGCATGGCAACCCATGTTAGTACTTTTTCCTGGAGAATCTCATGGACAGAGGAGCCTGGAGGACTACATTCCATAAGGGTTGCAAAGAGTCAGACACCACTGAATTGACTTAGCATAGCCAATTAACAATCTTGTGACAGCTTCAGATGAACTCAAGGGTACATATACATGTATGCATTCACACCCAAACTCCCCTTCAATCCAGGCTGCCATATAACACTGATCAGAGTTTCATATGCTAGACAAAAAATCCTTGGTTATCCAGCTTTTAATATAGCAGTGTGCACATGTCCATCCCAAACTCCTTACCTATTCTTTCCCATGGCAACTGTAAATTTATTTTCTAAATCTGTGAGTCTCTTTCTGTTTTGTAAGCAAGTTCATTTGTATCATTTCTTTTTAGTTTCCATACATAAGGGATGTCATTTCTCCATCTCTGCCTGACTTCACTCAATGTTACAATCTCTGGGTTCATTCATGTTGCTGTGAATCACATCATTTAATTATTTTAAAGACTGACTACTATTCCACTGAATACATGTACAGCATCTTACTGAGTTTTTTATCCATTGATGGGCATTTAGGTTGTTTCCATGCCTTAAATATTGTAAACCTGCTGCAATGAACATTGGGGTGCATGTATTACTTGGGATCATGTTTTTCTCCATTTATACGCCCAAGAGTGGGATTGCAGACTCATATGGCAACTCTATTTTTATTTTTTTAATGAACTTCCACAGTATCATTAAAAACAATGCTGCTAAAATGCTGCACTCAATATGTCAGCAAATTTAGAAAACTCGGCAGTGGCCACAGGACTGGAGAAGGTCAGTTTTCATTTCAAATCCAAAGACAGGCAATGCCAAAGAATGTTCAAACTACCACAAACTTGCACTCATCTCACACACTAGCAAACTAATGCTCAAAATTCTCCAAACTAGGCTTCAACAGTACATGAACTGAGAACTTCTGGATGTTCAAGCTGGATTTAGAAAAGGCAGAGGAACCAGAGATCAAATTGCCAACATCCATTGGATCATAGAAAAAGCAAGAGAGTTCCAGAAAAACATCTACTTCTGCTTTATAGACTACGCCAAAGACTTTGACTGTGTGGATCACAACAAACTGTGGAAAATTCTTCAAGAGATGGGAATACCAGACCACTTGACCTGCTTCCTAAGAAATCTGTATGCAAGTCAAGAAGAAACAGTTAAAACCAGACATGGAACCATGGACTGGTTCCAAATTAGGAAAGGAGTACTTCAAGTCTGTTTACTGTCACCCTGCTTATTTAGCGTATATGCAGAGTCCGTCATAGAAAATGACAGGCTGGATGAAGCACAAGCTGGTATCGAGATTGCCAGGAGAAATATCAATAACCTCAGATATGCAGATGATACGACCCTTATGGCAGAAAGCAAAGAGGAACTGAAGAGCCTCTCAATGAAGGTGAAAGAGGAAAGTGAAAAAGTTGGCTTAAAACTCACCATTCGAAAAATGAAGATCATGGCATCTGGTCCCATCACTTCAAGGCAAATAGATGGGGAAACAATGGAAACAGTGAAAGACTTCACTTTCTTGGGTTCCAAAATCACTGCAGATGGTGACTAAATGGTGACTGCAGCCATGAAATTAAAAGATGCTTGCCCCTTGGAAGAAAAGCTCTGACCAACCTAGACAGCATATTAAAAAGCAGAGACATTACTTTGCTGACAAACTTCTGTCTAGTCAAAGCTATGATTTTTCCAGCAGTCATGTATGAATGTGAGTGTTGGGCTATAAAGAAGGCTGAGAACCAAAGAATTGATGCTTTTGAACTTTGATGTTAGAGAAGACTCTTGAGAGTCCCTTGGACTGCAAGGAGATCCAACCAGTCCATCCTAAAGGATCAGTCCTGAATATTCATTGGAAGGACTGATGCTGAAGGGCAAGTTCCAATACTTTGGCCACCTGATGTGAAGAATTGACTCATTGGAAAAGACCCTGATGCTGGGAAAGATTGAGGGCAGGAGGAGAAAGGGATGACAGAGGATGAGATGGTTGGATGGCATCACCAACTCAATGGACATGAGTTTGAGCAAACTCCATGAGTTGGTGATGGACAGGGAAGCCTGGCGAGCTGCAGCCCATGGGTCACAGAGTTGGACCTGATTGAGCCACTGAACTGAACTGAACTGATACTATTCTTTACAGTGGCTGTTCCAACTTACATTTCTAGGAGTGTTCCCTTCTCTCCATACCCTCTCAGCATTTACTGTTTATAGATTTTTTTTTCACAACAATAAAAGATGTTTATCAGTTTTCATAATCAATAGCCAGACAAAAAATAGCAGATAATTACAACTGCAAGTCATAATGGGAACATGATTAACTTAACAATATAAAATATTTACATACAATTTAAGGCGGGGGGGGGGGTCAAGCAGAGTGATGTGGTAAGTTGTAGTGCATACATACATGCACATGTTTTCATTCACCCAGTCAAGCTATGTATTTTGGTTGATACATTTAATATATTTACATTCAAGATAATTATTGATCCTATTACCAATTTCTTAAATATTTTGGGTTATTTTCTGTAGGTCTTTTCCTTCTCTTGTGTTTCCTACCTAGAGAAATTCCTTTAGCACTTGTTTTAAAGCTAGTTTGGTGGCACTGAATTCTTTCAACTTTCACTTGTCTGGAAAGCTTTTGATTTCTCCATCAAATCTAAAGGAGAGTCTTGCTTAGTAGAGTGTTCTTAGTGGTAGGTTCTTTCCTCTCATCACTTTAAATATATCATGCCATTCCCTTCTGGCTTGTTGAGTTTCTGTTGAGAAACCAGCTGATAACCTGATGGGAGTTCCCTTGATGTTATTTGTCATTTTCCCCTGGCTCTTCTAATATTTTTTTCTCTGTCTTTAATTTTTGTCAGTTTGATTACTATGTGTATTGGTGTGTTCTTCCTTGGGTTTATCATTCCTGGCAGTCTCTGTGCATCCTGGACTTGGCTGACTATTTCCTTTCCTATGTTAGGGAAGTTTTCAGCTATTATCTCTTCAAATATTTTCTCAGGTCCTGTTTTGATCTTTTCTCTTTCTGGGACCCCTATAAGGCAAATGTTGTGCATTTAATATTGTCCCAGAGGTCTCTTAGTCTGTCTTCATTTCTTTTCACTCTTTTTTATGTACTCTGTTCTGTGACAATGATTTCCACCTTTCTGTCCTCCAGGTCATTTATCTATCTTCTAGTGCATTATTCACGTCTGTTTGTCCTTTAGTTCTTCTATATCTTTGGTAAAAATTTCTTGCATCATCTCAATATTTGCCTCCATTCCCCACCCCCACACCCCACCCCGAACCTGGATCAACTTTACTATCATTATTCTGAATACTTTTTTTCTAGAAGGTTGCCCATCTCCACTTCATTTATTTGTTTTTCTGAGGTTTTATCTTGTCCCTTCATCTGAGGGCTTCGCTAATATCTAAGCTGGTAAAGAATCTGCTTGCAAAGCAGGAGACCCCATTCCAATTCTTGGGTCAGGAAGATCTGCTGGAGAAGGGATAGGCTACCCACTCCAGTATTCTTGGCCTTCCCTTATTCTCAGCTATTAAAAAAGAATCCACCTGCAGTGTGGGATACCTGGGTTTGATCCCTGGGCTGAGAAGATCCCCTGGAGAAAGGAACAGCTATCTGCTCCAGTATTCTGGCCTGGAGAATCCCGTAGACTAGCCCATGGGGTTTCAAAGAGTCAGACACTACAGAGGGACTTTCACATTTCACTTCATCTGGGACATAGCTCTCTGCTTTTCTCATTATGATTAATTTTCTGTAATACGGTTTTTGCTTTAGCTTCTGTGAAACTGTGCTTCTTCTTTCTTCTGTCTTCCTTCTGATGGATGAAGTTGAGACTTGTGTAAGCCCCTTGATGGGAGGGACTGGTGATGGGAAAAACTGGGTCTTGGTCTGATGGGCAGGGCCCTGCTCATTAAAGCTTTAATTCAATTATCTGCTGATGGGTGGGTTTGCACTCCCTCGCTGGTAGTTGTTTGGTCTAAGGTGACCCAGCCCTTGGGTCTAAGGGCTCTATAGTAGGATTAATGTCAAATTCCAGAGGGTTAATTCCAAGGGGGACCTTCCAGTGCCCCTGTCCCTGTGGTGAGCCCCTGACAACCCATGCCTCCCCAGGTAGGTGGAGGCCTTCCAACACTAGCAAGTAGTTTTGGTTCGGTCTCCTGTGGGGCCACCGCTCCTCTGTAATGGGTTTTGGTGCATGCAAAATTTTTTTTGTGCCCTCCAATACTGGAGTCTCTCTTTCACTTAGTCCTCTGGGAGGCTTATAGTCAAATTCTGCTGGCCCTCAAGACCAGATTCCCTGGGGATTCCCCATCCCTTTTTCAGATCCCTAGGCTGGGAAGCCTGATGTGGGGTTCAGAACCTTCACAATAGTGTGAGAACTTCTTTGTTATTATTCTACTCCATTCTGTGTGTCACTCACCTGGGGTGTCTAGGATTTTACTTTACCTTGATTGTACCCCTCCTATCATTTCACTTGGCTACTTCTTTGTCTTTGGACCTGGAGTATCATTTTTTTGGTGGGTTCCAGCATCCTCCTGTTGATGGCTCTTCAACAAGTAGTTGCAATTTTGGTGCTCTTACACGAGGAGATGAGCACGTGTCCTTTCTTTTGAATGGAAAGCCCCCTTTTGTGAATTTTTTGATGATAGCCATTCTGGCTATTTTGAGATAATATCTCCTTGTAGTTTGATTTGAATTTCTCTAATAATCAGCAGTGTTGAACATCTTTTTAATGTGCCTCTTGGCCATCTGTATGTCTTCTTTGGAGAAATGTCTATTTAGGTTTTCAGCCCGTTTGTTCATTGGATGGTTTGTTTTGATGTTCTTAAGCATCATAATCTGTTTTTAAATTTTGGAGACCAATCACTTGTTGGGAGGGTTGTCTTTTCATTTTGTTTAATTTTTCCTTTGTTGTGCAGAAGTTTTTGAATTTGAGTGGGTCTCATTTCTTAATTTTTGTTTTTATTTCTGTTATTCTTGGGAAGAGATAAAAAGATGTTGCTGTAATTTATGTCATAGAGTGCTCTGACTATGTTTTCCTCTGAGAGTTTTATATTGTCTAGTATCACATTTATGTCTTTCACCTATTTTGGGCTTATTTATGTGAATGGTGTTAAAGAATCATCTAATTTCATACTTTAACATGTAGCTGTCCACTTTGTCCAACACCATTTGTTGAAGAGACTGTCTTTCCAGCATTCTGTAGTCTTGCCTCCTTTGTCACAGATTAATTGACTATAGGTGCATGGGCTTATTTCTGGGTTTTTCTTTTCTATTCCATTGATATATATTCCTCTTTTTGTGCCAGCACCATAGTGTTTTGATGACTCTAGCTTTGTAATATAGTCTGAAGCCAGAAAGCCTGATTCCTCCAGCTCTGTTTTTCTTTCTCATGATTGGTTTGACTATTCAGGGTCTTTTGTGTTTCCATACTAATTTTAAGATTTTTTTGTTGTTCAGTTGCTTAGTCTTGTCTGACTCCTTATGATGCCATGGACTGTAGCACACCAGGCTTCCCTGTCCTTCACCATCTCCGAGAGCTAGCTCAAACTCATGTCCACTGAGTCAGTGATACCATCCAACCATCTGGTCCTCTGTCATCACCTTCTCCTCCTGCCGTCAATATTTCCCAACATCTGGGCCTTTTCCAATGAGCCAGTTCTTCACATCAGATGGCCAAAGTATTGGAACTTCCCCTTCAGCATCTGTCCTTGCAATGAATATTTAGGACTGATTTCCTGTAGGATGGACTGGTTTGATCTCCTTTCAGTCCAAAGGACTCTCAAGAGTCTTCTCCAGCATCATAGTTAGAGAACATCATTCTTTGGTTCTCAACCTTCTTTGTGGTCCAACTCACCATAGCTTTGACTATATGGACCTTTGTTGGCAAAGTAATGTCTCTGGTTTTTAATATGGTGTCTAGGTTTGTCATAGCTTTTCTTCCAAGGAACAAGTATCTTTTAATTTCATGGCTGCAGTCATCATCCACAGTGATTTCAGAGCCCAAGAAAATAAAGTATATCACTGTTTCCTTTGTTTCCCCATCTATTTGCCATGAAAGGTGGGATTGGATGCAGTGATCTTAGTTTTTTGAATGTTGTGTTTGAAGCCAGCTTTTTCACTCTCTTCTTTCACCTTCATTAAGATGCTCTTTAGTTCCTCTTCACTTTCTGTCATAAGGGTCATGCCATCTGCAAATTTGGAGATTATTGATATTTCTCCTGGTAATCTTGATTCTACCTTGTGCTTCATCAAGCCCAGCATCTTGCATGATGTACTCTGCACATAAGTTAAACAAGCAGCATGAGAACATACAGCTTTGATGTACTCCTTTTCCAATTTTTAAACAGTCCCTTGTTCCATGTCTGGTTCTAACTGTTGCTTCTTGACCTGCATATAGGTTTCTCAGGAGACAGGTAAGTTGGTGTGGTATTCCCATTTCTTTAAAAATTTTCCTAGTTAAGTGATAACTGGCATTGGCAATTTGATAGGTTGAACCCAAAGATTGCCTTGGGTAGTATCATCATTTTGACAACATTTATTCTTCCAACGTACAAACATGGTGTATCTTTCCATCTATTTGTGTCTTGTTGGAGTTCTTTCAGATGCATCTGCTATTTTCAGGATAAAAATCTTCTGTTTCCTTAGGTAGATTTATTTCTAGATATTTTACTCTTTTTGATGCAATAGTAAATGGGATTGTTTCTTGAGTTTCTCTTTCTGATCTTTCACTGTTAGTATGTAAAAATGCAAGAAATTGCTTAGTATTAATTTTGTAATCTGTACTTTTACCAAATTCATTGATGAGTTCTAGTATTTTTCTAGTAATATCTTTAGGATCTTCTATGTATAATATCATGTCATTTCCAGACAATGAGTTTAACTTCTTTTCCAACTTGGGTACACTTATTTCTTTTTCTTCTCTGATTGCTGTAGTTAGGACTTCCAAAACTATGTTGAATAATTATGTCGAGAATGGATAGTGCAGTCTCTCGGGACTAAACCAGGAAGAAATTGAAAATATGAACACAAAAATCATAAGCACTATAATTGAGACTGTGATTTAAAAAATCCCAGCAAATAAAAGTCCAGAAACTGATGGCCTCACAGGAGAACTCTAGCAAACATTTAGAGAATAATTAACAGATATACATCGGAGATGGATCCTTGTCTTGTTTCTGATCCTATAGAAAATGATTTCGTCTTTTCACCATTGAGTATGGTGTAAGCTGTAGGTTTGTTGTATATGACTTTTGCTATGTTGAGGTATATGCCATCTGTTCACTCTTTCTGGAGGCTGTCTATCATAAATGGGTGCTGAATTTTGTTGAAAGCTTTCTCTGCATCTATTGAGATGATTGTATGGTTCTTATTCTTAATTTGTTGATGTGGTGTATCATATTGGTTGACTTGTTGATACTGAAAAACACTTGCATCCCTGGGATGAATGTCACTTGATCATGTTATAAGATCTTTTTAATCTATTGTTGGATTCAGATTGCTAGTATTTCATTGAAGATTTTTACACCTATGTTCATCAGTGATATTAGCCTGTAAGTTTCTTTTTTTGTGGTATCTTTGTTTGATTTTGGTATCAGTGTGATGGTGATCTCATAGAATGAGTTTGGAAATTTTCCTTCTTCTGAAAGTTTTTGGAAGAATTTCAGATGGATAGGTGTTAATTCTTCACTAAGTGTTTGACAGAATTTTTTTTCTGTGAGGCCATCAGGTTCTGGCCTTTTCTTTGTTGGGAGTTTTAAAATCACAGTTTCAATTTCAGCGCTTGTGACTGAGCTGTTCATATATTCTATTTCTTCTTGGTTCAGTCTTGGAAGACTGCACTACTCTAAGAGTTGGTCCATTTCTTCCAGACTATCAATTTTATTGGCATAAAGTAGCTTGTAGTAGTCTCTTATGATCCTTTATATTTCTGTGGAGTCATTTGTAACTTCTTTTCATTCCTAATTTTATTAATTTGCATCTTCTCCCTTTTTTGCTTAATGAGTATAGCTAAAGGTTTATCCATTTTTATTGTCTTTTCAAAGAATCAGCTCTTAGTTTCATTGACTATTGCAAATATTTTCTTTGTCTCTACTTCATTTATTTCTGCTCTGAAGTTTATGATCTCTTTTCTTCTACTAAATTTAGGTTTTGTTTGTTCTTTCTCTAGCTATTTTAGGTGTAATCTTATGTGGTTTATTTGAGATTGTTCTTGTTTTTTGAGGCAAGATTGTATTGCTGTAACTTTCTTCTTAGAACTGCTCTTTCTGCATCCCATAGGTTTTAGATTATTTTGCTTTCTTTTTGGTCTTGTAGTTTTAGATCATTTTACTTTCTTTTTGGTCTTGTTTTTGTACCCACCTAGCCAGTCTATGTCCTTTAATTGGTAAAATTAGTCCATTTATATTTAAGGTAATTATAGATATGGATAATCCTACCGGAACTTCCCAGGTGGCTCAGTAATAAAGAATCCATCTGCGAATGTGGGGGATGAGGGCTAGATCCCTGGGTGGGAAAGATCCCCTGGAAAAGGAAATGACCCCATACTCCAGTATTCTTGCCAGGGAAATCCTATGGTCAGCTAATGGTGGGCTAATCCAATGGTGGGCTAAATTCTTGGGGTTGCAAGGGTTGGGCATGACTTAGCGAATAGCAGCAACATGATTTTATTAGTTTAGTTCAGTTCAGTCACTCAGTCGTGTCCGACTCTTTGCAACCCCATGAAGTGCAGCACTCCAGGCCTCCCTGTCCATCAGCAACTCCCAGAGTTTATGCAAACTCATGTCCATTGAGTCGGTGATCTCATCCTCCATCGTCCCCTCCTGCCCTCAATATTCCCCAGCATCAGGGTCTTTTCAAATAAGTCAGCTCTTTGCATCAGGTGGCCAAAGTATTGGAATTTCAGCTTCAACTTCAGTCCTTCCAATGAACACCCAGGACTGATCTCCTTTAAGATGGACTGGTTGGATCTCCTTGCAGTCCAAGGGACTCTCAAGAGTTTTCTTCAATACCAGTGTTCAAAAGCATCAATTCTTTGGTGCTCAAATTTTCTTATAGTTCAACTCTCACATCCATACATGACTACTGGAAAAACAATAGCCTTGATGAGACAGACCTTTGTTGGCAAAGTAATGTCTCTGCTTTTTAATATGCTGTCTAGGTTGGCCATAACTTTCCTTCTAAGGAGTAAGCATCTTTTAATTTCATGGCTACAATCACCATTTGCAGTGATTTTGGAGTCTACAAAATTAAAGTCAGCAACTGTTTCCACTGTCTCCCCATCTATTTCCCAAGATGTGATGGGACCAGACACCATGTACTTAGTTTTCTGAATGTTGAACTTTAAGCCAAATTTTTCACTCTCCTCTTTCATTTTCATCAGAGGTTCTTTAGTTCCTCTTCACTTTCTGCCATAACGGTGGTGTCATCTGCATATCTGAGGTTGTTGATATTTCTCCCTGCAATCTTGATTCCAGCTTGTGCTTCATCCAGCCCAGCATTTCTCATGATGTAGTCTACGTATAAGTTAAATAAGCAGGGTGATACTATACAGCCTTGATGTACTCCTTTTCCTATTTGGAACTAGTCTGTTGTTCCATGTCCGGTTCTGACTGTTGTTTCCTGACCTGCATAGAGGTTTCTCAAGAGGCAGGTCAGATGGTTTGGTATTCCCATCTCTTGAAGAATTTACCATAGTTTATTGTGATCCACAAGGCATAGTCAATAAAGCAGAAATAGATGCTTTTCTAGAACTCTCTTGCTTTTTCGATGATCCATTGGATATTGGCAATTTGATCTCTGGTTCCTCTGCCTTTTCTAAAACCAGCATGAATGTCTGGAAGTTCCCGGTTCATGTATTACTGAAGTCTGACTTGGAGAATTTTGAGTATTACTTTACTTGCGTGTGAGATGAGTGCAATTGTGCAGTAGTTTGAGCATTCTTTGGCATTGCCTTTCTTTGGGATTGTAATGAAAACTGACCTTTTCCAGTCCTGTGGCCACTGCTGAGTTTTCCAAATTTCTGACATATTGAGTGCAGCACTTTCACAGCATTGTCTATTACCATTTCTTAATTGCTTTGGGTTAGTTTTTGTATATCTTTTCCTTCTTTGCCTAGAGAAGTTTCTTTAGTATATGTTGTAAAGATGGTCTGGTGGTGCTGAATTCTCTTAACTTTTGCTTGTATGTGAAGCTTTTGATTTCTCCATCAAATATGAAGGAGAGAATTGTTGAGTAGTGTATTCTTGGCTGCTGTTCTTCCCATTCATCACTTTAAACATACTATGCTATTCCCTTCTGTCCTGTATGGTTTCTGTTGAGAAATCAGCTGATAACCTTATGAGAGTTCCTTTGTGTAGGTCACTTTTCCCTTGTTGCTTTTTAATATTTTATCAGTGTCTTTAATTTTTGTTAGTTCAATTATTTGTCCTGGTGTATTCCTCTTTGAATTTATCCTTCCTGGGACTGGAAGTCTCCTATAAGGCAACTGTTCCTTTCCTCTGGATCCTGGTGTGTGCAAGGTTTTGCTTGTGCCTTCCAAGAGTGAAGTTTTTATTTCCCTCAATCCTGTGAAAATCCTATTATCAAATCCTGGTGGCTTTCAAAGTCATATTCCTTGGGGATTTCTAGGCTAGGAATTTTCCTTGCCAGATTCCCATGCTAGGAAGTTTGATATGGGGCTCAGAACCTTCACAACAGTGGGAGAACTTCTTTGGTATTATGTTCTCCATTCTCTGGGTGACCCACCCAATGGCCTCAAATTGCTTTTATTATGATTGTGTTGCTTCTACCATTTCTCATTTTTCTTTGAACGTGTTTTTTGTTTTGTTTTGTTTTGTTTTGTTTTTTTTTTTTGGGGGGGGGGTTGGCAACGTCTTCCTGTGTATGGTTGTTCAATAGTTGCAATGTTGGTGCCTTCACAGGAGGAGATGAGCACATGCCCTTCTATTCAGCCATCTTGAACCAATCTCAGTCAGGTGCTTTTCTATAATGTCATTTTTCTTCACGTGTTTTTAAGTTTAATTTTCTTGTTCTTCTTAGGTTTTACTTTTTTTTAAGGTCTTGGCTTATCCTTTATGGTCTGGAAGTTTTGTAGTTATATCAACTTTTTTCTTTGTGATGCCATGGATAGATAACCAAGTTATACAGATAGGTCAGATTTCCTTTCCTGTAGGGATACTGAAAATTTTGGAGATCAGGCTCTCAGGCCTGCATGATCAGATTTCTTTACTGGCATTCAATAGTAACTTTGCTTTTCTATATAAGCCACAGATCTAGGGATACTCAATTTTATTTAACCTCTTTTCTTGAGCAGTTTGAGACCATATCTGGCTCCCATTGCTCTCCGCTGGACGAGTAGTTACTTTTCGTTTAACTGCTGTTGTCTCTTGCTGCCGATTTCATAATTGGAGTCTATCTCTTAAAGTCTTCACAAGATAATCACTTGGCTTCAGACTGTTATGAATAAGTGTTTATCTTTATTTTATTCTACTTTCTTTAATGGCCTCACCTAGGAAATATTTTCTTTGGAATTCATAAAACAGTATTTCTTGAAATCCTCAAACACTTTTAAAAATAAAATTTAAAAATATTATAAATCTGTTTCTCTCATTTTAATGTGTGTTAATATGTCTTATTTTTTCTCATTTTAATACATCTTAATTATTCTCATCACATCAGTTCTTAATAAGAAACTCTTATGACTGACTACTGACATTTGGTATTGTATATATTTCAAGTGCAGAAATAATAAGTAACACAAATGCAAGAATTCAGAATTAAAATCATGACATGGAGACTAATAAAACAGAAAAAATTTAATGAAAATGTGCTTCTGCCAATCTTAGCCAGTGATGCAAAACTGATGCTTCTAGAAGTTTGATATTTAAAATTTAATATATAAAATGGGGGAAAAAAGTCAGTGTTGAAACAGCAGTAGCATTTTAAAGAAGTTGAAAAGACTATTAACTGCACTTTTCACTGATGAAAGTATAACAGGACTCATATTTTATATTACTACATATCCTTGGTTAATGCCAGTTAGGTACAAAAGCAACTATAAACCATAATATAAAGTACCCTTTATAACTGAAAAGCAAGCATTATTTAATTTTCTAGTTGATAAAAATTATCCCCATGGTCATGAATAAAGTCTGATTAGGATGTTTGGTTAACTAGAGATATTTGGGAAAAAAAATTGTTAGCAGAGGAATTCATGTCCAAGTGCAATCTAAAAAGGCATTACTAATTTATTTTAAAGGAGCTATACATGCAATAGTTATGTCTGAACTCTGGGATGAGTAGGTGACTCAGTGCAAAGTCTCTTATTATTTGTTTCCTCTGCTCAGCCAGCTGTTTTAAAATTGGGAAGTGTAAGCTATCTGTCTCAATGAATATAGACATAATACTTTCAAACTGAACTTGAGTTACTTCAAAGTAATAAATACCTTCTTTGACCTGAAAAGTGAAATTGTCTGGGAATTAAGGAGAATTTATATATGGAGAGATTACTTCATTGCCAACCTCAAAAATGTATTCTTTATTCATTGAAATTTTTATCTTTCCTTTCCAAAACAGTAAAATAGAATGATTATCTTTGGAATTTGTAGAAAGTTCAAATTACTTCAATTACTCATATATATATTATTTATTAAAGTAGCCTCATATATCCTTCCAGTTTTACTTTAAATCCATTTTCAGTGTACTACAGCATGCCTATCTTTCTCATGGTTTTAACAAAGAGTAAATAAGATTGAAATGGGATCCTTGCTCTACAATTTTCTGGAGTGAGAGTAGAATCAGGAGACTGACCAGGAGTCCAGTTAAATAAAAACAATCAGAGAGCACAAGTGCAGGGAGAGAGTCTGTGTAGTTTGGCAAAATCTAAAGTCTGAAAAGAAGAAAAGACACAGTATAGAACAGCTGATTCTAAGACAGAAATTTATTGCTCTTTTTAATGTTTTATCCCTTTTGCTGGATCAAGGAATCTTGAATGATGAAAGTAGGTTTTATGCAGAATGAAGTCAGAGGTACAGAAAAGTCTGGCTCTAAAGTGAATAATGTCTTCAATCAGGATCTCCTTATTTTACTGCCAAGTTGTTGCTATTATTGCAGTTTCTATTAATTCTGACTTGTCTTCATAGTATCTGTTCTCAATAGAAGGAAACAGTTTTAAGAAGAAATGAAAAGGAGCAATATGGTTAGAGAGAAAATGGAATCACCAATGAAGGATATTAAAGAACAATTGAATGCTAGGTACCAATCTTTGTCTTTACATGGAATGAAAAGTTTCTCTCTTCAAAAGAGTGGATTAGGTAAAATAAAAATAGAGTGAAATGACTAGGATACTGTTCTTCAAGTTATAGTGACTTTTTGGAAGTATCATTCTTCAGTTCAGTTCAGTCACTCAGTCCAAATCCTTGTGACCCCATGGACTGCAGCACGCCAGGCTTCCCTGTCCATCACCAACTCCCGGAACTTGCTCAAACTCACATCCTTTGAGTCAGTGACCCCATCCAACCATCTCATCCTCTGTTGTCCCCTTCTCCTCTTGCCTTCTATCTTTCCCAGCATCAGGGTATTTTCAAATGACTCAGTTCTTTGCATCAGGTGACCAAAGTATTGGAGCTTCAGCTTCAGCATCAGTCCTTCCAATGAATATTCAGGACTGATTTACTTTAGGATGGACTGATTGGATCTCCTGGCTGTCCAAGGGACTCTCAAGAATCTTCTCCAACACCACAGATCAAAAGCATCAATTCTTTGGTGTTCAGCTTTCTTTTGGAGAAGGAAATGTCACCCCACTCCATTATTCTTGCCTGGAGAATCCCAGGGACGGAGGAGCCTGGTGGGTTGCCATCTATGGGGTCACACAGAGTCTGACAAAATTGAAGCAACCTAGCAGCAGCAGCAGCAGCTTTCTTTATAATCCCGCTTTCACACCCATACATGACTACTGGAAAAACCATAACTTTGACTAGACAAAACTTTGTTGGCAAAGTAATGTCTCTGGTTTTTAATATGCTGTCTAGGTTGGTCATAGCTTTTCTTACAAGGAGCAAGCATCTTTTAATTTCATAGCTGCAGTCACCATCTTCAGTGATTTCGGAGCCCCCCAAAATAGTCTCTCACTGCTTCCATTGTTTCCCCATGTATTTGCCATGATGTGATTTGACTAGATGCCATAGTCTTAGTTTTCTGAATGCTGAGTTTTATATATATATATATCATTCTTAGTTATATATTTCTTTCCATTCTAATTCTGCCTAATAGAAAAAAAAATTATCATCTCACTTTAATTTATACCCTATAAATTCAGATAGTAGAAAAGAGACCATTTATAAATGCTTTCTAAAATATATATATTTTTTATTAATTAAGTTTATTGAAAAAAACACTGTTTTTCTTTCATGGGGTACCATCCATTTATTCAGAATGTGGGGGACACCAAAAAGAGGAAAAAAATGAGGTTTAATATTTTACTTTGATCAATTTTATCAGACATTTTGGAAGCATTAATCAAGCCAATAGATTTATTATGCCATTTGTATTTTTGGTGTCAGGCAAACCATTATAGTTATCAAAAAAAGTAAAATTTTTTTGAGACTTCTCTAGTGGTAGACTCTGCATTTCCAATGCCGGCACTATATGTTTGATTCATGGTCAGGGAACTAACAATAATAACAATAATAAAAAAGTAAAACATCAATCCACATTATTTGATAACTTGCTTAATAAATGTGAAGAGTGAGAGCAATATATTCAATGTACTTATTTTCCATTAAATATAATAGTAATATCAGTAGGTTTCTAAATCAGTTTTTCTCCAAATATAGTTCAGAGGTGACCAGTGTCAATTTAAAAAAAACATTGCTCAAAGAGCCATTAGTTGAGTTTTAGTCAGGGACTTAGTAAGTACTGCAACCTGGTAGACAGCCTCTCAGACAGCTCTGAGGACCTGCATGAAGAAGTAGGGGGAGCAGCCAGTATATATGACTTTGGCCAAGAATTACGTGCAGTCCATCACACCACTACATGATTACTAGTAGTCATGAGGAAACAAGTACCTATGCTAACGATATTAGTGTTTGCTTGTTTGTTTTCTATGTATGGGAAGATGCAAGAACTTGCATTTATTAAGATTATTCCTGAGATATAAAAATATTTAAGGGGCTTGTTTTCCCAAACAACAGAGTGTTTTCCATTGCACATTCCTTTCTGGGTGAACCATCAGTCAGGGACTGCAGTGGCTAGTTAATTAACCCTTGTAGAACTAGATGCTGGGCAACAATCTTTCTCTTATAATTATCTCCTTTTGGTCATAAGTTGACCAAGGTTTGGAAGGCATTTCATGATCAATTTGTCTCACACCACGAGGAATGCTCATTCCGAGGTCAGGTGATGATTTCATTGATAGGGCACTAAATGTGCTATTACTGGACTAGACCCTGTTAATGGTACATAAAAATCTCTGGTACACTTGTTTTACTAGTCTGTTATTGTTCGGGGAATGTTTCTTCTTTGTTGCATCTTTGCATATCTGGAGTTACACTATTGCAATCTTTTTAATCTTCAGTTCAGTTCAGTTCAGTTGCTCAGTTGTGTCTGACTGTTTGTGACCACATGGACTGCAGCATGCCAGGCCTCCCTGTCCATCTCCAGCTCCCGGATTTTACTCAAACTCATGTCCATTGAGTTGGTGATGCTATCCAACCATCTCATCTTCTGTCATCCCCTTCTCCTCCTCTCTTCAATCTTTCCCAGCATCCAGGTCTTTTCAAATGAGTCAGTTCTTCGCATCAGGTGGCCAAAGTAATGGAGTTTCAGCATCAGTCCTTCCAATGAATATTAAAGACTGATTTCTTTTAGGATGGACTGACTGGGTCTCCTTGCAGTCCAAGGGACTCTCAAGAACCTTCTCCAACACCACAGTTCAAAAGCATCAATTCTTTGGGGCTCAGCTTTCTTTATAGTCCAACTCTCACACCCATACATGACTACTAGAAAAAACCATGGCTTTGACTAGACAAAGAACTAGATATTTCAAGTGGCTTAGTCATTTCAAGTGACTTAGTCAGCATTACTTGAATGATATATTGGCATTATTGATAAGGCACTCAGTCTAATTTCCTAATGTTATTAGTCTGATTATCTATAGTTTGAATTAATTGTTCCAAATATATAGGGGCTTTAAATATAAATGAACATAACCTGGTGTTGCTCATATAAATCAATACCATATCTGAGGGAAGGTTCTCCTAGTAAGTGTAAGGCTATTGTTTTGACTGAAATTTAGCTTGTTGCTTTGATTGAACTTGAGTAACATTTAAAGATAATGTGTATTTATTGCCAGGGTCAAAGCAAGCATGATTGATTGGCCAAGTGAGTTACTTCCCCCTAGTAATATTAATAATAGCATTATTAATATCAATAATGGCCCAGAGAAAAAGAAAGAAGGTGAAATCTCTCGGTTGTGTCTGATTCTTTGTGACCCCATGGACTGTAGCCTACCAGGCTCCTCCATCCGTGGGATTTTCCAGGCAAGAGTACTGGAGTGGGTTGCCAATTCCTTTTTCATAATGGCCCAAACAGAATTATAATTAATTATAGCTTCTTTCTTTAAGATTAGATTTGCAATTACCATCCAATCAGAGCCTTGGAGAGGAGGGATCCACCAAAGTATTGTGAGTAGTTTTGTAGTAGAACGTGGGATTGTGTTCCATGATATAGAAACACTTGATTCATGTGAAACAGTCCAAAAATTTAAGAAAATACTACAAATAATCATACAGATCAGCAACAGCATCTTAGAATAGCTGTTTACTTCTGATGTTGCCTTCTCTTTATCTTGCTGTTGGAATCATTTCTTCTCAGTTTCACTGTCATTTTAAGGTGAGCTTGAAGTCAGCTGTTTTTTCTGTAAACCATTGCAGGGCCATTTTTAAAGTGGAAACTATGAATTTAGGAAGCAATTCCCTTCAGTTTTACTGCACATGAGCTAGTTATGTGTACCCGATAAGGGTCTCTCCATCCAGGTTGGAGAGAGTCCTTTAAATGATATCTTTTCCAATATTCATAATCTCCTGGTTACACGTTATCGGGCATCTGATTTTCATTTAAAAAACAAACTACTATAATAAGCTTCAGAAACAAGCTTAGAATGCCCTTTTTAATAATTCAGTTAAAGTCTACAATAAGTCAGCATAATAACAAGGAGCCTTTAAGAATTGAAGTCTTAAGCAGTAAATACCAAACCTGATGGTTCAGACGGTAAAGAATCTGCCTCCCAGGCAGAAGACCCAGGTTCGATCTCTGGGTCAAGAAGATACCCTGGAGAAGGAAATGGCATCATACTCCATTATTCTTGCCTGGGAAATCCCATGGACAGAAGAGACTGGCAGGCTACAGTCCAAGGGGTCGCAAAGAGTCGGACACGTCCATGGGTCGCACACAGTCGGACATGACCGAGCGACTTTCACAATAAGCGTAGCAATTGAAAGTATATGCTCTTTTACATTTATTTTGCTGGAACTTTTCACAAAGAATCTTAGATTGACCTTTTTAAATTGGAGGTTAATGCTTTACAATGTTGTGTTGGTTTCGTCTGTACAGCAACTTGAGTCAGCCATACGTATTCATATATATCAGATTGACTTTTGAAAAGACCTCATATCCAAGAAATTCTCAACAAGAACTCGCCACTAGATTCTACCAGAAATACCTACAAGCTTGGGTAGATTTCTCTCTTCTCCCTGAAATATTTTGAGTTCCCTGCACCTACCAGGAAGTGAGTTTCCTATTTACCTGGTAAGGTTGCTGAAAAACTTCTAAGCAAGGGTGCTGCTGCTGCTGCTGCTAAGTCGCTTCAGTCGTGTCCAACTCTGTGCGACCCCATGGACGGCAGCCCACCAGGCTCCTCTGTCCCTGGGATTCTCCAGGCAAGAACAGTGGAGTGGGTTGCCATTTCCTTCTCCAATGCATGCATGCATGCTAAGTCGTTTCAGTTGTGTCCACCTCTTTGCGACCCTATGGACAGCAGCCCACCCGGCTCTATCCACGGGATTCTCTAGGCAAGAATACTGGAGTGGGTTGCCATTTCCTTCTCCATCTAAGCAAGGCACCAGGCTGTTTTTCCAATAATATTTGTGCCTACATAAAGTTCACCTTAGTTCTTAAATTATGTGGTCATATCTGATTCTTTGCATGTTCTCAAATATGACATTCAGGTCAAAGTCATTGTAATACAGCTAATGTTTCAACTGTGACCTATTATAAGGAGAATAGATTCCTGTTGAACTCATGCAAATAACTACATGATCATGAAAATAAGAATATCCACTAAGAGTTTCCAAAATCTGGAGGGATGAGGTAAATAGAAAAGAAAAATATTTTAATTCTGCTTACAAAGTTGAATTTACGAAATTTCTATGTCATAATTAGCTTAAGGTGAAAGGTTTCCTTATATCCAGAAAACAAAATTTAAAAGCAAGTAATATTTCTGACAAAAAAATCATTAAAAATTGTCATTCAACCCTATGACACTATCTTTGATCTTGATCTTCTTTTAACAAGTATATGAAGCCATCATTATTTTCATTAAAATTGTGTAAAAGAAGAGAAAAACTAAAAGACTGGACTTGAGTAATTCCTACATGTGTTTTCACAAAAATTTTAAAGTAAACCTTACTTCATGTTCAAAGCAGGATGAAAATACATTTTGTAAATCTCAGTCTAGGGGTATAATTTTGTCTCATCATTTTCCCCAGTTTTTATTTCCCTCTAAGAACCACATTTAAAAGCAAATGGTCATGAATTATATCATTACACTGAAGGCTGAATTGGTTGAAAAATTTCAGGGAAATGAAAATTCTACCAGAAAAGAATGTCTGTGATAGGAAAACCAAGAGAGTTTCAGGTAATTAACATGTAGTAAAGTATCGAGATACATTGAAACAGAGCATAATGATCTAAAATTGACAAGGTGACATGAGCAATTCCAGGTATGCGATTTCTCGATCTGTGTATTGCTTACTTAGTGAGTAGTGTTTTTGGAGAATGTTTCAGTTCACAAATTCCTCTCAGAGCAAAAAAAATAACAATTCTCAGAGTCTATATGAGTATGGACTCATTTCATGTATTCATGAGAAGTATTTCATGTCCTCATGTTTCTAGCATTTCATCTTAATAATTGTCAAAGTAAATTCCAAATGCATAAATAAAATAGTGTATATGTATATTTTGTTCTTGTTGTTATAGCTTAAAACATATTCAAAGAATGTTTCGATGATACAGAGAAGTGCAAATAATAAAAAAGAAACTAATTTAGTTATAACATGCATTGATGTTTATGCTTAATACTTTGGTATTTGTTCTTCCAATATTGTTTTATAAAACTGTTTTTACAAATATTTTATGTTTGAATTATATCACATATTGGTCTGTTATCTACTTTTTTCTTGGTAATAAGTATTGATATTTAAAAACTAATATACATTTAACATAAATATGTATTATATATTAATATGTTATCTGTTAATAAATATATGTTAGCATTTTAATGTGTAATATAGTTGCAGTCAGTGAGGGAAACATTTGAATCCAGTTATGTCCAATAGGCTGATATTTTGGTTTATATTATATGTATTTTTGACTCTAGGACTGGCACTATAGACACACAATTCTTTTGGTACATATTTTTGTTTGTCATTAGATTATATCCCTGGAAATAAAATTTATGGCCAAATTTATCATTAGTCCATAGTTTTGAAAAAAGAACTGTGGTAGGAATTTAAAGTGATGATCCATTTTTGTAAACACTGAATTATATTTTTAAGAAAAAAGTTTTATTCTATTGCTACATTTTTAAAATTTTATACAGATTATACTTCTTATTATAGCTATGCTTTTCCACTTATTTTTAATTTGTGAGATTTCTCAAACTTTTTGGGAAAGAGGTGTTTTAATTTTCTTAATAATTTGTAACAAATGTTTTATTTTATTCATAGATGGATTTTTTTTATATTTGTATCTCACTGCTAAACTGATAGACTTTCAGAAATTATTGATGTCTATAAATATTGCTGTCAAATAAAGAATTTTATTTTTCTCACTTTTCACTTATTATTACATTCTTTTCCCCCTTGTCTGTGTAGCTCCTATTTAGAGTCACTTACAAGTACGGATGTGAAAGTTGGACTGTGAAGAAAGCTGAGCACCAAAGAATTGATGTTTTTAAACTGTGGTGTTGGAGAAGACTCTTGAGAGCCCCTTGGACTACAAGGAGATCCAACCAGTCCATCCTAAAGGAAATCAGGCCTGGGTGTTCATTGGAAGGACTGATGCTAAAGTTGAAACTCAATACTTTGGCTACCTCATGCGAAGAGTTGACTCATTGGAAAAGACCCTGATGCTGGGAGGGATTGGGGGCAGGAGGAGAAGGGGACGACAGAGGATGAGATGGCTGGATGGCATCACCGACTCGATGGACATGAGTTTGGGTAAACTCCAGGAGTTGCTGATGGACAGGGAGGCCCGCAGTGCTGCAGTCCATGGGATCACAAAGAGTTGGACACGACTGAGTGACTGAACTGACTGACTGACAAGCAAACTATCTAATAGCTGAAATGATAATAAGCCAAATGAATGTATATTTGTTTACCTTAGCATATATTTTGATTACTATTATTCACTACTTGCTCTTAACATGTTCACAATTGGGCACTATGACCTTTGTTTATTTCATATCTTAAAGGAAAGTTTTTTTTTATATAGTTTGGGCTTCCCTTATTGCTCAGTTAGTAAAGAATCCACCTGCAATGCAGGAGACCCCATTCCAATTCCTGGGTTGGGAAGATCCACTGGAGAAGTGATAGGTTCCCCACTCTAGCATTCTCGGGCTTCCCTTGTGGCTCAGCTGGTAAAGAATCCACCTGTGATGCAGGAGACCTGGGTTAAATCCCTGGGTTGGGAAGATCCCCTGGAGAAGGGAAAGGGTACCCATTTCAGTATTCTTGCCTGGAGAATTCCACGGAATGTATAGTCCATGGAGTTGCAAACAGTCGAAGACAACTGAGAGATTTTCACTTACATAGGAATGTGCCGGAATGAAATCAGACATAGTGAGGGTATTTTGCTTTATTTGTTCTACTTGATGTGTATTAGTAATAAAATTTTTATAGAAACAAGCAAGATTTTACTGTAGATTGAACTCTATAGAAATATCTGTTCTATATTCAAAAAGTCTGCATTTACTTATATAACATAGCATTTTGGATGGTAAATTCTTAGAAGTATAAACATAAAGAATTTTTATGATTTGACAGATTTTTGAAAATACAGTGATGTCGGTTTTGGCAAAAATTTTGGAGAAAGACCAATCCCACCTACAGCTGATAGGAATAAACAATTTTAGGGACTTCTCAAGAATAATTTGGGAAAATATTTTGTAATAATTGCTTGTTGTCATTGTTGTTATTCAGTTGACCAGTCATGTCCTGCTCTTTGTGACCCCATGGACTGCAGCTTGCCAGGCCTCCATGTCCCTCACCATTTCCCATTGTTTGCTCAAGTTCTCTTTCATTGCATCAGTGATGCCATTCAGCCATCTCATCCTCTGATGCCCTCTTCTCCTTCTGATCTCAGTCTTTCCCAGCGTCAAGGACTTTTCCAATGAATTGTCTGTTTGCATCACATGACCAAAATACTGAAGATTCAGCTTCAGCATTAGTCCCTCCAGTGAACATTCAGGGTTGGTCTCCCTTAAGATTGACCAGTTTGATCTCCTTGCTGTCCAAGGGACTTTCAGGAGTCTTCTCCAGCACCACAGTTCAAAGGCATCAATTCTTTGACATTCTTCCTTTTTTTTTTTTTTTACCATCCGGTTCTCACAACTGTACATGACCACTGGGAAGACCATA
This sequence comes from Dama dama, assembly GCF_033118175.1. Classification (NCBI taxonomy): domain Eukaryota; kingdom Metazoa; phylum Chordata; class Mammalia; order Artiodactyla; family Cervidae; genus Dama; species Dama dama. The sequence continues at coordinate 33,481,505 of NC_083685.1, forward strand.
GCCTTGATTATATGTAATAATTGCTAAGACATTATTATCACAGTATTTATGGTAATATAAAAAAGACAGAGGCTGGTGTGAATTCTCAACATTTTACTAATTAATTAAAATGACATTATAATAAAAATATGAGAATGGCTAAATATATTTTCTATCCACATAAAAATACTTTTATATTACAATATCACATAATCTTTGTATGCTCTTCAAAACTGCCTTTAGTACAAGACAGAGTTATTTGTCCCCAGGAAAAAAGGTGCATTTCTGTTTTCAGAGGCAAACCCACTTGTGCTTCTATACGCTCAGTTGCTTCTGTTGTGTCCAACTCTTTGTGACCGCATGGATGGTAGCTAGCCAGGCTCCACTCTCCATGGGATTCTCCAGACAAGAATACTGGAGTGAGTTGCCATGCCCTCCTTCAAGGGATCTTCCCAACCCAGGGACTGAACCTGTGTCTCCTGCACTGCAGATGGATTCTTTACATCTGAGCAACTGGGGAAGCCCCAAACACACTTACATAAAGACTAAAAGTTTCCCATATTATTCTGAATTTTGTTGATAATTTGGCACCAAAGACATGACAAAAATTTTAGATCTTCTTGCAGTATCCTAGCCTAATAAAATGTATTAAATACTTACAGATTGCCTAAAGAACATGTGGAAGTGAGTATTTCTAAGGCAATTTACAGCTTGTAAAATTTCAAACATTAATGTATACTGATAAGGAACTAGAGGAAGAAATATGCATCAAAGAACATGTGACTTACGAACTTTACTACTTGAAAGGAGCACAAAATACAATAATTCTTATTGGGAAACTCTGAAAACATATTTAAAAACCCTAGTGAAATTGTATAATCACTTAACTTGAAATCCCACTTTTATTAAATTAGTTGAAATAATTAAACCGTTTGAAAATATTTCCCTATTATGACTGTGGAAAATTCTGAAAGAGACGGGAATACCAGACCATGTGACCTGCCTCTTGAGAAATCTGTATGCAGGTCAGGAAGCAACAGTTAGAACTGGACATAGAACAGACTATTTCCACCTGGGAAAAGGAGTATGTCAAGGCTGTATATTGTCACCATGCTTATTTAACCTATATGCAGAGTAAATCATGAGAAACACTGGGATGGATGAAGCACAAGCTGGAATCAAGATTGCCAGGAAGAAAAAAAAAGATTGCCAGGAGACATATCAATAACCTCAGATATGCAAATGGAACCACCCTTATCGCAGAAAGTGAAGAACTAAAGAACCTCTTGATGAAAGTGAAAGAGGAGAATGAAAAAGTTGGCTTAAAGCTCAACATTCAGAAAACTAGGATCATGGCATCCAGGCCCATCACTTCATGGCAAATAGATGGAGAAACAGTGGCAAACTTTATTTTTTTGGGCTGCAAAATCACTGCAGATGGTAACTGCAGCCATGAAATTAAAAGATGCTTGCTCCTTGGGAGAAAAGTTATGACCATCCTAGACAACATATTAAAAAGCAGAGATGATATTTTGCCAACAAAGGTCCATCTAGTCAAGGCTATGGTTTTTCCAGCAGTCATATATGGATGTGAGAGTTGGACTATAAAGAAAGCTGAGTGCCAAAGAATTGATGCTTTTGAACTGTGGTGTTGGAGAAGACTCTTGAGAGTCCCTTAGACTGCAAGGAGATCCAACAAGTCCATCCTAAAGGAAATCAGTCCTGAATATTCATTGGAAGGACTGATGTTGAAACTGAAACTCCAATACTTTGACCATCTGATGTGAGGAGCTGACTCATTTGAAAAGACCCTGATGCTGGGAAAGATTGAAGACAGGAGGAGAAGGGGACAACAGAGGATTAGATGGTTGGATGGCATCACCGACTCAATGGACATGAATTTGAGTAAACTGGGAGTTGGTGGTGGACAGGGAGGCCTGGCGTGCTGCGATTCATGGTGTCGCAAAGAGTCAGACGAGACTGAGTAACTGACCTGAACTGATCTTATTGATGTTTTTACATAAGAGTTATAAGTGTAGCAATTTAAATATTCAACAATAAAGTACTTGTTAATTTTGACTATTCTACAGCAGAACACTCTGCAGTCATTACAAATGAACACAAAGTATCAATATATATAACATATGTTGAGTGAAAAAATCAGTACTCTAAGACATCTTTTTTAATAAAGAAAAATGCACGCAATCATGCTTAAAGAAAAGAATTATAAATATAAAAGCAAAAAATGAACTCTATTTGTTTATAAGTAATGAGTTTTTGGTGTCTTCTTTGTATATGCAGCTTGTATTTTTTCCCTGTAAATGTGAGTCATTTTATAATGAGAAATATAAAGTTTACTAACACATTTAAAATATAGCTGAAAAAACTAAGTGACCCTTTATTTTTCAAATCACATAAATAAGGTTATATTTGTTTAAGTCCGAACATGATTGTAGTAGAATTAGAGCCAAATAGTTTTTCTTCCAGGTTTTGTTCTTTCCTCTGCACTGTAATGATCTTAACATAGTCTGAATTAGTTTTTGTTGTTGTCCAGTCACTTAGTCATGTCTGACTCTTTGTGACCCCATGGACTGCAGCACACCAGGCTTCCCTGTTCTTCACTATCTCCCAAGTTTGCTCAAACTCATGTCCATTGAATCATTGATGATATCCAAACATCTCATCCTCTGTTGTTCCCTTCTCCTTCTGCCTTCAATCTTTCCCAGAATCAGGATCTTTTCCAATGAGTCTGCTCATCAGGTGTCCAAAGTATTGGAGCTTCAGTTTCAACATCAGTTCTTCCAATGAATATTCAGGACTGATTTCCTTTAGGATTGACTGGTTTGATCCCCTTGCTGTCCAAAAGACTCTCAACAGTCTTCTCCAACACCACAATACAAAAACATCAATACTTTGGTGCTCAGCTTTCTTTACGGTCCAAATCTCACATCTCTACATGACTATAGGAAAAACCATAGCTCCGACTACATGTAATTTTGTCAGGAAACTGATGTCTCTGCTTTTTTAATACACTGTCTAGGTTTGTCATTGCTTGTCTTCCAAGGAGCAAGCATCTTTTAATTTCATGGCTGCAGTTACCATCTACAGTGATTTTGGAGCCTAAGAAAATAAAGTCTCTTACTATTTCCATTGTTTCTCCATTTGCCATGAAGTGATGGCACCAGATGTCATGATATTAGTTTTTATTATTAATCTATATACCACTTACCATTTGCTTCAACATGCATTTATTCAGATGCTGAATAGGATAATAAGAATCAGTAATCTAGTTTATATATTTTTTTTCATGAAATTATTGCCAGCCAAAATCTTGGCCTTCTGTGCCCACTGAAGCTGAATGAAAAATATGGAGACAAAATTTGGAGGAAATAGAAAGGTGGCTTTTATTCTCAGCTGGAGGAGAGGTGAACACAGTAGGCTAATGCCTCAAGAATTGTCCCCACTCCTCCGGCGAGGAGTCTAGGAGCTTGTATAAGGCAAAGACTCCCAGTCAGGAGTTACTGATGAGGAACAAAGGTGATAGGATCTTGATTTCTTCCTCTTGCATTATTTCCAAGACAGTCATAAACTGGTGTCAGTAACCCAATAGAGTCTAGCAATAGGTGACTCTATGCAAGGGTAAACACCAGAGAGAGGATGTATTTAGCATAGATTTCAAGGAAAATAGGTGCAAAGTGTAGCTCTTGCAGAGTTAGGGGGCAGAAAAGCAAACTTGTTATAGACATTCAGAGTTAGGAGCAGTTAAAGTTAAAAAACAAAACAAAACAAAGTTGGAATGTTCAGTCCTGTTCACTGTTCTCTTTATACTCTTTGTTCTCAGGAAATGGAAAGAGAAAAATCATTCCTCTTTTTTTTTTTTTCTCTTGTAACTGCAACAATACAAAATGGAATAAAATTACCCCAGAGTTTTGCATTGTAGGTTCTACTTTGCTTGCACAATAACTATCTTTAGTAAACATAAAAACAAATCAAATAGGTGCAACAAAGGCAAAATTTTGTTTATCTCATTATGTTACTGTGGTTTCATTCTTTTACCTGGGAAGCTTGACTGAAAAGGAATGCTAATCCTTGAAGTCACTCCCAGCAGAGATTTTCTTTAACTCTGTTATGCTCTTGGAAAATATTAAGAAATAAGAACCAAGATTAAAGATCATTCAAATGTCTAAACATCTAAATTCTTGAGGCTTGCTTTTGCTGAGACAGTTCTGGTCCTTCTGGATCAGTACTCTCTGATATGGGACTTTTTTATTTTCTTCTGTTCAGATATTTAAATTAAATTTTATGAAGCCATACAATGAAGGGTGAGTAGATAAACCATTCTTCAGGTACAATTAATAGCAAGCATGGCACTCCAGCTGAGTTATTTCATCCAGCACATCAAAGGGACTTCCTTTCCATTGAGGTCCCTTAGGCACTTAAGTAGTAATAGCCTATGAGTTACTAACTTAAATTGCAGGCCCTGGGAAGACTCCAACTAGATGAATTCAAACAGTTTTAAAATGTTGATATCTGCAAACAAAGACATAATCTGAATCAAAAAAATACAGAACACACAATGAAAGAAAGAAAGGGGAATGATGAATACACACAAATCAAAAAATATAACACCATATGGGACTAAGCTATTTTTTTTTCTGTTTTATTCAGCACTGATAATGTCAGATTTTCAAATGATTTGAGAATTTGTATTTAAGATTCAGCTTAGCTAAAGTTTGTAATAAGGCAGAGTATAAAGTTGATTCTCTCTTTAGGGTGATAAATGTATTAAATTAATATGGTATAAAAGTAAAGAATAAAAACTCATTAGCCTAAAAGAGATCCAGGTAAATTGCACTCACTGTTTTATGACATTTGTTCAGAGCTGAGAATTTAGCCATGCAGTTTTCTCAATTCAACTTTTAAGGCAACATCATCTGTCTCTTATTCTTTGTTCTGACTTTTGTTCTCACAAACCCTACTATTTACTTATCTTCCTTTTCCTCTCCCTTCTTCCTTTCTCTATTTCTTTTCTTCTAGGTATTCTTTTCATATATTTTATTTGTGCAATATGTGTATCTTTGTATGTGCTGATGAAAGGTACACATATGTAGTTATAACATATATTCATATCTAGTGGCTCAGCTGGTAAAGAATCCGCCTGCAATGTAGGAGACCTGAGTTCGATCCCTGGGTTGGGAAGATCCCCTGAAGAAGGGAAAGGCTACACTCCAGTGTTCTGGCCTGGAGAATTCCATGGACTGTAGAGTCCATGGGGACACAACTGAGTGACTTTCACTTTCACTATAACAACCATATTATATTGCATATGTTTATACATATTATAGTATAATACTTACATATCATCATAATATTATATATATATATATACATATTCTAAGTTTTGTAACCTACACAAAACTTTCAAAGAAGATGATATTTCAAATAACTTTAATTATATGACAAATTTTAATGCCTTTATCCAACACCTGAAATAGAAATAAGGGTTCCCTGAAGAAACATGATAGTTATAATTCTTATTTTATATTAATAAAATTTAAAAAAAATGAACTTTATCGATATATAAAACATAGTTATTGTTCTGCAAATGGTACTTCTGTTTCAGTTTGTTGTTGATAATTTATATTATTATTTGCCTATATTTAAGTAAAAAGACATTGGAAAATTCTACTCTCCTATACTTAATGGCTTAATGGTTTTTCTGGTAGTTCCGACCATAAAGAATCCACCAGCAATGCAGGAGACTTACCTTCAATGCAGGAGACCTAGGCTTAATCCTTGGGACAGGAAGATCTCCTGGAGAAGGAAATGGTTACTCATTCCAGTTTTCTTGCTTGTGAAATTCCTTGGTCAGAGGAGTCTGGTGCACCCCAGTCCATGGGGTCACAATGAGTCAGATATGACTTAGCAGTTAAACTACTACTCACCAAGTAAAAAAAGACTTTGGAAAATTCTACTTCTTATCCTTAATCAGGTGGCCTGAAAATATTGATTCAGAATATGCAGGGCAGAGATGTGTTTTTTCCTCTGTGATACAAGAATCAGTCAACAAAATCAACACTTCTATAGCACTGATTAGATACTTTGATTTCTCCTGTATCAATATGTGTCATATTAAGGAGCACATATCTTACTGGATGATCAGCACATGTGAAATAATTGAGTACAGCCTCATTCTTGAAACAGTTGTTCATTTGTCTTCCAGGGTAATTTCCTTAGTTTTCCTTTTAGTTCTATGGTTGCTTATTTTGTTTCCTTTTCTGGTTTTCCTTTTATCTATGGTCATTTATTTTGGAGGAGTCTCCTTGTTCTACTTGTATTCCTTAATTATGCTCACACGCTGTTAGTGATCTAATGAAATATAATGGTTATGAACATTGTGAGGTGGCATCATCAAATTTATCTATGGTTCAAACATCTTTTCTAAAATAAAATTCATTCAAATATCCAACTGCTTACTTGACATTTCCATTTGTAATAATTACAGGTGAAATTAATCTAACTAAAAACGGTCCTGGCAAAACTCAACTAAATTCTAGAAACACTATGAATAATTAGCTTTCATCCTAATTTCAGACAGAAATAAGACTCTTAGAAATCTACTGATACAACTTATCTATAAAATTATGTATATATACAGAGTTATGTATGCATAGAGATAGAGATGAATAAATATACAATTACATGTATACTAATTTATATGTTTTTATTTATTTTCACAATATTTGAAGAATAGTTAAGTTTCTAAGTCTGTTTTCAACTATAAGCAAGGCATGTTACAATCTTTTATGATAATTTAGAATTTATTAACATTTCATTTTAGTTTCTCATTCTCCCTTTATGTACTTTAAAGCTTGTTATTCACTGCACACTAGTTTATCAATATGATACATTCTTGATGAACTGAACACTTTGTATTATTTTTGCTCTAAAATTTACTTCATCTGAAATTACTAAAGCTGTTGCAACTTTATTGAGGTTTGTGTTTTTATGGAGTATATTTTTGCATTCTTTTATGTTCAAAATTTTAGTTTACTTGCATTTAAACATGTATCTTATATCAGGATATGTGTGTGTGTATGTTTGTGTGTGTATGCATGTTAGTCATTCAGTTGTGTCCGACTCTTTGTGACCCCATGGACTATAGCCCCCAGGCTGCTCTGTCCAAGGAATTCTCCAGGCAAGAATACTGAAGTGGGTTGCCATTCCTTTCTCCAGGGGCTCTTCATCCAGTTATTAAACCCGGGTCTCCCACATTGCAGGCAGATTCTTTACCATTTGGGCCACTAGGTAAGCCCTATATCAGGATACAGTTGAGTTTTGGCATTTTAAAATAGCTTAAAATATTATCTAATGTATAATATTTAATCCAATTAAAGTTGTTATTTTATGACTTGGTTTATATTTTCTATATCTCTATTTTTTACTAAACATATATGTTGCATGTCCCTTTATCTCGGTGCTTTAGTTTTTATTTTTGTTTTTTTTTTTAATATTTTGCTTTTTCTTACTGTTAACTTGTTGGTTATATGTTTTGAGTATTCTTTAAGAAGTTATCTATTATAGTCTAAATGAAACTATTTTATCACTAATGAAAAAGGCCTTAGAAACTTAACTCCATTTAACACATTTTTGCCTCTGTCCTTGTTGTTATGAATTCTAGCTTTATGGATATTTTAAAATATAAAAGAATTACAATTTTATGTATAGTCAATATTGCTTTATTTACTCATATACTCATTCATTTATGTGCTCATTAATCCTTTTTGCCTTGTATATTATAATCTAGAATTATTTCCACATGTGAGTAAATATAAAATAAATGTTTTCTCAATTGAAAAAAATGATGAGCTAGGTACTGTTTGAAGAAAAATAATCAGAATGTATTGTGAAGTTTATAATGTGGAAAAATTCATGCCAATAACTGCATAAATTTTGAAAGAAAAAATTGAAATATACTAATGCAAATTTCTTACATTATATATGATGTAGTACATGAAGAAAACCTGTGTTGATTTAAAGATCATTGTTTTCTGATTGTCTTATATAACTCAAATATAAGTGGCACAATTTTATCAATTTTTGAAACATTCCTTTGCCCCACAAATTGACCTTCTATTTATAATCATATTTTAATTTTGATTATTTTGACTTAATTGCTGTACCTGAATTCTGAAAGTTTTCATTTTAAATAATAAGTACATTTTAGTTTTTACTTAATTCAATCATAGAATTTTAAAAAGACTGTGGTTAAACTAGTTATCTGTAGTTAATGTGCTCAGTCACTCAGTCATGCCTGACTTTTTGCAGCCCCATAGACTATAGCCTGACAGGCTCCTCTAACTGTGGAATTTTCCAGGCAAGAATACTGGAGTGAGGTGCCATTTTCTCCTCCAAGGGTCTCCCAGTCAAAGGATTGAACCTGTGTATATTGCAACTCCTGCATTGGCAGACAGATTCTTCACCACTATTACCACTTGGGAAGCCCACCTATGTTTAATACCAGATTAATTAGAATAAAAATTAAGTATACTTGGTTTCTTAAGATTGAAAAAAAAGTGAAAGTGTAGTCATTCAGTCGTGTACGACTCTTCAACCCCATGGTCTGTAGCCCACCAGGCTCCTCTGTCCATGGAATTCTCCTGGCAAGAATACTGGAATGTGTTACCATTCCCTTCTCCAGGGGATCTTCCCAATCTAGGGATTGAACCTGGGTTTCTCGCATTGCAGGCATATTCTTGACCATCTGAGCCACCAGCAAGTCCTGAGATTATTTGCACATATATAACTTTTCCCACTCATGAAAATAATCATTTCTTGAGAAAAAAGTTAAATATATCTTGTTTATTCTATGTAACATGAATTGCCAAATATGTTTCATATTTGTCCCATTATATATCAACTCAGAAAAAATTAGAGTTTCTTGACTGAGAATCTTTTAAAACACATATATAATTCCTGAGAATATAGTCTTAGAAAATAACTATTTATTATACTTTGTTTGAGGTACTTCCCTGGTAGCTCAGACGGTAAGCGTCTGCCTATGAAGCGGGAGACCCGGGTTCGATCCCTGGGTCAGGAAAATCCTTTGGAGAAGGAAATGGCAACCCACTCCAGTATTCATGTGTGAAAAATCCCATGGACTGAGGAGCCTGGTGGGCTACAGCCCATGGGGGTCACAAAGAGTCGGACAGACTGAGCGACTTCACTTTCACTTTACTTTGTTCAATTTTTGAAAGAACTTTGTTTTCCAAATAAAGTTATATCCTTAGAAACTTTGAATTATTAATTATTACTCTAAATTTAACTATATATATCATGCAGTTGCATATTTAAGTATATATGATATCTAATTAAATGCATTTATATCATTCTATGTGGCTTTCCTGGTGACTCAGATGGTAAAGAGTATGCCTCCAATGCAGGAGACCCAGGTTCAATCCCTGGGTCAAGAATATTCCCTGGAGAAGGAAATGGCAACCCACTCCAGTATTCTTGCCTGGAAAATCCCATGGATGGAGAAGCCTGGTGGGCTAGAGTTCATAGGATTGCAAAGAGTTGATCATGACTGAGCAACTAACACTTTCACTTTCTATATCTTTATATATCTATGTGCAACTGCATACTTAACTGTGTATATACATAAAACTATTCATAGCTGCAGGCTTCCCTGGTGGCTCAGAGGTAAAGAAGAATCTGCTTACCAATGCAGGAGATGTGATTTGATTCGTGGGTCAGGAAGATCCCGTGGAGAAGGAAACGATAACGCACTCAAGTATTCTTGCCTGGGAAATTGCATGGAGAGAGAAGACCAGCGGACTATAGTCCATGTGGTCACAAAGGGTTGGACTTGACTTAGAGACTAAACAACAGCAGCAACAACACTCATAACTGCATTATTATAAAATACACACTCATGTAATTATCTCATATTCAGTAATAAATCATCCCAAAATTTATCAGCCTAGAAAATATACATTTATGATCTCACAGTCTCTGTGAGTCAAGGACTCAGGTGTGCATTAGCTACATCTTCTCTGGAGCGATCTCGCATAGATGTCATGAAGGTGTGGACTGAGGTACCATGTTCTTTTGCGGGGAGGGTTGGACCTGACTGAGAATGATGCACTTGGTACATCAGTCATCTTTTCATTGTCAGGATTCAGTGTCCTGCAGGCTACTATACTGAAACAAGTTTTTCAGAAGATGCTGACTGAAGGGTTCCTTGACTAGTTTCTTGCCATTAAAAACTCAGCAGACCATCTTACAACACAGCAGGGAGCAAATAAGAGATCAAGAAAGACTGAAAGAAACAAGGTAACTTGTAACCTACTTATGACAATGGGTAGGCCATCACTTTTGCTAGACTTACTTTCCTTAAAGGCAACCCTGAAATAGTGTGAATTTAAACTGCGGAAATCATTCCAGTATAACATCATTTAGCAGATTTTGCTTTTTCATTTCTCTTCCTCCTTTGCATCATATTCTGTTACTTTTTTTCCCCAGAAATTAAGTAAATATTTTTCTCATAAGTTTAGAAAGCAGAGAACATCTGTGATTGTAAGTTTAGGAAGCAAGGAAGCAGACTTTTTTTTTTCCCCTTGTTTTTAGGACAATCTTTATGGCCTCAGTTTCTAACATAGGCAGTTTATCTTAGGAGAACTTTCCCAGGGTAAAACCTGATAAATAAAATTTTATCCAACTTGTTGTACACATAGTGCATTTATACAATTTGGCATCTCACTTAATACACTGTATCTACAGTGTAAAGGGAAAGGGAAAGGAAAAGGGAAGTTGCTCAGTCGTGACCAACTCTTTGTGAGCCCATGGACAGTAGCCTGCACCAAGCTCCTCTGTCCATGGGATTTTCTAGGCAAGAATAGTGGGTTGCCGTTTCCTTCTCCAGGAAATCTTCACAACCCAGGAATAGAACCCAGGTCTCCTGCATTGTAGACAGACACTTTACTTTCTGAGCCACCAGGGGGTAAATTGGATGAACTCAAGCAGGAGACAGAAAAAGTGAACATCGACATTTTAGGAATCAGTGAACTAAAATGGACAGGACTGGGCAAATTTAATTCAGATGACCATTATATCTATCTATTACTGTAGACAAAAGGATCATCCCTTAGAAGAAATGGAGCAGCCCTCATAGTCAACAAAAGAGTCTGAAATGAAGTACTTGGGTACAATTGCAAAAATGACAGAATGATCTTCATTTGTTTCTAAGGCAAGTCATTCAACATCACAGTAATCCAAGTCTATGACCCAACAGCTAATGTGGAAGAAGCTGAAGAAATAGCTGAGAAAAGAAGAGAAGCAAAAGGCAAAGGAGAAAGGGAAGAATATGCTCAACTGAATGAAGAGTTCCAGAGAATAGAAAATAAACAATAGAAAGAAATAGCGGGAAAAAAACAGAATGGGAAAGACTGGAGAGCTCTTCAAGAAAATTGGAGATAACAAGGGAACATTTCATACAAAGGTGGACACAAGAAAAGACTGAAATTGCAAGGACATGACAGAAGCAGAAGAGATTAAGAAGTGGCAGAATACACAGAAGAACTATACAAAAAAGGTCTTAATGACCTGGACAACCACGATAGTGTGGTCACTCACCTAGAGCCAGACATCCTGGAGTGTGAAGTCAAGTGGGCCTCAGGAAGTATTACTATTAACAAAGCTGGTGAAGGTGATGGAATTCCAGCTGAGCTATTTCAAATTTTTAAAGATAATACTGTGAAAGTGCTGCACTCAATATGTCAGCAAATTTAGAAACCTCATCAGTGGACACAGAACTGGAAAAAATCAGTTTTCATTCCAATCCAAAAGACAGGCAATGCCAAAGAATGTTCAAACTACTGTACAATTTTTCTCATTTTATATGCTAGCAAGGTAATGCTCAAACCCTTCAAGATAGACTTCAGCAGTATGTGAACTGAGAACTTCCAGATGTACAAGCTGCTTTTAGAAAAGGCAGAGGAACAAGAGATCAAATTACCAACATTAGTTGGATCAGAGAAAAAGAAGATAACTCCAGAAAAAAAAAAATCTACTTCTTCACTGAGTACCCAAAAGCTGTTGACTGTGTGGATCACAAACTGTGGAAAATTTATAGAGATGGGAATACCAGACTACATTACCTGTCTTCTGAGAAATCTGTAAGTAGGACAAGAAGCAACAGATAGAACCAGATATAGAGCAATGCTCTGGTTCAGTAATGGGAAGGAGTATGTCTAGTCTGTATATTGTCACCCTGCTTAGCTTCTTTGCAGAACACATCATGCAAAATGCTGGCTTGAATGACCCACAAGCTGAAATCAAGAATACCAGGAGAAATATCAACAACCTCAGATATGCAGATGATACCACTCTAGGGGCAGATAGTGAAGAAGAACTAAAGAGCTTCTTGATAAGAGTGAAAGAGGAGAGTGAAAAAGCTGGCTTGAAACTCAACATTCAAAAACTAAGATCATAGCATCTGGTTCCATCATTTCATGGCAAATAGAAGGGGGGGAAGTGGAAACACTGACAGGTTTTATTTTCTTGGGATCCATAATCACTGTGGACAGTGACTACAGCCATGAAATTATAAGACCTTGCTGCTTGGAAGAAAAGCTATGACAAACCTAGATGGCATATTAAAAAGCAGAGACATCACTTCACCAACAAAGGTCCCTGGAGTCAAAGTTATGGGGTTTTTACAGTAGTCATGTATGGATGTGAGGGTTGGACCATCAAGAAGGCTGAACACCAAAGAATTGATGCTTTCACATTGTGATACTGAAGAAGAATCTTGAGAGTCCCTTGGATTGCAACATCAGTCCTTTAGGAAATCAACCTTGGGTATTCATTAAAAGGACTAATGCTGAAGCTGATGTTCCAATACTTTGGCCACCTGGTTCAAATGAATCAACTCATTAAAAGATGCTGATGCTAAGAAAGATTGAGCAAGAGAAGGGGGCAGCAAAGGATGAGACGGTTGGATGGCATCACTGACTGATTATCCTATTATTGTCATTTTCTTATGATTTTTAGTCATTCACTCTAAGAAATGGCCATAGAAGAATTGGATTACATAAAGTTGGAGTGGAATTTTTAAAAAGTCCCTTAAAAAAGGACAAGAATTTTAGATAAAGTATAGTTGGTAAGGACAGAGTAAAGGGGAAAATAGATTATTAAATTATCCTACTAAAAATTTCAAGTAGAGAGAAAAATATGAGAGACTCTTGTAAGTAAATGATCACTCAAGAAAGCAGGCTTGCATAATAACAAAACCAAGCTTCTTTGGCAATAAAACCATGCGACAGAAGCATGAGACATGCCCCAAAGCAATAAAACAATTGTGACATGAGACCCACATCCTTCCCATTCTAACCAATAAGTCAATGATCATTGAGAGAGGACTTTTTTTTTTGCGTGTACTGAGAGCAGAAATGTAGGGGAAAGGTGACATTACTTTGAAACCAGAGATGATTTATCATATTTTAGTATATGTTACCACTTTTTGCTCATTTCCATAGTGCCATGATAGTCTTGTTTTAACCATGTAGACACAAGAACACTCCCCTGCCTAATGTGGAGGAGGGACTGATGATGGAGTATTGATGTCTATTGGGCAGGAGGCAAATTTAGGGGGGGGGATGAATACATGTAGGAATGGCTCAGTCCCTTCACTGTTCACCAGAGACAACATTATTAATTAGCTATACCACAAGACAAAATAAAAAGTTTAAACATAAAAAGAGAAACTGACTAACAGATATAGAAAATAAACAAGGATTAACCAATGTGGAGAAGGAATGAAGGAACGATAAAGAAAAGTATATGGGATTGAAATAAAAACCATGTATAAGATAGATAAGCCACAAGTACAGTTTGTATAGCATAGGAAATCATACACATTATTTTGCAGTAACATCTAATGTCATATAATTTTAAAAACACTGAATTACTGTTATACAACTGAAACTAATAAAATATTATAAATCAACAGTACTTCAAGTAAGAAAAATATGTGTGTGTGTGTGTGTGTGCATGTGTGTGTGTGCATGCTAAGCTGCTTCAGTCATGTCTGACTATTTGTGACCCTGTAGACTGTAGCCCATCAGGTTCCTCTGTCCATGAGATTCTCCAGGCTAGAATACTGGAGTGGGCTGCCATTCTCTCCTCCAGGAGAGAAGGAAGATCCAGGGGATCTTCCCAACCCAGGGATCAAACTCACATCTCCTGTGGCTTTTGCATTGCTGGAGAATTCTTAACTGCTGAGCCATCAGGGAAGCCTATATATATATATATATATATATATATATATATATATATATATATACATACACACACACACACACACACATTCTCCAAATATATAATTTAAAAAGAAATAGCTATTTTTTAAAAAAAATGAAGGAAAGAGTAAAAAGGTGGTCGTCGTCTTTCTTTCCCCACCCATCTCTCTGGGCAGAGCCCTCTTGCCTGCCAGCTTGTATCTCTTATAAGTGTCCTATGCTAATTAACTGTTTCCCTCTTTGCCATTCTGCCTCTTTATTCTCAAGTGAAATTCTATTATATGAATGGAACATAGCTAATTGCATCACAAACTTGAAGAAATCTATTCTAGTGGTAGGGAGGCTCAGCTGTTAGCAAAAACAGTACTTTTATTGTTGTTGTTCAGGTGTAATGTCATGTCCAACTCTGACCCCAAGGACTGTAGCATGCCAGGCTTCCCTGTCCTTCACTATCTCCTGGAGTTTGCTCAAGCTTATGTCCAATGAGTTGGTCAAGCCATCAAACAATCTCATTCTCTGTCACCCCCTTCTCCTCTTGTCTTCAGTCTTTCCCAGCATCAGTTTTTTTTTTTTTTTCAATGAGTTGGCTTTTCACATCAGGTGGCCAAATTATTGGAGATTCATCTTCACCATCAGTTCTTTCAAAGAATATTCAGGGTTGATTTCCTTTAGGGTTAACTGGTTTGATCTTTGCTGTCCAAGAGACTGTCATGAGACCTCCAGTACCACAATTTGAAAGCATCAACTCTTCAGCACTCAGTCTTAAGCCCAATAATATCTTTAAGTGTCTCTTAATAGAAACACTATATCCATCTGTTTTGTAAAGAAGTGAAGAATATGTAATTAACTCTGAAACTTAGAAAAAACCTCCAGATCAAATTAAGTCAGTCACCTAAGATGTCTAAATGCTTTTAAAATATTTCTCAATTTTATTTAAAAAGTTTTGTGGATATGATAGTAATAGTGTTACTGTCTTAACATTATGTATTTTAATAAGGCTTACCTTGCCTGGGTATATGGAGGGTATATGGAATTTTTATAAATATTTAAAATAATTTATAATTTAATTTACAAAGTAGATTAAAAAGAGTTATAGTTATGATTTTTAAAAGTTATATTTGGAGCTCTAGTTATACCACAAACATGATTCTAATGGTATTTCATCATTAATTTCATAACTTCTCACAAAAATTTCCTGAGATGGAAAAATTATTTTCTTTATGTGCCAATGAGAAATCTGAATTACAAAGTGCTTAACTGAGTATCTTGCTGAAGGTGACACAAGTACTAAATGGAAGAGCCAGGATTTGAAGATATGTACTTTGACTTCTGGGTCCTTATAAACACAATAATTTATTGACACTGTGGTTTATCATTTAGTTATCACTGATGATTTTGTGTATCAATATTTATTGGAAAGATAAATTAAAAGTACAAATAAGTGAATTAAAAATAAGATTCAGGGATAGCTAATTTTTTTTTTTTTCTTTTAAGGAAGGGGGATAAAATAAATTATCCAGTTGTTATAGTTTCTCATCACCAGTGTTTGGATGAGTGGATACCATCAGTTCAGTTGAGTCACTCAGTCGTGTCCGACTCTTTGCGACCCCATGAATTGCAGCACGCCAGGCCTCCCTGTCCATCACCAACTCCTGGAGTTTACTCAAACTCATGTCCATCGAGTCGGTGATGCCATCCAGCCATCTCATATTCTGTCGTCCCCTTCTCCTCCTGCCTCCAATCCTTCCCAGCATCAGGGTCTTTTCCAATGAGTTAACTCTTTGCATGAGGTGGCCAAAATATTGGAGTTTCAGCTTCAGCATCAGCAGTTCCAATGAACACCCAGGACTGATCTTTAGGATGGACTGGTTGGATCTCCTTGCAGAGTGGATACCATAATACAAAGGAAATCAGGAAAGGAATTTAACTTTATCAACAAGAACTTTCCTCTGAGTTTAGTCACTCAGTTTTGTCTGACTCTGTGAGACCCTATATACTTTAGCTCGCCAGGCTGCTCTGTCCATGGGGATTCTCCAGGCAAGGCTACTAGAGTGGGCTGCCTACCCTCTTTCAGAGGATCTTCCCAATCCAGGGATTGAATGTGGGTCTCTTCCATTGCAGGCAGATTCTTTACTGTCTGAGCCACCAGGGAAACAAATCCTCTTATTGTAACTACATTCAAGTGTTTTCTAGCTGGATTTAGATGATTTAACAAGAATATTTAGTTATCATAAAGTGCATGCATAAGTTGTTAGATTACACTTGATTTTCAAATGCAACTATATGAGCTTTCATGATTAAAGCCATGCTTCAGTGTATCAGGGAGAAAAATAATCAGTATTAACTTCGAGTATGAGCTCTCTCTGAGTTTTCCATCTATTCTAAAGGACAGATGGGTTTGCTTTGCTTTTTTAAGTGTAAAAGTTACTCATCTACACTTTCTTACTACCAATGAAAGTAAGAAAATTCACAATCATATTCTCTTAACCCAATGTTCTTGTTTGGTTTATTTGTTTGTTTTTTAATAACGAGGAGGATAGAAACACCTGGATAAATCTGACCAACCCAGCTTTGTATTAAAAGACTCTTCTACCCTTAGAGAAACTCCTTGAGGTTTGTGAAATTTCAGGATAACAGATCTACTAACACATTCTTTGGAGAAAGTTATTGAGTTTTCAAAAATTCTGTTTTGTCCCATCTTGAACTATGTTTTTACAAGATGTTAGCCCTGGGGAAACTGAACTGGGTAAATGGACCCACATTATTCTAGCAGCTGCATCTTAAACTCTATCAATATAAAAATTCTACTTAAAGTAAAAACAAAATGAAAGGAAGCATAATATAGGTAGGTTTTAAGTTGTTATTTTTTTCTCAGATGCAGTGTCTGGACCTAGACTGTATTTTACACTGAAGAAAAAAAAAGAATACTGTGAATGACATTATTGTGTAAACTGACCAAATTAGAATATGGAGAGTAATTACATAAAAATGACACATCAATGTTAAGTGTACTGGGGTTGGTAATTATACTATGGTTATGTAAAATAATAGAAGAACGAAAGAGCCTCTTGATGAAAGTGAAAGAGGAAAGTGAAAAAGTTGGCTTAAAACTCAACATTCAGAAAACTAAGGTCATGGCATCCGGGCCCATCACTTCATGGCAAATAGATGGGGAAACAATGGAAACAGTGACAGACTATTTTCTTGGGCTCCAAAATCACTGCAGATGGTGACTGCAGCCATGAAATTAAAAGACACTTGTTCCTTGGAAGAAAAGCTATGAAAAACCTAGACAGCATTTTAAAAAGCAGAGACATTACTTTGCCAACAAAGCTCTGTCTAGTCAAAGCTATGGTTTCTGCAGTACTCATGTATGGATGTGAGTGTTGGACTCTAAAGAAAGCTGAATGACAAAGAATGGATGCTTTTGAACTGTGGTGTTGGAGAACTCTTGAGAGTCACTTGGACTCCAGGAAGATTCAACCAGTCAATCCTAAAGGAAATCAGTCCTGAATATTCATTGGATGGACTGATGCTGAAGGTAAAGCTCCAACACTTTGGCCACCTGATATGAAAAACAGACTCACTGGCAAAGAACCTGATGCTGGGAAAGATTGAAGGCAGGAGAAGAAAGGGATGACAGAGGATAAGATGGTTGGATGGTATCACTGACTCAATGGACATGAGTTTGAGCAAGTTCTAGAAGTTAGTGATGGACAGGGAAGCCTGGTGTGCTGCAGTCCATGGAGTCGCAAAGAGTGGGGTATGACTGAGTGACTGAACTGAACTGATGTAAAATAATATCCTTATTCTTTAGAAATTCTCATGAGTTGTTTATAGCTAAAAAGTCATATTGTAAATAACTTACCCTCAAACGTTCCAGAAAAGCTGTGTGTGTGTAAAGAGCGAATGTGTACAAATGATAAAGAAAAGGAAATATTAGCTTGATCTGTGTAGAGAATGTAAGTCTTCTTTCATTACTCTCATTTTTGCAATTTTTCATGAGTGAAATTATCTCAAAATCAAATTTTAAAAGGTACAGCCAGTTCTGAAACATGCATTTGTTTCCATATTTTTATATTAGGAAGTATATTAACATAAAAAAATTTTATATTTAATATTTTAGGAAGAATAAATATATTTTAGACTGCATAGAGAACTTATACTTTTAACAAATGTAAGCTTAACAGAATGAAGACACCATAGATTGGGTGAAAATATTTGCAAGCAGCACATTTGTTAAAGGACTGTTATCCAAAACACAAAAAGAATTCTTAAAACTCAAAAGTAAGAATGCAAACTACCTGATTAAAAAATGATCAAATATCTGAACAGAAACTTCACCAAAGAAGGTTTAAATATGACAGATAAGCTTGTGAAAAAAATTCTCAATATCAAATATCATAAAAGAATTGCAAATTAAACATCACTGAGATATCACTATGTACTTATTAAAAGGGACAAAAATCTAAAATAATGACAACACCAAACATTGGCAATAAAGTGTAGCAACAGGAATTCTCATTTTCTGCTGGTGGAAATGCAAACTGGTACAGCCACTACAGATGACAGTTTGGCAATTGTTTTCAAATATAAGCATATGTTTGCCATATAGTCCAGCCATCACATAATTGATAATTACCCAGTGTAGTTAAAAACTTTATGTCCATGCAAAAAGCTATACAGAGGCTTAGATTAGCTTTATTTATAATGGCCAAAACTTGGAAGCAACCAAGATGTTCTTCAGTAGGTAAATGGATAAATAAAGTATGAGGCATCCAGACAATGGAATATTAATCAAGGTGAAATCAAAATGAGTCATGTAAACATATGGATGAAACTTAAGTGCATGTTATTGCTAAGTGAAAGAAGCTAATCCAAATAGGCTACACACTGTATGATTCCAACTATATGATATTTTGGATAAAGCAACAGTATGGAAATATTAAAAAATGAAGGCTTGCCAGGTTGGGATCAGGAAGACTAAATAGTCAAAGCACAAAGAATTTTCAGGGCAGTGAAACTGTGATGTATGTATGTATATGTATAATATCATGGTGGTAGGCCCATATTATTATACATTTGTTCAAACCCATAGAATGTGTTACTTTGCCAACATAGGTCCGTCTAGTCAAGGCTTTGGTTTTCCCAGTAGTCATGCATGGATGTGAGAGTTGGGCTATAAAGAAAGCTGAGGGCTGAAGGATTGATGTTTTTGAACTATGGTGTTGGAGAAGACTCTTGAGAGTCCCTTGGAGAACAAGGAGGTCCAACCAGTCCACCCTAAAGGAGATCAGTTCTGAGTGTTCATTGGAAGGACTGATGCTGAAGCTGAAACTTCAATACTTTGGCTACCTGATGCAAAGAGCTGACTCATTTGAAAAGACTCTGATGCTGGGAAAGACTGAAGGCAGGAGAAGAAGGGGACAACAAAGGATGAAATGATTGGATGGCATCACCGACTCAATGGACATGAGTTTGGGTAAACTCCGGGAGTTGGTGATGGACTCCTGTGATGGAGGTGATGGAGGCCTGGCGTGCTGCAGCCCATGGGGTCACAGAGAGTCGGATACAACTGAGCGACTGAACTGAACTGAAGAGTGATCACTCACTTAGCTGTGGATTTTGGGTGATAATGATGTGTCAATCTAGGCTCATCAGTTATTACACATGTGCCACTCTGATAGGGAACATTGATAATGGGGAGGGCATGCATGTATGGAGGTTGGGGGAATATGGCATCTCTGTGTACTTGACTCAGTTTTGCTATGAATGTAAAACTGTTCTAAGAAAATAAAGTTGGGACCTTCCTGGAGCTGCGGTGGTTAAGACTCTGAGCTTCCAATACAGGGAACACAATTTCAGACCCTGGTCAGGGGACTAAGATCCTGCATGCTATGTGAAGTGGTCAAAAAATAAATAAATATTTTAAAATACATTAAAAATAAATTTAAAAATACAGGTTACATTTGTAACCTGTATGTGCTTCTAATGCCAACAGCAGTTTATGCATTCAAAGAGTTCCACAATACAGTGGGGAGAACAGTTGTCCTGTGTGTGTATTCAGAGAGATTGATTTCCCTGATTGCTAACATTTATTGAGCACTCACAGTGGGCCAGGCCCTATTACATACACTGTCTTGAAATGTATTCATTTTGGTCTCACAAAATCCTATGAAGTAGGTAGAGCTAAAAAATAATTTAAAAATAAAATAAAAAAGTCTATTTTGAAATAGAAGTTATTTCTTATTTTTTTTTTAGTTTTAAGAATTTTTATTTTTTTAATTTTTTTCCATTTATTTTTATGAGCTGGAGGCTAATTACTTTTATGTTTATAAATATTATGGTGGTAGCAGTGATAATAGAAGCAATTTAACATAAGAAATCCATGGCTGATTCATGTCAATGTATTTCTTATGTTTAATTGCTTCTATTATTGCTACCACCATAATATTTATAAACATATTTGTTTTATTAATAACCCATATATTAGAAATAATAATAATTTGATAAAGTAATTATAGATGTTTTCTCAGTTGAATAATGATTAGAAGCTTTAATAAGTATTTGAATAAGTCTATGGCTGTTTCTAACATATGGAAAATGATTTTTCAGTGTGGTTATGATCAGTACAGTTACAATAGCAGACTAAGTGAAGTTTAGAATTATTAACCACGTTTGTAAGATAACCAATAAGCACTGAATAAATCTTTTTTTAAAATAGTATTGCATAGATTGAAATACATATATAAGATAATGAATGGGATAAAAATATTACTAATTTTGGAGAAATACAAAAATGTTATAAATTGTCTATTTTTTTTCAAATTTGTTTTTGTGTTTTGAACACCAGTAAAATCTTTTGCTTTAAATATACTAGTGTGGCTTACCAGCTAATTAATTTAAATTTGGAAAGTCATTCTGTCTACATTATAAGCTTGTTCTCAATTACTTAATTAATTAAGATATAAGAACTTACAATTTATAGTTTCATTACTTTGAAAAACTAAATCTAAAAATGTGGAAAAATTCACATTAATCATTTAGTTTCAGCACATAAATATAAATGGATTGGAACTAAAATTCACTTCAGATTGTAAGTAATAATTACCCAGAAACACTGCATGAGCTTCATTAAATCTTATGTTTAATAAAAATGAGGAGCACAAGGGACCTGCCCAAATCTGCACAAATAAAAGGATTACCAGTATCTAATCACTATAAAATGGTGATCATAAAGCTTCATTTCAGAACATTTTCAAAAACTGAAATCAGGGAAGATGATCTTGAAGTTGAAATGTGATTTTCAGGTTGACATTTGCTTTAACAAAATGAAGCTAATTTTTATGCAGCTGTCTTTTCATGTTTTTTTTTTTTTTCTATGTATAACAAATTAGTAAAAAAAAATGAGTAAAGGAGTTATTTAAAACTTCAGTAGCATTCAGTGTTTTTGTTTAATACAGGAGCATTTGCAAATGTGAGTAATTTTGTATGATTTCTCATTTTATATGATTCACTCTATTAAATAGCATCTTTTATGAAGTCTCTTTGGAAAAACATCTCTAGTTTTCAGGGGATATAGTGTACAAGTCTTGTTACAGGCAATGGAATCTATAATCCTGATTCTCTATGTAGAATGAACCAGAGAACACAGCACATTTACAAAGTGGAGGTTCTGAAAAACTTTTCTGTAAATTATTAGAGAATCTATATTTAGCTTTAAGTTGTATTTGCTTAATTTAGTGAATCATTCAAGTGATATAAAGCTTATTCTTTTTTTTTTTTTTTTTTGGTAGAAATTTGCTCTAAAATGATGTGTTGCTTCCTGCTTGTACAAAAATGTGAATCAGTCATAATTTTATATCCCTTTTACTCCTCAGCCTCCCTCTACTCCCCTTATTCCACCTCTAGGTCATCACAGAGTGCCAGGCTGGGCTCCTTGATTTTATACCAACTTCCCAATAACTGGGCTTCCCTGGTGGCTCAGAGGGTAAAGCGTCTGCCTACAATGAGGAAGACCTGGGTTTGATCCCTGGGTTGGGAAGATCCCCTGGAGAAGGAAATGGCAACCCACTCCAGTACTCCTTCCTGAAAAATCCCATTGATGGCAAAGCCTGATAGGCCCCAGTCCATGGGGTTGCAAAGAGTCAGACATGACTGAGAGACTTCACTTTCTTTCTTTCACTTTCCCAATAACTATCTATTTTATACATGGTAGAGTATATATGTCAATGTTACTTTCTCAATTCATCACACCTGCACTTTCCCCTGCTGTGTCCACAAGTCTGTTCTCTACTGGGTTCATTAGTACAACTTTTCTAGAATCCATGTGTGTGTGTGTGTGTGTATAAATATGCAATATTTTTCTCTTTTTGATTTATCTTACTGTGTATAACAGGATCTAGGTTCATCCACCTCACTATAACTGACAAATTCATTTCTTTTTATGGCTAATATTCCATTTTATATAATTTACCAAGAATTCTTTATCTATTCATTTATTGATGGACATCTAGGTGTTTCCATGTTCTGGCTATTGTGTATAGTGCTGCGATGAACACTGGGATACGTGTGTCTTTTAGAATTGTGTTTTTTTTTTTCAGGGTATATGCCCAGTAGTGGGATTGCTAGGTCATATGGTAGATTTATTCCTAGTTTGTTAAGGAATCTCCATAGTGTTTTCCATAATGGCTGTATCAGTTTACATTTCAACCAACAGTGCAAGAGTGTTCCATTTCCTCCACATACTCTCCAGCACTTATTGTTTGTAGATTTTTTAATGATAGCCATTCTGACTGGTGTGAGATGATACCTCATTGTAGTTTTGATTTACATTTCCCTAATAATGAGCAATGTTGATCATCTTTTTTATTGCTCATCTGTATATATTTGGATAAATGTGTATTTAAGTCTTCTGCTCATTTACTTTGGGTTCTTTGTTTATGTGATAAGTAGCTATATGAGCTGCTTATGTATTTTAGAGATTAATCCTTTGTCAGTTGCTTTCTTTGCAATTATTTCCTTCCATTTGAGGGCTGTCATTTCAATTTGTTTATAGTTTCTTTGCTGTGCAAAAGCTTTTAAGTTTTAATATGTCCCACCTGTCTTTGTTTTTATTTGCTTGAGGAGCATAGCATTAATACACATTGCTTTAGAGCTTTATTAATGTGATAACTATGTCAAGATTTAAATTTAGAGTCTCTTTTCATGCTAGAATACATATTGCTTTTTGATAGGCATAAATTTAAAAAAATATGAAATCATCAATTGCCTAGTGAATACTTCTGAAAGTACTTAGAAAACAATTATACAATTTCATTAAAAAACAATATCCACTATGATTGGAGTCATTCTTACTGTGGGGAATCTATGTATTCTCTATTATATAGCTGATTATAGTTGAATACCGCATGGTTTTTCAGCAACTTACTAAATCCTAAACATAAAATTTAGGAAATACAATTGGGTGGCAAAGAATCTACAGGCTTCTATAAGAAATAAGAACCTAATACAAAGGTAACATATTGGCAATGTGGATAAACTTCTGTAATTAAAAAAAAAAAAAAAGAAAGAAAACCACTCAGAAGGACTTTAAAGATGATGGAGTAAGACAAGGAAACCATCTTTCTCCCCACAAATACATCAAAAGTACTTCTGTGTGTGGAACAACCCTTAGAGAACATTTTCTAAAGGCTGGGAGAAGCTTCCAGACTTCCCAAAAGGCAAGCTAATCTCCACAGAATGAGGTATGGCAAAAGATATAAGAAAAAAAAGAAAAAAACAAAGGATTTGGGACAGGGATCTGTGCCTCTGGGAGGGAGCTGTGAAGGAGGGCACATTTTTGCATGCTCAGAAATCCCTCACAGGTGAGAGCAAGGAGGGGGAGCTTTGGAATCTCAGAGGGGAACACAGTAAATGAAACATACACTATGATCAACTGGAATTTATCCCAGGGATGAAAAGATTCCTCAGTATATGCAAATCAATCAATGAGATACATGATATTGACAAAATATGATGGAAAAAATATGATCTTTGCAATAGATGCAGAGAAAGTTTCAACAAAATTCAGTATCTATTTATGATAAAATTCAACACCTATTTATGTCTACTCTCCAGAAAGCAGATATAATATGAACCTATCTCAAAATAATAAAGGCCATATACAACAAACCCACAGTAAACATTTTTTTTTTTTTCTCAATGGTGAAAAACAGTAGTTCCTCTAAGATCAGGAACAAAATAAGGATGTGTTTACTCTTGTCACCATTATTCAACATAGCTTTGGAAGGCCTAGCCATAGCAAACCAAATAGCAATCCAAATAGAAAAAGAAATAAAAGGAATCCAGACTGGGGGGAAAAAAAAAAAAAACAAAAAACAAAAAGAAGTACAATTCTTACCATTTGCTGATAACATGATACTATACATAGAAAAACCCTAAAGATGCCACCAGACAATTACTAGAGTTAATCAAAGAATATGGCACTGTCACAAGACATAAAGTAATACACAGAAATAACTTGCATTTCTATACACTAGCAATGAAAAATCAAAAAAAGAAATTAAGGAAACAATACCATTTACCATTGAATCAAAAAGAATAAAATGCTTAGTAAGAAACATACCTAATGAGACAAAAGACATGTATGTAGAAAACTATAAGACACCAATGAAAGAAATCAAAGAGCACACGATCAGATGGAGATACACACCATGTTATTGGATTGGAAGAATCAATATTATGAAAATAACTATACTTCCCAAAGCAATCTATAGATTCAATGCAACCCCTATCAAACTACCAATTGTACTTTTCAAAAAAATAGAAAAAAAATTAACAATTAGTATGGAAACACAAAAGACACCAAAAAGTCAAGGCAATCTTAAGGAAGAAATACAGACCTGGAGGACTCAGCTTTCCTAACTTCAGACTATACTACAAAGCTATAGTCACTGACAGTATGGTACTGGCACAAAAGAAGTATGGACAAATGAAACAAGATAGGAAACTCAGAGATAAACCTACACACCTATAGACACCTTATCTTTGACAGAGGAGGCAATAATGTAAAATGGAGAAAAGACAGCCTCTTCAATAAGTGGTGCTGGGAAAACTGGACAGCTACACCTAAAAGAATGAAACTAGAGTACTTCTAACACCATACACAATAATAAAATAAAAATGGATTAAAGACTTAAGTGTAAGGCTAGAAAATATAAAGCTCTAGAGAGAAACATAATCAGTACTGTCTTTGACATAAATCACAAGATCTTTGACCCAACCTCCTAGAGTTATGAAAGTGAAAACCAAAATAAACAAATGGACCTAATTAAACTTAAAAGGTTTTGCATAGCAAACCAAAAAACAAAAAAATAAACAAGATGAAAAGATAATCCTCAGAATGGGGAAAAATAACTGCAAATGAAGCAACTGATATAAGATTAATCTTCAAAATATATAAGCAGCTCATGCAGCTCAAAACCAGAGAGACAAACAGCCCAGTCAAAAATGGGCAGATGACTTAAACGGACACTTCTTCAAATAAAACATACAGGTGGCCAATAAACACATGAAAGAATACTCAACATTGCTCATAATTACAGAAATGAAAATCAAGTTTACAATGATGTATCACTTCACATCAGTCAGAATGGCCATCATCTTAAAAACTACAAACAATGAATATTGGAGAGGATGTGGAGAAAAATGGAACCCTCTTGCAATGTTGATGGGAGTGTAAATTGATACAGTGACTGTGGATAATAGTATGGAGGTTCCCTAAAAAACTAGGAATAAATCTACAATATGACCCAGCAGTCCCACTACTTGGCATATACCCTGAGAAAACTGCAATTCGAATCCCAATGTTCATTGCAGCATTATTTACAATAGCCAGAACATGGAAGCAACAGATGAATAATTAAAT
Source organism: Dama dama (assembly GCF_033118175.1). Classification (NCBI taxonomy): domain Eukaryota; kingdom Metazoa; phylum Chordata; class Mammalia; order Artiodactyla; family Cervidae; genus Dama; species Dama dama. The sequence continues at coordinate 33,507,713 of NC_083685.1, forward strand.
AATTTTTGGTAAATATATATAATGGAATGTTACTCTGCCATAAAAGAAGTGGATTTTAACCTGCTGTAGTAGGGCGGATGAACCTAGAACCTGTTTGACAGAATGAAGTAAGTCAGAAAAAGAAAAACAAATATATTAATGCATATACATAGGATTTAGAAAAATAGTACTGATGAGCCTATTTACAGAGAAGAAATGGAGATTCAGATGTAGAGAACAGACTGGTGGACACAGATGGGGAAGGAGAAGGTAGGACAAATTGAGAAAATAGTATTGACATATATACACTATCATGTGTAAAATACATACCTAGTGGGAAGCTGCTATATTATACAGGGTGCCCAGCCTGGAACTTTGTGATGACCAAGATGGGTGAAAGTGGGGAGGGGAGGCACCAGATAGAGGGTATATATATATATATTATAATATATATTATATTATACATATATAATATATAAAATTCCTATTGGTGTATGGCAGAGACACCACAACACTCTAAAGCAATTACCCTCCAATCAAAAAATGCACTCAAAGTTTCAAATATAAAATTATTGCAAAATTATATGAATCTAATGACTTTTAAAAGCAATTTGAAAACAGAAAAAAAAATGTTTGTATTTTAAAATTGGACTTTGGGCTTGTTCTGTGGTTTATGAAATCTCTTAGAACATCTTTTGTCTTTGACCAAGAGCAAGATATTAGTAGGATTCATTTTAAGTTTAGTAGGATTCATTTTAAGTGGCAAAATTCAAAATAAAATCTTTTAGAAGTTAAACACACAAAGATGTTACAGATATTGATATATGTGTGTATATGAATATATATGTATGTTGTTCAGTCGCTAATTTGTGTCTGGCTCTTTACGAATCAATGAAAGTGAAAATGAAAGTCGCTCAGTTGTGTCTGATTCTTTACGACCCCATGGACTATACAGTTCATGGACTTCTCCAGGCCAGAATACTGCAGTGGCTAGCCTCTCCCTTTTCCAGAGGATCGTCTCAACCCAAGGATGGAACCCAGGTCTCCTGCATTGCAGGCATATTCTTTACCAGCTGAGCCACAATACCGGAGTGGGTAACCTATCCCTTCTGTGGATTTTCCTGACCCAGAAATGCAACTGGGGTCTCCTGCATTGCAGGTGGATTCTTTACCAACTGAGCTATCAGGGAAGCCCTTAGAAACCCATGGATTTATTCAAACTCTGGTTCATTGAGTCAATGATGCATTCCAAAAATCTCATCCTTTGTCACCCCCTTCTTCTCCTGCTTTCAACATTTCCCAGCATCAGGGTTTTTTTCCAATGAACTGGCTCTTTGCATCAGGTGGCCCAAATATTGGAGGTTCAGCTTCACCTTCAGCATCAGTCCTTGCAATGAATATTCAGGGTTGATTTCCTTTAGGATTGACTGGTTTGATCTCCTTTCTGTCCAAGGTACTATCAAAAATCTTCTCCAACTCCACAGTTCAAAGCATCAATTCTTTGTCACTCAGTGTTCTTGATGGTCCAACTCTCACATTGGTACATGACTACTAGAAAAACCATAGTTTTGACTATACAGACCTTTGTCAGCAAAGAGATGTCTCTGTTTTTTAATACACTGTCTAGGTTTGTCATAGCTTTTCTTTCAAAGAGCAAGTGTCTTTTAATTTTATGCCTGCAGTCACCATCAGCAGTGATTTTGGAGCCCAAGAAAATAAAATCTGTCACTGTTTCCAATTTTTTCCCATCTATTTGTCATGCAGGGATGGGACCAGATGCTATGATCCTCATTTTTTCAATGTTGAGTTTTAAGCCAGCTTTCCACTCTCCTTGTTCACCTTTTCTAGAGGCTCTTTATTTCCTCTTCACTTTCTGCCATTAGAGTGGTATCATCTGCATATATGAGGTTGTTGATATTTCTCTTGGCAATCTTGATTCCAGCTTGTGATTTATCCAGGCCAGCATTTTGCCTGATGTACTCTGCATATAAGTTAAATAAGGGGGGTGACAATATACAACCCTGATGCACTCCTTTTTCAAATTTGAACTGTCTGTGTATATGTATATATATATAATACGTAAATGTATATACTTGAATGTATTTATAAATTGACCAGTTAAAATTATCCTATATTTTATTAACAGAAAAAATAAATTATGCCAGTATAATTACAAAAAATGCTGGTCTATTTCATTCAAAATATCATTATGGTCCCTTTCCCATTTCTTTTGGTTACCTTACTTTTTTGGTTACCTTACTTACTCTTAGCTTTGCTCTTTGAATAACTATGATTTCTCTCTCAGTTTTTAAATATGTATGTTGTAGTTTTCAAGTAATAATATATAAAGTATATGTAAATCATTCTTAAATAGATATGTAATATAAAATATATTTATATTCTATAAAAACAGTACATTTATAACAAAGAAAGTATATATGTACCTGGAGAGGGAGAATCTGTGTAACACACATATATTATATATGTATGTCTGTTAACTTGTGGAAATATCTGAATATTTATAATTATATATTTTTTAACCACGCACGGCAGTTCTGAACTCTGCCCACCTATCAAATCATTTTCTTTGTTTGCTAAAGCAGATGGATACTAACTCATACTTGGTTCTGGGATAGTTCTAAGTGAATCTATAGAACCTATTTCATACTGAGCCATGTTTTTAAATCAACATGATTTTATGCTGTAGATTCATTGAGAAGGGAATTCACTGTGTGAGTTAAGGTTTTCTTTTCATAGGCGTATAACTGAACCCTAAATTTGTGAGAAAATATATGAGCTTACAGGTAGGGAAATCATCATATTATCCAAATATTTAGGTCTCACTGTTTTCTCTTCTGCTTTTCATATTCACTTATCTACACTTTTCCTCTTTAAATATGTACACCTAACTGGAGTCTTTTCCTTTAATAAGTAACAAATATGCCTTTTCTCACTATTCATTGTTCAGAAGGTCCTACTTTCCACCTAACCACTAATATAGAGAACATGAGCATAACAATTCCTGATGCAAAGCAGTTTTTTGTACTTAAATATAAGAAAATACAATAAATTTTTATTATAGTATTTAGCAACAATAAGATAAATAAAACTCAGAAAACTGAATAAATATATAATTAATATTATTTTCATTAATATTATTCTATGTACTGTAAAATTATATATAGTAAATTATTATACAATATATAACTATTATATACATGTATATATAATTCTTAACCATGAAAATGCTGAAATATGCCAAATATATGTAAATGAAAATTAAACTGACCTAACATTCCAAGAGACAAAATTAATCACTTTCTTCTATTTGTTATATTAATTGTAAACTTTTTCCTATGTTTTCATGTAGAATTTTTAGGCTAAATTTGTACATATATGTGTGTATGTGTTTATTTGCAAGTGATAATTCTCTCTACTTCATACAAAGTGCCAGTGACCAGGATTTTAGTGAGATTTCTCACCTGCTACTCCTATATCTGCTCAGCTATTTCTTTTTCCATTTACCTTAAGACATCTTCAAGCGTCTGCCATGTACACAGTGATATATGTGGAGGAATTATCTTTTTATGCACTGCAAAGTTTACCTATATACTGTTTTCTTCTTCTGGTCACCTTGATGTCATTCACTACTACAGCTTCTTTCAGTGCCAATGGTTTTTAAAGGTATTGGCTGCATCCACTTGGCAATGCTATCCATTTCCCATTCAACTTTTCATTGGCACAACTTCTTATTGAATGGTTATTGAATTTCTCCAAATTTATTCTCTTTGAGGCAGATGTAAAATTAGTGGTCTTCTCATACCATATCGCACATTGTGATTGGAACTAGAGCAGTGATATCTCTTCTCTAGTTTTAGCAAATGCTTCCTAAAGGCAGCTATTTCTCTTCTTTTTGTTTTGTCACATTTTATGTTGGAGTATAGTTGATTAGGGCTTCCCAGGTAGCACAAGTGATAAAGAACACGCCTGCCACTGCAACAGATATAAGAAGTGTGGGTTAGATCCTTGGGTCAGGAAGATGCCCTGGAGGAGGGCATGGCAGCCCACTCCAGTATTCTTGTAAAGAGAATCTCATGGACAGGGGAGCCTGGCAGGCTATGGTCTATAGGGTCACAAAGAGTTAGACATGAATGAAGGGCCTTAGCATGCACACATGCATAGTTGATTAACAAGGTGTTAGTTTCAGGTGTACAGTAAAGTGATTCATATACATGACTCTATTCTATTTATGAATCAATATACATATAACAAATCTATTATTTTTCAAATTATTTTCTCATTTAGGTTACTAGGATAGAGAAGATGTGGCACATGTATACAATGGAATATTACTTGGCTGTTAAAAAGTATGAAATAATGCCATTTGCAGCAACATGAATGGACCTACTATCATAGTAAGTGAAGTAAGTCAAACAGGGTAAGACAAATATAATTTGATATTGTTTATATGCAGGATATATAAAAAAAATGATACAAATGAATTCATTTACAAAACAGATATGGACTTACAGACTTAGAGAAGGAATTTACGGTTACCAGGAGGGAAGAGTGGAGATGAGGGGTAGACTGGGAATTTGGGATTGACAATACACACTGTTATATTTAAAATAGATAACAAGGGCTTATCTGGTGGTCCAGTGGTTTAAAATCCACCTGCCAATGCAGGGTTCAATCCTGGCTTGGGGAAGATCCCACATGCCATGGTGCAACCAAGCCCATAAGCCACAACTACGGAGTCCATGTGCTGCAACTACTGAAGCTAATGTGCTACAGCTGCTGAAGCCCAAGCACCTAGAGCTTGTGCTCCACAACAAAGAAATCATTGCAATGAGAAGCCTATGTGCCACAATGAAGAGTAGTCCCGGCTCACCTTAGCTAGGGAGAGTCCACACACAGAAACGAAGACATAGCCAGAATTTAATTAATTAAAGAAATAGATAACCAACAAGGAGTTACCATAGGCAGCTCTTTCTACCTATTCCCCCCATTGTCACCATGAGCTGATTTTGGAGATCTGTGACTTGCCATGTTCTCCATTTATTTTGTCCCAGTGTAATGAACACAATCTCCTCTGCTTCATCAAAACCCTCAATGTATTTCCATCATTGAAATGAGTTTGGAGAGTCCAAATACCTGCCAGTCTGTGAAGATATGCCTGAATCCCATTGGTGGTCCAGGGGTAAGTCTATCTGGAATATACATCAGATTGCAGCATCTAAGGCAACCCCTTTTCTCAAAGATCTTTTAGAAAAACTCACTTTTTGTAATATTCAAACCACTTGTGATTTGGTCATTAATTTGTGTTAGCATTATTTTTGCCTTATTTTAACATTAACTTTGTAAGTAGTAAAATCTGTTGATATGCTTTGAAGCATCCTTGTTTTATTTTATACTAACACATTACACTCCTAATTTGAGGCTTATTAAATACTTACCATTCCTTTTATATTTTTTGGCTTTGTATTTATCTATTTCATTCATCTTCCATTTGATGTCTGCTGAAATGGAATTACAGCTTTAATACTCTTTCTACTTGGCATGGCAAAACTTTCTAAAGGTACTGTGATGGCAATAGGGCAGTCAGACATAGGTACAAATATTATAAATATTAGTGACTGATAAGTTCCCCCAGTGAACCTTAAACCTATAGGGGAAAACACATGTAAAATACAAACTTACAAAAATATTAAGTCATGCCCAATGTGATCATTCTTGCTATTACTATTTTTAACACAGTGAATCCCCTACATATGAACAAGTTCTGTTCCAAGAGCATGCTCCTAAATCCAATTTGTTACTAAGTCTAATGAAATTTGCCTAGGTACTCAACTAATGCAATCAGTTATATGGTACTGTACTGTATTGGGTATATAATAATTTTCATACAAATAATACATAAAAACAAACACACAAAATAAAGAGAATGTTTTTCATCTTACAGTACCTTGAAAAGCAGAGCAGTACAGCACAATAGCTGGCACACAGGAGTTGGCACTGAGTGAACTCTTCAGTTCTTCAGATACCTCTTCTTCCTCTCATCTCTCTTCATCCTTTCCCTGGGCCTCCAATTCTATCAGGTCTTTATTAGTGAGTTCCTTGAGTTTCACAGCAAAGAGTTCAATGTTATGAGAATGAATGACCTCTACCAGCTTTTCACCTCACTCCACTCTGTCAGTTATTCTCACTTTTGTTTTCATTGTTATCACTTGGTGCTTCTTAGCAGTACCAGCTGTGTTACTGCTTTTATGCTTGATTCCAGACATCCTGGGGTTAAAATAAAGATACTGCACTACTGTACTCTGGACAGTACTGTAAAGTACACAAAAGCAGAACCACTTGTAAAGGACACACACATGTGATAATGTATGCCAGACATGTGAACTAACTTATGTGACTGGATGTGCAAATGCACATTGTCATCTCTGAAAGTTTGCAATTTGAAGGTTCGTATGTATGGGACTTACTGTGTTTAATGTTTGTCAAGTGCTTTCTGTGAGCCTCACACAAGAAGACCCATAATCAACTTTACTAATTAATATAAGAGCAAGGAAAGAGATGTCCCAGAGAAGTATCTGAATGACTGTAACAAGTGCAGTTTCACTGGTATGATGAAAACAGGAGCGAAATTAAATTGAGTGGAAGACTGAGTAGGAAATAAGCAATAGAAACAGAAAGTGCTCCCGAAACTTCATAAAAATAAGTTGTTAAATAAATGAGAGAAAAAATGTGAACTGGGGAGAACAGAGTCAAGAGAGTGTTTCTAAGAAAAGAAATATCAGGTGGAGAGGGAGGTGGGAGGGGGGATCGGGATGGGGAACACATGTAACTCTATGGCTGATTCATATCAATGTATGACAAAACCCACTGAAATGTTGTGAAGTAATTAGCCTCCAACTAATTAAAAAAAAAATAATAAAGACAGAAGGAATCTGGAAAATCACCACTTGGAAACCTTATTCAAAATAATTAACTCAGCCAAGAAATATTAATAAATGTTAAATGAGTAAAAAAAAATAATAATAATTTTAATATGTAACAAACTTTGGAAAGTAGAGTCCAAGTATAAAAAGTCAAATGTGTACCCAAAGGCTGTAAGAGAAAATCTATAACTAGGTAGCTGGGAGGGAGAAGAGGATTGATAAAGGCTGACTCAAAGGAATTGGCTACAGAGTCAATAGCAGGGTCAAAGGAATTTTCTACTCTGGAAAACTAGAGTCATTCATACATTAGACCTGTAGGAGAAGAAGCCTTGGTAAATACATGTTGATTAGTTAGTTGGTGTTGACTTGAGCACCTTTTGACCAGATCCCTTTACCCTGGATCTGGGATCACCTGATAAGAGAGTTTGAAAGAAAGACAAGTGTAGTGATTGAGGAGAATCAGTGAGTAGCTTGACCAAGGAAATTGAATTATGCTAGCCAAAATGGGGGAGCCAGTTGTGGGTAGTGACTAACCAGAAGTTACTAGACCTGCAGTTCCTCTGGACAACATGTTTGCTTTGGGTGTGACTCCGTTACCCTGGAGAAGCATAAGCAGGACATGATTTCAACCAAGGTTGGAATTCTACAGGACAGATGGAGTGAAATAGTTGAGAAGTTGAGAACTTTGTCAAGAGAATCTCAATAATGGTGTTAAGGGGTGTGGGCAGTAGATAGGAGAATGTAGTTTGGCCCTTGAAATGGCATTTAACATTCATATCCTTAAATAAACAAATCATAATTTATGGCAAAAGTGATTTATCTAAAAAAAGAGTTGGCCAGTTGAAATAATTAAAGTCACAGGAGAACAGCAAAGATAATCTTGTTAAGGTTATATATGTATGAATAAATTCAACCAAAATGTCAGAAAACCTCTTCTGGAGAACTTGGGAGAATGTGTCACTGCTCTTTAAGAGGGCCTAAAGCTAGTTAATACTGATTTGATGATTGTTCATCTTTTATAATATGCACTGACCTTTACTTTGAGAGATGCTTTAAATAGGGAGCAGTGAATATAGTACTTTAATTAAGCCATCTCTTCTTTACAGCTCTGATCCTTATGTTCTAATATATTCTGTGGAGAATGAGCCATACTACAAAAATATTTAGAAGATTCTTTTATTCTGCATTTTTAGAATATATTTTTATATGGAGGAATAATTTATCTCTATGCCAGAGCAGAAAATTCTGTTTGTAAAATTTATCAAATTTGTATCAAACATCTTGAAAACAAGTCGGTGTTTAAAAAGTACCAGAAAGAGCATTCATCAAAGTGAAGTTTGTGTGTGTACATGAATAAGGGTATGATTATATATGTGAATTTGCAAAGATTCTTGACTAGCAATGCACAAGTTCAGTACTAAAGTCAGTATCTTGGTTGTGGGTTAAATAGCTGGAAACACCCCGTATTTAAAACTTAAGACAACAATAGGGCATGGTGGTCTTGTGAATAAAGATATTGCTGTTGTTGTTCAGTCGTGAAGTCCTGTTTGATTCTTTACAACCTGGTGGGCTGCAGCATGCTAGGCTCCTCTGTCCTCCACTATCTCCCAGAGTTTGCTCAAATGCATGTCTTTTGAGTCAGTGATACTATCTAACCATCTCATCCTCTGCCACCCCCTTTTCCTTCTGCCTTCAGTGTTTCCAAGCATCAGGGTTTTCCCCAATGAGTTGGCTCTTCACATCAGGTGGCCAAAATATTGGAGTTTTGACTTCAGCAGTTCAGTTCAGTTGGTTCAGGTACTTTAAACTTTTCTAGCTTTGCAAGAATGCTACACACTGATTTTTGTTGTTGTTTTTAACGACAGGAAATTGTACAAAAAAATGTCACTCTTGCTTAGTCAGGTGTGATGGAAATAGTCATGAGGCAGAGAATTCAGCCTGGTTAAGTGCTATTTAATTACTGCTTGTAATTTCCACCATTATCCAGAAAGTGTTAACCTTAATCATGTTCATTTTAAAAATGATAGAAAATGCATTTCTTATACTATGAAAATGTAGCCTTTTTTTTCTATCAGCAAGTTTGAATAGTAGTGCTTATTACATATGATAGATAAAGACAAAATATTTGCTGAGAGACAAGCTTGTACAAAAATTTTTTGATTGGGTAACACTGACCCATATAAATAAATACAGAGCAAGTTGTAAAATAATGTTCATATTAGGCTTTACTTGAATTAAGATATTTTATTTTATAGTGCTTCAAAAATAAGTCAATTCAGACAGCATGATTATGGAAGGAGGACAACTTTTTACAAAGACAAACAAAAATGTGTTTGCCTGATGCCTAGGGGGAAAAGTCAACTTCCCATATCCTAGTAAACAATAAAATAATTCAAGTTAAAGCAAAAAGTAGTGCCAATAAAAAATAAACAAGGATGTATTGTGCGATGGGAACTTTGTAGGACTTTATGAGATATAAAACAGGGTGGATCGAACAAATGAAACACCTCACCAGTCTGGTTCACAGTCGAAAGAAAAAAAAAACTAAAACCAACTGTCAACAGTAAGGGAAAATGTCACCAAATGTCAGAACTAGAACTCCTACAAAATAAAGCAGAACATTTTCCTAGAGATAAAGACTGCTGTGCAAACCTATTGGAACTCTATAAATCAAATTCATGAAAAAGGAACACCTCAATAGGCTAGTATGTCAACATTAATAAACACCATCAAATAGAACATTAGAGAAGGAATGGAAAAAGGAAAAGTAGCAGAACTATTTCCATTTTCTAGGCTTGGCAGCAATATGCTTGTGTGGGCTCTAGAAGGTGGGAGTGAGGAAGAAGAAAAACAGCATTAGGAAAATAAGTAGGTGCATAGAATAGGAAAAGAAGCATTTATCTATAGATGTTGGATTTTATTTTAAGATGAGCAACTGTGAATAATACCTACCATATATTGAGCTTGGTTATATGAAAGCAACTCTGCTTGCCACTTATAATAGTATTTCATGTTATCCTTACAATAATTTTTTAAATGTGTTACTATTCTCTTTTAGAAATGATAAGACTGGGTAAAAAAAACAACAACAACAACAAAAAAACGTATATCAGTTGGCCAGTGTCACATAGTGACCAAGTATGTGGAATAAAAGTCCAACCAGCACACACACAATATTTTAGATTGTAATATATTCACTTGTTCTTTTGTAATGCCATTCTTCTGCTCATCTAATTTATTTTGGTAGCAAAATTGTGATTTTGTACTCAGAGAATTTTTTTAAAAATAACTGTATATCACAAAATATACAATATGTAAATGGTGTTTTTTTTATATAGAAAGTATATTGCCATATTAAATACTCAACACATAAATTCACATTGCAACTGTGAAAATATGAGTGTGATACTAGGTTTCTTTTCAGGTAAAAAACTATATATGGTGAAAAGTTACCAATTGGATGATTTGACCTGAGTAGAAACTAATTTTTGTCCCTATAGAATGACAGATGATTAAGTCACAAGAATTTGACCTCTGGGTGAGATTGTACATTAATCAGTGAAGTCTTAGAAAATATTTTTCAAACTTTAGGGTTTTGTTTTAGCTCTGCTGCAGCTGAGCTATTATTCTCATCATAATTAGTCAGAGGTTTAATTGCTTAAGGCTTCTTCATGATGGAGCAATGTCATCGGCACACAGAGTGATGATTGCTTCTTGATTTATGGTGTTAGAAAGGGTTGCATCCAAATTATCTAAATCAGTAGATATAACACAATATCCATTTTATTTTCTGATTCACATGGATCATATTTACAACATAGTCTCATGGGTGATGCCACTCATTACACAGAGCAATTCTAAAACGTTGGAGAGGTAGGAGGGCGTATTACCCTAAGGTAGTGTTTCTCAAATGAGGCTGTTCATCTTAGTCACTCAGAAAGTGAAGGGATTAGTCACTCAGTCGTGTCCTACTCTTGGTGACACTGGACTATAGCCTCTGTACATGGGATTCTCCAGGCAAGAATACTGGAGTGGGTTGCCGTTCCTTTCTTCAGAGGATCTTCCCGACCCAGGGATTAAACCCAGATCTCCCACATTGCCAGTAGATTCTTTACCATCTGAGCCATGGAATCCATAAAAATACAGTTATCAGATGTACATCTCTACGATTCTGATTCAGCAAAGCTGAGAAGGACCTGGGCATATAATAAGTTTGTAGAACTCTACTTGCTTTGGAAGCATAAATGGTTTTGAAAACTATTATTTAAGAACAGTATAGAACTTTTGCATGTCAAATAGAGAGCTATTTAATTCAACAAATAAATAACAATGACCAAAAAAAAAAAAAACCCTACAAAATAATTCTGATATGCTGCCTGAATTTAGATTTCTAGAATGAGACTGACAAAATGCTGGAGGGTGAGTGTATTTGCAGACTTGAAATTCTAGGTCTGTGCATGAATACACACATTTATTTTTCCTTTTGTCCAAAACTATTGAAATAGCAAAAAATATAAACCATAAATAATTCTATAAGCATCTTGTAAGAAAGAATTTGCAACTTCCCTAAAGTGAAAGACAAGACTTCTGAATGATTCTTCCTAAAATAGTCCTGAGGGGACAGGAAGGGCAAAAATACCTCAGAAATTGGAAACAAGAGTAGCTATGATTCATAAAAGAATTCAGTGAGTGAGCTATGGCACTCTTGCAGCAGGCTGTCTCTATATAGGCTGATGTTCCCTTTCTAAAGATGAGACCTTTTAATAATGTCAAAACCTGTAACTATTTCAACAAGGTGGAAAATGCATAAGGATGCTTCTCCATGGAATGGTTAGGATCTAGAGAGAATGCCTGGGAAGCGCCCAGAGATCCTCCTGCTCAGACAAAAAACAAGAAGCTCAGAGTTCCAGAATGCAAAATGTTCACTGTGCCTCAGGCCAAAAATCTACATACTAGCTTTGATCTTTTGTTTTTCCTCACACACCCCAGTACCAGATTTATCAGATACTCTTGTTGGCTCCCAGTGCAAAACTTCTACGCATCTGTTCTACACACCTGTCCATTTCCACAGCTGTTGTTATATTCCATGCTGGCATCTCTTTCAGCTTCCTGACTGCAATTCTCTTCTTGGTGTTTTCATTTGCACTCTTCTTCTCTTGCTTTCTATTTTCCACACAGCTCTCAAAATAATATTTTAAAAAATTACATCAATTCATGCTCTCCACTTGCTTAGAGCTCTGTCATGGTTTCTCTTTGAAACTTGAAATAAAAACCAAACTCCTTTCTAAGGCCTGAGATATGTTGCATATTCAGGCTTATCACATATCTATAGGCTCTTGTCCTTCCCCAACACAGAGGAGGGCACTCTTTACTGTTTATTTTTTCAAAGTTCAACTTTAAATTTATTCCAAAATTCAAATATTGTCAACAAAGTTAACAAATACACACAATGTGCAGGGAAATATACATATATTTAATAGTTTATATAATTTTATAAATTGATTTATTTTATAATTTCTCCCAAATTTCCCTATGCAAATATCGGTTGCAGAAACTCTAAGAGAAATACCACTTAGCATGTTAAAAATAAAATTATAAGAAAGAAATGAAAATCCTGGGACTTCATCATCTACCATATTTGTGTGTGTGTGTGTGTATATATATATATATATATATAAGAATTCCATGGACTGAGAAGCCTGACAGGCTACAGTCTATGGGGTCGCAAGAAGTCAGACATGACTGAGTGACTAACACACACACACACACATATAAATTTTATTGGAAAACAGTACAATGTCGTGGTAGTTTCTGCTATATAGCAAAATAAATCAGCTGTACACACATATATCCCCGTTCTTGGATCTCCTTCCCATTTAGGTCGCCACAGAGGTTTGAGTAGGGCACTGTTGATTTTTATACTATTTTATTGTCCTAGGTATATGGCCAGGATAGGACATGTCTTCTTTAAATATACAAGTGTGAAACAGTACACAAATCTGTAAATAAACAGAATAATTTATGTAACCTCTTGATGTTCATTGCTTGGAAGAAACGAGCTATCTTTTAAAAATTATGGATAAAATATGGCAATGTCTTAGACTGCAGAAAGCCATTATTAAATGCAAAAAATGTATTCTTTGTCTTCCTTTTTTCCAAGATTTCATGTTTTTCTGAGTGTGGTTCACAGCAGGAGAGAAATATTAGAAGGAAAAAAAGTTTTGATTCTCAACTTATTCTAAAGTAGCCATCTCTGAAGTAAAGGCAAGCAGAAAAGAAACAGGAATACTAACTCCTTGATGATACATGTAAAACCAGTAACTCAAGGATTGACACACCCTTTTCTACTGAGTGATGTCTATCTGAAATGATAAATTAGTTTCACCAAATATATTCTTCTCATATTGAAATAAACATATATGGGGGAATCCATATTTCCTATGAATAATATTTTCACAAATAAATCAATACAGTTGTTTGTACTCAAGCCTCCCCAAATTTAAAATTCAAATGATAAATGCTCAGGTGATAGGCATTATGGTTCTGGACATATCTGAGGGTTTGTTATATGTGTCAATAAGAATGGTATCTAAAATCTAGTAATGATTGAAGGCATATCAAGATCATCCTAAAACTGTGGAATATAAATGATTGTAGGTAGATGAGAAAGTTTAAAAGTTAAAACATTGTATATAATACTTACTTTACCAAATTGTAGTTGAAATCTGAATAAAGAATGTCATAAAATGTTAAATGAAGAAGGACTCATTTTAAAAGTCAAATAGTTATTTAAAAATGAAGTTAAACTGAGCAAAGGCAAATGGTCAATATGATTTTATTCTTTCACTCAAAGTGCCATATGGAAGAGAGATCTCAGGTACTTCTAGCATGTATGTGTGGTCAGTCACTTCAGTCATGCCTGACGCTTTGCGACCCTAAGGACTAGAGCCTGCCAGGCCCCTCTGTCTATGGGATTCTCCAGGCAAGAATACTGGGAGTGGTTGCCATGCCTCTTCCAGGGAATCTTCCTGACTCAGGGATAAAATCAGCATTTCCTGTATCTCTTGCATTGCAGGTAGATTCTTTATCCACTGAGCCACCTGAGAAACCCCAGGTATTTCTAACAGTATTGCCAGAAAAGTACCCTTTCATTTGGGCGCTTGGTATTAGCATATTTATTACTCTATAGGAACTGAGTGTTAACCCCCCTTAAATCTGACCGATTTGACTACTTTGTGGTAGAAACTCACTTTGATTTTAGTGTGGAATTATGGAATACTTAGTTTGGTATATCAGTTAAGAAGAAAAGCACACTAAGAAGTTAGGCACTAATCCTTACATTCTGTTAATTGTTGAATGTAATTAGACAGGAAGAAATAGCATTAAAGAAACAAGGCAGATAATATTTTATCCAAGGCATATCTGATTCAGAAAACTTTCATCAGTGTGGGAAAAATTACTAGTTTCTAAGAAATCAGACAGGTTAAGAATTTTGTTTGAAAAAAAAAAAAAGAAGTTAGCAAGTAGAGACTACAGGTTCTGACCATGAGGGAGTAACCTGTAACAGAGTCAACTGCTTACTATGAAGAACTATTAAAACTGGGTTAAATATATAAAACTTCTATTTACAGGCATTGGAGAGGTGCCAATGTAGTCAGGACTGGCAAGAATAAAATTAAAATGAGTGAGATGAGCTCAGAGTTGAGCTTCACATTTGATCTGTTTTGTTTTCCCATGAGAGCATATGCTAATTCCCAGAGAGGTGGAGATAGAATGCTAAAATTGAGATAGGAATAATACTGGGATAAAGACACAGGGTCTTCCCTGGTGGCTCAGATGGCAAAGAATCTGCCTGCAAGGAGACTTGGGTTTGACCCCTGGGTTGGGATGATCCCCTGGAGAAGGGAACAGCTACCCACTCTGGTGGACAGAGGAGCATAGCAGGCTACAGTTCATGGGGTTACAAAGAGTTAGACATGACTGAGCGACTTTCACTTTCACGATAGACACATAGGTTGATGTCAAGAACTTCCAAAGCAGCTGAGACTTAAGTGAACTTTCAGAGAAAGTCCATGGAGTTGAGCCAATGTACCACCTTTGAAGTTCTGCAAAGGAGATGAGAATTATACACTGAAGGATCTGTTTCTTTGAGAGTAATTTTGAGACTTTAGGTGAAGGAGGAAAGCTAGCATCTGACCTAGAAATTGATGAGATAATTCTATGAGATGCTTAGTAACCTAGGGCTGTGCTGAGAGCTCCAGTGGTTGTAATTAGATTAGTTCCAGTAGTTGTAATTAGATCATACTTACAGATCTATATGCAAGCCGACAACATTCTGGGGCCTCAAGGACTAAGTGTCTTTGGCATAAATATTTGACTTCTTAAAATGGACACCTTCTGTGTGACAGAGGTAAAGTTTTACTAAACAGTTTTAATCATAGGAGCCATGGAACCAGTGTAAGAGATGACAAAGAGACAGAGAACCCATGATTACAGGTCTCTTAACACATGCAGGTACATTATTATTTCAGAAAATTTCTGTGATCATTGAGAAATTGTTAACAGGCTACTTTGTGTGATGTGCATTTATGTGTTGTATACAGTCAGGCTAAAATACATCTGCCTTGGATTATGATTAAAAATTAATATGTATCTCAATCATGATCTCAATGCTAACACACAAATGTTGCATCTACATTCCATAATCCATCATGTTCTTAGTTATATATGACTCTTTGTGACCCAGCAGGTCCTTGGAATTTCCAGGCAAGAGTACTGGAGTGGGTTGCCATTTCTACCTCCAAGGGATCTTCTTGATCCAGGGATCAAATCCATGTCTCCTGCATCTCCCGCACTGCAGGTAGATTCTTTCCCCTGGAGCCACTGGGGAAGACCATTATGATCATGTAAATTTAAATTTTCAGACTCCTTTAGAAGTAAATAAATAGTAAAATAAAGATAGACAATACCTCCTGCTATTGTTTCCACATAAATCTCAACTAATCTTACACAAACTAATTATGTAGGTGATAGCACACCAATGAAAAAACCTTCACAAGAGCATTATATAGGATAAAAAAAAAAAAAAAAAACAAACACCTCATTGGTCTTGTTTGATGCTTCAACACAAAATTTAAAAGTAAACAAGTCTGGAATTTACAAAAACAGATCATTTCTAACCATAGCACTGTATAGAAAAGGAATTCAGATTCTGAAGTTGTAGAGAACATTGAGCACATGGAAATATCCCTAGTTTCATCAACAAGTGATATCTAATTGATACCCAGTCACCAGAGAGCTAAGAATTATCAGTGAAGACAAAATAACCCTGAACTGGGATTCAAGTAACAAAAATTCTAGTCTGGGCAAATCAATTACCTATTGATTCTTAGTTGCTTTAGATAAAGAACAAGGAATTTGAACTAAACGATCTGAATGGAATTTTCCATCTGGGCCAGTTTGTAATTTTCTTTTCTTTTTTTAGGGACCATTGGTTATTCTTTTAATATATTAATGGAATAGGAAAATGATGAAGTCCTTGCTCTAATCAGCTGCATATAATTCTTTGTAGAATCACTGATTTTTGAGCAGAAAGAAAGATGGATTAATAGCTAATCTTGTGGAAAGAAGGTTTCACATGCTTCTAGTTAGTTATTCTTTACCAGTCATCTTTTTATTTATTTTTTAATCCTGAGTCTGTGCTCTTCTAGGTAATATCTTGAAAACTTTGATAATACACTAACTCTTTCATAGCTTTTGGGTACCATCATACTATGCCAGGGGACAATTAAGTAGTGTAACTTCTCATTTAGCTAGCATTGTTTAGAATTAACTTGATCCATTTAGGTGAAGTTGATTGAACGCAAATGCTTTAAGCTTCAATTATGAGCTTATACAGTCAGCAAAAACAAGACATGGAGTTGACTGTGACTCAGATCATGAGCTCCTGACTGAAAAATTCAGGCTTAAATTGAAGAAAATAGGGAAAACCACTAGACCATTCAGGTGTGACCTAAATCAAATCCCTTATGATTATACAGCAGAGGTGACCAATACATTCAAAGGATTAGATCTAGTAGACAGAGTGCCTAAAGATCTATGGACAGAGATTCTTAACATTGTATAGAACCAAAACCATCTCAAAGAAAAAGAAATGCAAACGGGCAAACTGGTTGTCTGAGGAGTTTTACAATATCTAAGGAAAGAAGAGAAGTGAAAGGCAAAGGAGAAAAAGAAAGATATACCCAACTGAATGCAGAGTTCCAGAGAATAGCAAGAACAGAGAAGAAAACCTGCTTAAGTGAACAGTGCAAAGAAATAGAGGAAAATAAGAGAATGATAAAGACTAGAGATCTCTTATAGAAAATTTAAGATAACAAGGGAAAATTTCATGTAAACATGGGCACAATAAAGGATGGAGACAGCAGGACCTAATTAACACACACACACACACACACACACACACACACACACACACACACAATAAAGGACCTAACAGAAAGAGAAGAGATTAAGAAGTGGTAAGAATATATAAAAGAATTATACATGAGAGATCTTACTGGCCCAGAGAACCATAAAGGTGGTGTGGTCACTCACCTGGAGCCAGATCATGGAGTGTGAAGTCAAACGGGCGTTAGGAAGAATTACAATGAACAAAATTAGTGGAGGTGATGGAACTCCAACTGAGCTATTTCAAATCCTAAAAGATGATGCACTTAAAGGGCTGCACTCAATATGTCAGCAAATTTGGAAAAACTGATCAGTGGTCATATTAGAAAAGTTTTAATTCCAATCCCAATGAAAGGCAATGCCAAAGCATGTTCAAACTACAGTACAACTATGGTCATTTCACATGCTAGGAAAGTTATGTTTAATATCCTTCACACTAGGCTTTATCAGCACATGAACTGAGCATTTTCAGGTATACAATCTGGGTTTCAAAGAGTCAGAAGAGTCAGAAATCAAATTGTCAACATTCATTGTATCATGGGGAAAGCAAGGGAATTCCAGTAAAACATCTACTTCTGCTTCATTGACTACATTAAAGTTTTGACTGTGAAGATCACAACAAACTGGGAAATTCTTAAAGAGATGGGAGTACCAAACCACCTTATTTGTCCCCTGAAAAACCTGCATGGGGGCCAAAAAGCAACAGTTAGAATTGGACATGGAACAACTGACTGATTCTAAATTAGGAAAGGAGTATGTCAAGGCTGAATATTGTCACCCTGCTTATTTAACTTATATGCATAGTACATCATACAAAATGCTGGGTTGAATGAATCACAAGCTGGTATTAAGATTGTCAGGAAAGCTATCAGCAGAAAGCTAAGAGGAACTAAAGAGCCTCTTGATAAAAGTGAAAAAAGATAGTGAGAAAGCTGACTTGAAATTCAACATTTAAAAATAAAGATCATGGCATCTGGTCCTATCACTTTATGGCAAATAGTGCGGAAGAACTTGGAAGCAGTGACAGATTTTATTTTCTTGGGTTCCAAAATCACTGCGGATGGTAACTGCAGGCATGAGATTAAAAGATGCTTTCTCCTTGGAAAGAAAGGTATGACAAAACTAGACAGCATATTAAATAGCAGAGGCATCACTTTGCTGACCAAATTGTGTATAGTTGAAACTACAGTTTTCTCAGTAGTCATGTACAGATGTGAGAGTTGTATTATAAAGAAGGTTGAGGGCCAAAGAACTGATGCTTTCATGTTGTGGTGCTGGAGAAGACTCTTTAGAGTCCCTTGGACTGCAAGGAAGATCAAACCAGTCAATCCTAAAGAAAATCAGTCCTGAATATTCATTGGAAGGACTGATGCTGAAGCTCCAATACTTTGGCCACCTGATGTGAAGTGCAGATTCACTGGAAAAGATACTGATGCTCTGAAATACTGAAACAAAAGGAGAAGGCAGAGTGGGCTCAGTGGGTAGAGGATGAGATTGTTAGGTAGCTGACTCAATGGACATGAATATGAACAAACTTTGGGTAAGAGTGGAGGACAACATACCTTAGAGGAGCCTGACATAGTGAAGTTCATGGGGTTGTTCATAGACATGAAATCTACTGAAAAACAACAATGAGCTTATGGCATCCTTTTGGGTGGATTAGAGCTCTAACTGACTTCCCGGTTTGGGCTGTCTCTGGGATGGTGTTTGTTAGAAAATGCTCCACACTTGCTGATATCTTTGGTTCATAAATTTTACTTTCTGGAAAGAGTGAAAGAGAATTTCTAAAGTGAATATGACTGAAGAGAATAAATACAATTTTAGTTAATATTTTTAAAATTTTCGTGCTTAGAAGGAATATTGTGCCAATCAGCAACCAAGATGTTTATTACAGTATTTCGACAGAAATGCCCCAGCTATAAGAACCTAGCTCTAAGAACTCTTTTTCCTTAAGGATTCTTTTTTTTTTTTTTTTTCTCTTGTTATCAAAACTAAGGAAAACTTAGTGTAATGAGGAAGTGACTCTTGGGTAGCTGGTAGTAGATATCATAACTTTACCATCTGATAACTATAAATTCCACAAGTAATTGCAGCAATGAGAGTTGGAACACACGTTGAAGATATAATAAAATTATCATGGAATGGAGCCATCTAACCAATAGAAATCTAGCAAAACATAAAAACTATGTTGCCACCCCCCAAAAGGCTTGCAAATAATGTCTTTAAAAGCCATAAAGAATTCCTCAATAAATTTTATACAGATGCAAATGGGTGACATAAAATAGAATTTGTAGTATTATCCCCTGATGAGGAAAAAAAAAAATCATTTTTTTCCTTAAAGAAAAAAAACAAAAACAAAAACTAGTCAAACTCTAACACATTTAAACATCTATGAAGCTATAATCTACTTAGGAAATCTATCCAAGATATTAACAAAATAATTTCAAAGCTGAACTACTAACCTTATTATATTAGTAATATATTAATTGTATAGAAAATTGCCCTTATAAAAATTGAATTCATAATAAATTATCATTGATATCTTTGAGAACAAAGACTATATTTATATGTAGAGTGTTTATGTTAGATACTTTTGTTTACTTTATTAAGATGTGGTGACAAATTTCTCACAATAATATCACATATCATGAATATTTATTTAAATTGTGCTTCAAAACTGATATAAAATCTATAAATGCTGTATTCTTGATATGCAGGGAATTTTTTTTCCTTGTATTTCTAGACACAGCTCTATTTGATATATGAGTCCTTTATATATACCTTTAAACTTTACATAGAAATGATTAAATTCTAAAAATGTTTTTTTGCAAAATTGCATGCCATCTTCTCTACTAATAATTATGGATACTTTTTAATAGATATAATTTGGAATAGAAATAAAACATAAGTTGAATATAATGGCTCAAGGAATGATAGCTTATTATGGATTGTAAGAGAGAATTTAGTGGGAAAAAGTGTTAAGCTCACTTAAAGGAAAGAATTGATCAGAATTGAGCTTCCTGTCTTTAAAAAAGATAAGTGGGGTATGCATAGACACAGAAATTAACATGGTATATGTAGAACTGAGGAATCAGGGCAGAAAAAACAAGGATTTATATAGAAAAGATTAGTGGTAAAAAGTAAACAGATTCTGTCCATTTTTAATAGAGAAGTAAAATTGTTTAGGCTTAGTGTAGAGGAAAATAAGGAATCAATGTGCGTGATCTTTACTTTGTAATGCTGGATAAGGGCATGATGTAAATGTTATTTTAGGAAGATTAATCTTGGAGCAATATTCAGACTGCTTCTGAGTAAGTAAAAACAATCACCAGAAAATATGAAAAAATATTAATAATTCTAATATAAAAGCATGAGTATCTGGATAAGATATAAATAAAGCTATGAAGGGACTTCCCTCGTAGTCTCGTGGTTAAGATTTTGCTTCCAATGCAGGAGGTGCAGGTTCAATCTCTGGTCAGGGATTTAAGATCTCACATGTCTTGTGGTCAAGAAAAAAAGAAAAAATAAGAAGAAGAACATAAATAACAGAAGTGGTATTGTAACAAATTTGACAAAGACTTAAAAATAGTCCACATCAAAAAATCTTAAAAAAAAAAAAAAAAAAGGTATGGGAAGAGAAGGGCCAAGTAGCATTCAGACATGGTCACAGGCGACAGGGTTATTATTTTAAAGAATTTCAAAGCAATAATGAGACTGAACGCAAGTTTGTCTGCTTCTGATGTCAAAGATAAAATACATTTTCGGGGGAAAAAAAGCAACTTATTTTTTTATCTAAGTACCAAATTGTTGTCATTGTTACTGATGAGTTTTAATTATATATATGCAAGCTTTATCTTAGCATATTTTTAATTACCTTTCCTTAACAAACTTCACATTTGCAGAAATGTTAATTCAAAGAACTTCTAGTTTTAAAATGAACTTGCATTACCCATAGCCTCTGCTATATCATTTCAAGTTCATTTCAAGAGTCAGTTCATGAAAATTTAGATTTCTTTGAGTTCATTTCAGGTTGAGTTTGTGTTTCAAAGCCCTCTGTTATTAGTTATGTCTTCAAGAAAATATAGTATTTTTGAAATGGTTATTTTTTTTAATGAAGAGATAGAATTTGAGTTATTTTGCTTCTGTAACACTATTCTTTATCATTATTAATTTGCATACATTCAAATGACTCATCTATCTCTCTATCTATCTATCTATACATATATGTATGTATATATGAGATTCAGTAAGACAAATTGTCACTTCTTTTCTGAACATTATTATTTGTTTCATTTTAGGATTTTTACTAAAAATGACTTTCCTGTATAGAAAAAGTGGTGTTAGAAAATAATTTGAAAACAAAAGCAAAAACAACACACACAAAAAACAGAAAATAATTCATCACAGTTGTCAACCTGTTAAATATACCACAGAAATAAAATAACAGTAAAGACATTTGTAGGCCAACATATAAGATAAATGAAATAGGATCATCAAAGGAATTTTTGAGCTTCTTGTCTAAATAATGTGAATACTAAACATAATAAAGAATTTGGAACAAAAATAAATTGGCTAGTTTGTGAATAGAAAGAATGGGAAGAAAAGATATGGAGTTTTGTTTTTGCATATTTGATTTGATATGATTATGGTGACTCTAAGCTAAGATAGAACATATGCACTTATAAATCTCTGTGTGCATATGTATTATAGCACTTTGTCTATATTACATTATGGGGATTTGGTGAATTGCTTATTTCTTTGGGTATATTATGATTCCTTGATATTTAAATAGGAACATGGAAGCATAGGTATCACTTTAAGATACTGATTTAACTTTCTTTGGATATATATCCAGAAGTGAGATTGCTAGGTCATATGATAGTTCTATTTTAAATATTTAGAAAACTCTGTACTGATTTCCATAATGGATACATCAATTTAGATTTCAATCAACAGTGTATGTGGATTCTCTTTTCTCCACATTCTCAATTGCCATTTTTATCTTTTGACAATAACTCTTGTAACAAGTCTAAGGTGATATCCTACTGTGGATGTGGTTTGCATTTCCCTGATCATTAGTTGAGCACTTTTTGATAAACCTGTTGGCCATTTGTATGTGTCCTTTTGAGAAATGTGTCTTTCTCAGATCCTTTACTGATTTCTTGGTTGAATTATTTTTTTCTATTATGATGTGGGAGATTATTATGTATTTTGGATATTACCTCTCATCAGATACATGAATAGCAAATATTTTCTCCCAATTCACACATTGTCTTTCTATTTCTTGAGGGGTTTCCTTTACCGTACATAAGATTTTCACTTTGATTCACTCCCACTTAATTATTTTTGCTTTTGTTGGATAGGTCACCTTTATCTCCTCCCTCCCTCTTCTCTTCTCTGCTTAACTCTGTGAATCTCTCTGAGTGTATGGGCTGTGGAGAACACTTAGGGAACTGATTACTGGCTAGATTGGTCTCTCCCCTTTTGATACTCCCATCCCCTTCTCCTGCTGGTCACTTCTATCTCCCTCCTCCCTCTTCTCTTCTCTATGTAACTCTGTGAACCTCTCTGGGTGTTCCAGACTGTGGAGAGCACATAGGAAATTTATTACTGGCTAGATTTGTCTCTCCAATTTGATTGCCCCTCTTCTCCTCCTGGTCACCTCTATCTCCCTCCTCCCTCTTCTATTCTCTATGTAACTCTGTGAACTCCTCTGGGTGGCCCTCACTATGGAGAATCTTTTCACCATTAACCTAGATGTTTCATCATCTGTGCTGTATGGAAGGAGAAGTCTTGAGGCTACTGTAAGAATAAGACTGAAAGCCAGAGGCAGTAGACTTAAATCCAAAAAGTGAGAACACCAGAAAACTCCTGACTCCAGGGAACATTAATTGACAAGAGCTCGTCCAAAAACATCCATACCTAAACTGAAATCAAGCTCCACCCGAGTCAACAATTTCAGAGCAAGGCATACAATGCTAATTTTCCAGTAACACAGGAATATAGCTATAAGCATTAAAATACAGGATGCCCAAAGTCACACCAAACCTATAGACACCTCAAAACTCACTACTGGACACTTCATTGCACTCCAGAGAAAAGAGGTTCAGCTCCACCCATGACTGACACAAGCCTCCCTAACGAGGAAATCTTGACAAGCCACTAGTCCAACCCCACCCAAAGAGAGCAACCTCCACAATAAAGAGGAACTGCAAACTTCCAGCATACAGAAAAGCCACCTCAAACACAGCAATCTAAACAAAATGAAAAGGCAGAGAATTATTCATCAGGTAAAGGAACATGATAAATGCCCACCAAACTAAACCAAAGATGAGGCGATAGGGAATCTACCTGTAAAAAATTCAGAAAAATGATAGTAAAGATGATACAAAATCTTGAAAACAAAATGGAATTAAAGATAAATAGACTAGAGACAAGGATTGAGAAGATGCAAGAAATGTTTGACAAGGACTGAGAAGAAATAAGAGTCAATCAATAATGAATAATGCAATAAATGAAATCAAAAGCAATCTGGAGGGAACCAATTGTAAAATAACTGAACCAGAAGATAGGATAAGTGAGGTGGAAGATAGAATGGTGGAAAAAAATGAAGCAGAGAGCAGAAAAGAAAAAAGAATTAAAACAAATGAGGACAACCTCAGAGACCTCTGGGACAATGCTAAATGCCCCAACATTCGAATCATAGGAGTCCCAGAAGAAGACAAAAAGAAAGGCCATGAGAAAATACTTGAGGAGATAATAGTTGAAAACTTCCCTAAAATGGGGAAGGAAATAGCCACCCAAGTCCAAGAAACCCAGAGAGTCCCAAACAGGATAATCCCAAGGCAAAACACCAAAAAAACATATTAATCAAATTAACAAAGATCAAACACAAAGAGCAAAATTGAAAGCAGCAAGGGAAAAGCAACAAATAACACACAAGGGAATTCCCATAAGGATAACAGCTGATCTTTCAATAGTAACTGTTTAGGCCAGAAGGGAATAGCAGGACATACTTAAAGTGATGAAAGAGAAAAATCTACAAGCCAGATTATTATACCCAGCAAGGATCTCATTCAAATATGAAGAAGAAATCAAAAGCTTTACAAACAAGCAAAAGCTGAGAGAATTCACACCACCAAACCAACTCTTCAACAAAGGCTAAAGGATCTTCTCTAGACAGGAAATATAGAAAAGCTTTATAAACTCGAACCCCAAACAACAAAGTAAATGGCAATGGGATCATACTTATCAATAATTAACTTAAATATAAATGGGTTGAATGCCCCAACCAAAAGACAAAGACTGGCTGAATGGATACAAAAGCAAGACCCCTATATATGTTGTCTACAAGAGACCCACCTCAAAATGAGGAACACACACAGACTGAAAGTGAAGGGCTGAGAAAAGATATTTCATGCAAATGGAGGCCAAAAGAAAGCAAGAGTAGCAATACTCATGTCAGATAAACTAGACTTTGAAATAAAGGCCGTAAAAAGAGACAAAGAAGGACACTATATAATGATCAAAGGATCAATCCAAGAAGAAGATATAACAATTGTAAATATATAGGCACCCAACAAAGGAGCACCACAATATGTAAGGCAAATGCTAACAAGAATGAAAGAGGAAATTAACAGCACCACAGTAATAGTGGGAGACTTTAATACCCCGCTCACACCTATGGATAGATCAATTAAACAGAAAATTAGCAAGGAAACACAAACTTTAAATGAGGCAATGGACCAGTTAGACCTAATTGATACCTATAGGGCATTTCAACCCCAAACAATGAATTTCACCTTTTTCTCAAGTGCACATGGAACATTCTCCAGGATAGATCATATCCTGGGCCATAAATCTAGCCTTGGTAAATTAAAAAGAAAAAGAAAGAAAGAAAGAAAGAAATCATTTCGAGCATCTTTTCTGATCCTAATGCGGTAAGATTAGATATCAACTACAGGAAAAAAAAAAAAAAAAAAAAACTATTAAAAATACAAACATATGGTGGCTAAACAACATGCTTCTGCATAACCAACAAATCACAGAAGAAATAAGAAAAGAAATCAAAATATGCATAAAAATGAACGAAAATGAAAACACGACAATCCAAAACCTATGGAATCCAGTAAAAGTAGTGCTAAGGGGAAGGTTCGTAGCAATACAAGCTTACCTCAAGAAACAAGAGAAAATTCAAATAAGTAACCTAACTTTACACCTAAAGCAATTAGAAGAAGAAGAAACGAAGTACCCCAGGGTTAGTAGAAGAAAAGAAATCATAAAAATTAGGGCAGAAATAATTGAAAAAGAAACAAAGGAGACTATAGAAAAAATCAGCAAAAGTAAAAGCTGGTTCCTTGAGACAATAAATAAAATAGACAAACCAACAGCCAGACTCATAAAAAAAAAAAAAAAAAAAAGAAGAAGAAGAAGAAGAGGAAGAAGAAGAATCAAATCAATAAAATTAGAAATGAAAATGGAGAAACCATAACAGACAACACAGAAATACAAAGAATCCTGAGACTACTATCAGCAACTATATGCCAATAAAATGGACAACTTGGAAGAAATCAATGAATTTTAAGAGAGTATAACTTTACAAAACTAAATCAGGAAGAAATAGAAACTCTTAACAGACCCATCACAAGCACGAAGATCTAAACTGTAATAAAAAATCTTCCAACAAACAAAAGCCTATGACCAGATGGCTTCACAACTGAATTCTACCAAAAATTTAGAGAAGAACTAACACCTATTCTCTTCAACTCTTCCAGAAAATTGAAGAGGAAGGTAAACTTCCAAACTTATGCTCTGAGGTCACCATCATCTTAATATCAAAACCAGACAAAGATGCCACAAAAAAAGAAAATTACAGGCCAATATCACTGATGAACATAGATGCAAAAATCCTCAACGAAATTCTAGCAAACAGAATCCACCAACAAGATCATACATCATGACCAAGTGAGCTTTATTCCAGGGATGCAAGGATTCTTCAATATCCGCAAATGAATCAATGTGATGCACCACATTAACAAATTGAAAGATAAAAGCCATATGATTATCTTAGTAGATGCAGAAAAAGCCTTTGACAAAATTCAGCATCCATTTATGATAAAAACTCTCCAGAAAGCAGGAATAGAAGGAACATACCTCAATATAATAAAAGCCATATATGATAAACCCACAGCAAACATCTTCAATGGTGCAAAACAGAAAGCATTTCCCTCAAAGTCAGGAACAAGACAAGGGTGCCCACTCTCACCACTACTATTAAATATAGTTTTGGAAGGCTTAGCCACAGCAATCAGAGAAGAAAAAGAAATAAAGGGAATCCAGATTGGAAAAGAAGTAAAATTCACTCTTTCCCAAATGACATGAGCCTCTACATAGAAAACCCTAAAGACTCTACCAGAAAATTGCTAGAGCTAATCAATAAATATAGTAAAGTTGCAGGATATAATATTAATACACAGAAGTCCCTTGTATTCCTATACACTAACAATGAGAAAACAGAAATTAAGGAAACAATTCCATTCACCATTGCAACGAAAAGAATAAAATATTTAGGAATAAATCTACCTAAAGAAACAAAAGACCTATGTATATAGAAAACTATAAAACACTGATGAAAGAAATCAAAGATGACACAAATAGATGGAGAAATATACCATGTTAATGGATTAGAAGAATCAATACAGTGAAAATTAGTATACTACCCAAAGCAATCTGTAGCTTCAATGCAATCCCTATCAAGCTACCAACAGTATTTTTCAGAGAACTAGAACAAATAATTTCACAACTTGTATGGAAATATAAAAAACCTCTAATAGCCAAAGCAATCTTGAGAAAGAAGAATGGAACTGGAGGAATCAATTTACCTGACTTTAAACTATATTACAAAGCTACAGTCATTAAGACAGTATGGTACTGGCACAAAGACAGAAATATAGATCAATGGAACAAAATAGAAACCCCAGAGATAAACCCATGCACCTATGGACACGTTATCTTTGACAAAGGAGGCAAGAATATACAATGGAGAAAAGACAATCTCTTTAACAAGCTGTGCTGGGAAAACTGGTCAACCACTTGTAAAATAAAACTAGAACACTTTCTAACACTATACACACACACAAAAACCTCAAAATGGATTGAAGATCTAAACATAAGACCAGAAACTATAGAATTCCTAGAGGAAAACATAGACATAACACTCTTTGACATAAATCAAAGCAGGATCCTCTATGACCCACTTCCCAGAGTAATGGAAATAAAAGCAAAAATAAACAAATGGGACCTAATTAAACTAAAAATCTTTTGCACAACAAAGGAAACTACAAGCAAGATGAAAATATAGCCTTTGGAATGGGAGAAAATAATAGCAAATGAAGCAACTGACAAAGAATTAATCTCAAAAATATATGAGCAGCTCCTGCAGCTCAATTCCAGAAAAATAAATGACCTAATTAAAAAAAAAAAAAATGGCCCAAAGAACTAAACAAACATTTCTTCAAAGAAGACACACAGATGGCTAACAAACACATGAACAGATGCTCAACATCACTCATTATCAGAGAAATGCAAACCAAAACCACAGTGAGGTACCATCTCATGCTAGTCAAAGTGGTTGCTATCAAAAAGTCTACAAACAATAAATGCTGGAGAGGGTGCAGAGAAAAGGGAACCCTCTTACACTATTGGTGGGAATGCAAACTAGTACAGCTACTATGGAGAACAGTGTGGAGATTCCTTAAAAAACTGGAAATAGAACTGTGATATGACCCAGCAATCCCACTGTTGGGCATACACACCGAGGAAACCAAAATTGAAAGAGACATGTGTATCCCATTATTCATTGCAGCACTGTTTACGATAGCTAGGACATGGAAGCAACCTAGATGTCCATCAGCTGATGAATGAATAAGAAAGAGGTGGTACATATAAACAATAGAACATTAATCAGCTATTAAAAATAATGCATTTGAGTCAGTTCTAATGAGGTGGATAAAACTAGAGCCTATTATATAGAGCTAAGTAAGACAAAAAGAAAAACACCAATACAGTATATTAATTCATATATATGAAATTTAGAAAGATGGTAATGATGACCCTATATGTGAGACAACAAAAGAGACACAGATGTAAATAACAGACTTTTGGACTCCGTGGGAGAAGGCAAGGATTGGATTATTTGTGAGAATAACATTGAAACATGTATATTACCATTTGTGAAATAGATCTCCAGTCCAGGTTTGATGCATGAGACAGGGTGCTCAGGGCCGGTGCTCTGGGATGAGCCTAAGGGATGGAATGCAGAGGGAGGTGGAAGGGGGTTTCAAGCTGGGGGACACATGTACACTTATGGCTGATTCATGTCAATGTATGGTAAAAACCACTACAATATTTTAAAGGAATTAGTCTCCAATTAAAATAAATACATTTTTAAAAAGAAAAAGAAAAGCTATGACAAACCTAGACATCATATTAAAAAGCAGTTTCTTTTCTGACAAAGATCTGTCTAGTCAAAGATATGGTTTTACCTGAAGTCATGTGTGGATGTGAGAGCTGGATCATAAAGACAGCTGAGTGCCAAAGAATGGATGCTTCTGAATTTTGGTGTTGGAGAAGACTCTTGAAACTCCCTTGGATTGCAAGGGGATCAAACCGGTCAATCCTAAGAAAATCAGTCCTGAATATTCATTGGAAAGACTGATGATGAAGCTGAATCTCCAATAGTTTGGCCACTTGATGTGAGGACTGACTCACTGGAAAAGCCCCAGATGCTGGGGAGACTGAAGGCAGGAGGAGAAGGGGACAACAGAGGTTGAAATGGTTGGATGTCATCACCAACTCAATGGACTTGAGTTTGAGCAGGCTCCAGGAGTTGGTCATGGACAGGGAAGCCTGGTGTGATGTAGTACGTGGGGTCCTAAAAAGTCGGATATGACTAAGTGACTGAACTGAACTGAAATGATATTTGTCTTTCTCTTTCTGAGTTACTTCACTCTGTATAATAGGTTCTAGGTTAATCCACCTCATTAGAATGACTCAAATGTGTTACTCTTAATGGACGAGTAATATTCCATTGTGTCTATGGATACACAATATTCCTATGGGTCTATGTACCATAACTTGTTTATTCATTCATCTGTTGATGGATATCTAAGCTGCTTCCATGTTCTAGCTATTGTAAATTGTGCTACAGTGAACATTGTAGTACATGTGTATTTTGAATTTTACTTTCCTTAGAGTATACACCTAGTAGTAGGATTGCTGGGTCATATGTTGGTTTTATTCCTAGGTTTTTTAAGAAATCTCCATATCATCTTTCATAGTGGCTATATCAACTTATATTTCCACCAACAATGCAAGAGGGTTCCCTTGTCTCCACATCCTCTCCAGTGTTTATTGTTTATAGACATTTTGATAATGGCCATTCCGACTTGTGTTAGGTGATATCTCATTGTAGCTTTGATTTGCATTTCTCTAACCATGAGCCTCGTTGAGCATCTTTTCATGTGTTTGTTAGCCATCTGTATGTCTTCTTTGGAGAAATGTCTGTTTAGGTCTTTTTCCCACTTTTTCATTGGGTTGTTTCTCTTTCTGGTATTGAGCTGTATGAGTTGCTTGTATATTTTGGAAATTAACCCTTTGTTATTTGTTTCAGTTGTTATTATTTTCTCTCATTCTGAAGGCTGTCTTTTCACCTTGTTTATGGTTTCCTTTACTGTGCAAAAGTTTTTAAGTTTAATTAGGTCTAACTTGTTCATTTTTGTTTTTATTTTCATTACTCTAGGTGGTGGGCCTTCCCTGGTGGCTCAGAAGGGAAAGAATCTTACTGAAATGAAGAAGACCTGGGTTTGATCCCTGGGTTGGAACAATCACCTGGTGGAGGGCATGGCAACCCACTCCAGTATTCTTTCCTGGAGAATCCCCATGGACAGAGGGCCTTGGTGGGCTACAGTCCATGGGGTCACAAATAGTTGGACATGACTAAGCACAGCACAGGAAATGGGTGATAGAAGATCTTGCTTAATTTATGTCATCATGTGTTCTGTCTATATTTTCCTCTAAGAGTTTAATAGTTTCTGTTTTACATTTAGGTCTTTAATCCATTTTGATTTTATCCTTGTGTATGGTGTTAGGATGTATACTAATTTGAGTCCTTTACATGTAGCTTCCCAGTTTTCTCAGCACCACTTTTTGAAGAGGCTATCTTTGCCCCATTGTAAATTCTTTCCTCCTTTGTCAAAAATATGGTACCCACAGGTTCATGGGTTCATCTCTGGACTCTCTATCTTGCTCCATTCATCTATATTTATGTTTTTGTGAAGTTTCCAGTGGTCATGTATGGATGTGAGAATTGGACTATAAAGAAAGCTGAGCACCAAAGAATTGATGCTTTTGAACTGTGGTGTTGGAGAAGAGTCTTGAGAGTCCCTTAGACTGCAAGGAGATCCAACCAGTCCATTCTAAAGGAGATCAGTCCTGGGTGTTCATTGGGAGGACTGATGTTGAAGCTGAAGCTCCAATACTTTGACCACTTGATGCGAAGGGCTGACTCATTGGAAAAGACCCTGATGCTGGGAAAGATTGAGGGCAGGAGGAGAAGGGGATGACAGAGGATGAGATGGTTGGATGGCATCATCGACTTGATGGACATGGGTTTGGGTGGACTCCGGGAGTTGGTGATGAACAGGGAAGCCTGGTGTGCTGCAGTTCTTGGGGTCACAAAGAGTCAGACACGACTGAGTGACTGAACTGAACTGAACCATATTGTCTTGATATCTGTAGCTTTGTAGTATAGTCTGAAGTCAGGAAGGTTGATTCTCCCAGCTCCACTTTTCTTTCTCAAGACTTTTTTTGGCTATTTTGGGTCTTTCGTATTTCCATATGAATTTTGAAAAAAAAATTTTTTTTCTCATTCTGTGAAGAATGCCATCGATAATTTGATAGTGTTCACATTGAATCTGTAGATTGCATTTAGAATATAGTCACTTTTCACAGTATTGATTCTTCCAACCCAAGAATATGGAATATCTCTCCATCTGTTTATCTAACCTTTAATTTCTTTCATCAGTGTCTCATAATTTTATGTATACAGTTCTTTTGTCTTCTTAGATTGGTTTCTTCCTAGATATTTTATTTTTTTTGTTGCAGAGGTGAAAGGGATTGATTCCTTAATTTCTCTTTCTGATATTTCATTGTTTTTATATAGGAATGCAAGTGATTTCTGTATATTGATTTTTTATCCCACAACTTTGGGTTTCAATTGTGGTTTTATCTTCACCTAAGCATGTGGGTTATCTACATGGGTTTGCTCCTGAGGGTTTCCCTGGAAGACTTGTGTCTGCACCGGTGAGGACCAGGTGTGGAGGTGGTGCAACTTCTTGGGTTGCAGGGGCCTGGTAGCACAAGATAGTCTGGTGGCTAGGGAAGTAGGAAATATAGTGCTCTAGAAGAGTATGAGAACCCACTCCAGTAGTGTTGCCTGGAGAATCCCCCCAGACAGTGAAGCCTGGCAGGCCATTGTCCATAGGGTGGCAAAGATGTGACCCTGCATGCACAGATGCAGTACTTTTTCTAGCCTCTGTCAGCTCTGTCCCAGTGGTGATTGTGCATGGAGTTGGCACAGGTTGCTGGGGTCATGGGCACCCTAGCAGAGCTCGCTCTGGGATTACTCCACAATCCCTACACTCTAGCTTCCCACCACTGTGCCATCCAGGGGACCCACATTCCTGTCTGGGGTACATATGGCTGTGGCAAGGATTATCTGTGTTATTCTCATTCCATTTAGACTGTCACAGATCAGCTGCTTCACTCTCAGACTCAAATGTTTCTCCTCTGACCCAAACAACTGCCCTGATTTGGGGATTGGGCCCCTGCTTCAGTTCCCCCTTCCCCCTGCCCACCCCCCCAAAAGCAGGTCAAGTCCTACTAACTCTCCTCTTTCCCCCCTACTTCCTTTGTCCTACTGAGTTTTTTATGGCTCTATATATTCTTTCCTGGTGGTCATGTATGTACTCCTGTCCACTCTCAGCTAGTGTTCTGCAAGCTCTTCTGTGTCTGAAGGTGTATTACTGATGTATCCACGGAGGGAGATGTACTCCACATCCTTCTACTCCTCAACCATCTTGTTCTCCCCACTCAGTACAGGCTTTCTATTTCTTCTTGATTCAGTCATGGTAGGTTTTATCTTTCTAAAAATTATCCATTTCTTCAATATTATTCAGTTTATGCATATCTGGACTCACTGAAATACTTACCTTTAACTTAGATTTTATTTCCTAAAAGATATTCTCTGACTATCTTACTAAAGAGTATTTCCTAATCATCATCTGCCATACATCTGGGTTTATTTTTTATTTGTTTTCTATATAATTTCAGTTAACCATAGTTGAAAGTATATATTTTCTTACATGTTTACTCCATTATAGCACAATGCTCTATACATTTTTTCCTGTCCTGTTAAGTGAAGTGTTTAGCACTTATTTATTTTTTAGAAAAAATGAGTAAGAAAATAGGTTTTTTTCTATAAATGCTGCACATTAAAGTTGAAAATATTTTAAAATTATCATTCTTTGGCACTCAAAATGCTACAATATGATTTACCATTCACACTTTACACTTGTTATGTGAAAGCTCTTAGGTGATTGTTTGTAAAATTTACAAAAATATGCATTTATTTTTGTGTTAACAATTTAAAAAATGATGTTTCACACTAGGTGTCTCACAATATAGAAATTATAGAAGTGGTAGATATAGACAAGATAGATTAAGTAAAGCTCCCCCTCTTTATTCAGGCTAAGGAACTGGAAGAAGGAGAAACACACCACTCCTATATAAGCCCACAAACTAGGGAGATATACTGCTAGTGAATTATGCAATGAAGCTGTTTTCTGTGCATCACTGCTCCTACAAGGAAACACAGAACTTCTTTTAGTTTTGGTGCTTGTTTACTTGGTTCTCTTAGATTATCTTTATTACATGATGACTTTGGCAAAATTAGTCATCAATAGAAAATCTATGATAGGCAGACTCATGATCATAAGCTACATCCCTGAAAAATAATGCCTTTTCTGGACATATACTATACACATATTATTTCTCAGCCTTGGATTATATACTGTGAAATATGAGCTCGATACAAGGATCTTTAAAGATTCTAAAGAAAGAAAAGTACATAACATTCTCATTAAATTATTATATATGTATTTTAGCTATGACTTCTACCACATACATATTGACTCTATAAAGCTGTCCTTTGTTAACATCTACTTAAGTTAATATGACTTTTCTTAGAAATGATCAAACTGGACACAAATCTACAGGAACATAAATCTATTTATGAAAGATAGCTAGTATCAAGACCAAGGCTTTCCTGTCTTCTGGGCAGGACCATTGTGAAAATGAAGTTCTGTTACCAGGTAAATATTACCCATTATGCAGTTACTTATTCACCAGTCAATCTTTTGCTTTCTTTTTGCTTTTCTATTTTGACAGTAGCTCAAGTTAAAAAAAAAAAAAAAAAAAGTCTCTTTATTCAATTTTCCTTTCAGTCAATTCTGTCAAACTGAGAAGACAAGAAGAAAACAAAGAAAAAAATGAAGCATATTTTGATAGATCTCCTTAGAATGGACATGACACCTGTCTAATTATAAGAGATTGAAATGCAACATCATTCTTAAACAGACAGCCAGTCTGTCTGCCCTTGACAACTTCCTTCTGTCTTTTTTGTTATGCAAGAATGGAGGAAAACTTTATGAATATGACCCCACTGATCTAGAATTTATAAGATTAAGGCATAAGGAGCACAGTTATTTTAAAATGCTGCAGACAGAGTATATAGGGTATTATATGGAGATGAATAAAGTGTGTCAACACTTTAAGAGAAAGTGGTATTTTCATTTTTGTCAATATTTTTTTATTAATGGATAATTATTGCTACTTTTAAATTAAAGAAGAGACATATTTAAACATTACCCATTAATATAATATCTACTTCTTACTAAAATATAGGATTAATTCTAAAAGATACCCTATTGGATGTGAGAGTTGGACTATAAAGAAAGCTGAGTGCTGAAGAATCGATATTTCTAAACTGTGGTGTTGGGTAAGACTCTTGAGAGCCCCTTGGGCTGCAAGGAGATCCAGCCAGTCCATCCTAAAAGAGATCAGTCCTGGGTGTTCACTGGGAGGACTGATGTTGAAGCCAAAGCTCCAATACTTTGGCTACCTGATGCAAAGAACCAACACATTGGAAAAGACCCTGATGTTGGAAAGATTGAAAGCGGTAGGAGAAGGGGATGACAGAGGATGAGATGGTTGGATGGAATCACTGATGTGATGGACATGAGCTTGAGTAAGCTCCAGGAGTTGGTGATGGGCAGGGAAGCCTGGCCTCTGCAGTCCGTGGGGTCGCAAAGAGTCAGACATGACTGAGCAACTGAACTGATCTGATATTTATAATTGCATTTTCATGTAACATACACATTCACAGTTATATTATACAGACTTATGAGCTATAAACTCAATTAAGTTTGGGGTTTTTAACTTTGCCAAATGTATGAACTTTCTTTGCCAATGATTTTCTTCCATTATTTTAGAGGTATTGATATTTTTCTTAAAATATGTAGAAACACACTGCGTGCAAGTTAGCAGAATCAACAGATAGTTTAAAAAATGAATTAAAATAAAAAATTCTACCTAAATATGTTCCTCTAATCTGTAAGTACTGGGGAGGGGGGGAGAAACAATTATTCCCAATGTTAGCTGAGTTTCTTCAATATCAAACATGTTGACCACCAATGAAATCCATGTGTACTACAAAGAGTTTCTGTTTTCAAATGTAATTTAAATTGTAGGCAGTTTTTTGTAGCTTAAATAGATGACTGGAGGACACAATTTAGAAAAAAAAATATAAAAATTACTGGACTCAAAATTTACAATGAAATTAAAAGGCCCAGTCCATCTCAATATTTGTTTGATTAAACTAGTAATTATATATTTTTTAGCCAAAGAATATATTCTACTCTGACAATGGAAATGTCATGATTTCATAAAATAAAGTGAGTCTATGGGTGTGCATCTTCCTTGTTGTAGGATCTAGCTTTCTAATATTATCCCCAAAGTGGTTTAATGTCTCTCCAGTTCAAACCTCTTTGTTTCCTCTACTGTCTGCATCTTAGCAAGCATCAGCATCAATCACTTACATCAAAAACCTGAAAGTTACACCAGTTTTCTACTCCTCTGTTCTTCCCTTAAAGTTTTGAGATTTTCTCTGTTCTCTTTATCACCTCCTTAGTCCAATGGAGCATAATCTCCCAATAGGACTACTGCAAATCCCCCTATCTGGACTCTCTGCATCTACTTATGTCTATTCTAGTTCGTTCATTAAATCACAAAGTATAGTTTCTAAAACAAAAATTTAATCTTTTTAATCCCCCAGGTTCTTAATAGAACCATTTATTAAAACAAGGTGGTATTCAAAAGAACAGAATGCATGACAGAATGCAGAATGACAACTAA
The DNA here is from genome assembly GCF_033118175.1 of Dama dama. NCBI lineage: Eukaryota > Metazoa > Chordata > Mammalia > Artiodactyla > Cervidae > Dama > Dama dama. Next base: position 33,543,613 of record NC_083685.1, read on the forward strand.
GTCGCTTCAGTTGTGTCCAACTTTGTGGGATCCCATGGACTATAGCCCGCCAGGCTCCTCTGTCCTTGGGATTCCCCAGGCATGAATACTATAGTGTGCTCCCATTGCCTCCTCCAGGAGATCTTGTGTCTCTTATGTCTCCTGCATTGACAGGCAGGATCTTTACCACTGGCACCACCTGGGACACCCACGAAACAGAGAGCCCCAAAATATACCCATGTATATACAGTCAATTAGGAAATTAGGCTAAATAGCTACCTATCCTGTCTTTAAGCCATGTCCTGTGTGCAAGTATCCCTATAAAGTCTGCATGTGCCTAGAGGCCTTGGTGAGAAGTGAGCACTGGTGACCACCACCTTGATGTAGAGTAGGGCTGGTGCCTGATGGGCTAGAGCTGGAGCTGACTGTGAGCCAAAGTCTTTCCCCCAGTGCAATGAAGTTGCTGCTTTGGTGGGAATGGAGTCAGAGATGGAGGTAATGGAGCCAAAACCTAGTGCCAGCCTTGACTTCTTGCATGGTGCAATGGCATTTGCTATCTTGACAGGGTGTGGGACCAGGCTCCCAAAGGATGAGCCTAAGTCCTACATGAGCTGCTGCTTCTCCCTGGCATGATGGTAGTCACTGTCTTTTTTTGAAGGACAGAGTCCTGAGGGCCTGAAATCATCGTTTGGGGTGTGCTGCTTTTCCCAACTGGCAGTCACCTTATATGGATTTGGGACCAGGGCTTGAGGATTACAAGTGGCTCTGACTGCAGTCTAGAGTGAATGGTACCTTCTCTCTGGTGTGATGGCTTTCTCTGCCATGACAGCGAGTGAACCAGAGCAGGAAGGGCTGAAACTGGTGCCCAGTACAGGATAAGGGGATTGCTGGGCTGGTCTTGATGATCTGGCCAGAGTGTCAGGCATTTTTGAGTTTCTGCCTGCTGTGGTGGGATTGGAAGCAAGCAAGGCTGCACATTCTTCAGAGCATAGTCTTGGTTTCTTACAACCCTTGGATAAACTCCATCAGTTTTCAAATCAGTCTAGAATTTTGTCTTTCTGGTGCCAGGCCCCAGGGCTGTGGTAGGGGTTAAATGTAGGACTTAAACACTTAGCCCCTTAGGGATGGTTCCTAAGCCTATGATATTTCTCTCCTCTTTAGTATCACCTACCAGAGATTTCTAAAAATTTCTAGATTTCCCAAGACTTCTCCTTCCCTCCTACCAGACTCTATGTGGTTCTTTATATCTTTGGTTGTAGAGCATCTATCCCTCTGGTCTTCAGATTATTCTTGGAGATTGTCATTACACACGTAATAATAGTTTTGAAGTGTTCATAGGAGGAGGCAAGCTCAGCATCTTCCTACTTTGACATCTTGATCCTTATTCCATTTTAGTGTTGTCTCTTACTTCCTGACACTGGATATATCATGTAGGAAAAAGCTCATGGTCAGTAGTGAATGTTAGACTGTAGCAGAATGAGGAAGCAATGGAAAATGAGATTATCTTATGAAATATTCATTAAGAATATATTAATGTTTCCCATAGTTAAAACATAGTCTCTCAACTTAGAGTTAAATAATGGTATATAAACTATGATTTCTATAGCAAATATTAGAAAAAATGTAAAAATAAAAAATGTCTTTTTTGAATACCGAGTTTCCAATTATAGCATTTCCATGCTTCTAGAATGCAATTAAGGCATTGTTCTGTCAATCAAAATCTATCTGCTGTTATTGGTTGATAATTTGTTATTTCATAATATTACAGTGTTACATGTTTGCTTTCTTGGTTATTTGTCTTTTTAAGAAACATAATGAAATATATCCTCTCTGCTAAATGAATTTAAATAATAACAAGAATATGAGGGAGTATAGTCTGTTTGCTTTGGGGTGTGATAAGGTACAATTGGGTCCATGTTGTCCTTTAGTTCATATTGTGAAATTAAGTCATCTTCAAATTAAGATGTCAACTTCTGAAAGTCTATAAGTCTTTCTGAGGAGTAAGTGCAGCCAGCCAGTTGTTTTTCATTTAATATTTTTTATTTTTATATGAACCAATTTTAAAGTCTTTATCAAGTTTGTTACAATACTGTTTCTGTTTTATGTTTTGGTTTGTTTCTTGACTGAGAGGCATGTGGGATCTTAGTTCCCCAACCAGGGATCGAACACACATTCCTTGCACTGGAAGGTGAAGTCTTGAGCACTGTACCACCAGGGAAGTCCCAACCAGCTAGTTTTGAGAGAATTAATTTTCACATCTTTAACTTTCATATATGTGTTTTTTCTGAAAATGCTTTTAGAATTTTCCTGCATTCAAAATCTCCTCTCTCCAAGCATATCAAAAGAGAAACGTTAGTTTTTACTAATTTAAACTGTAGCAAAAACATCTTCCCGGTTTCAGTACCTTACAATAAAAATATATTTAGTCCTCACGGTACACACTGGCTTCTGATTAGCTATGGGTACTCTCCGGAGTAAAGGTCATCTTCAAACTTTCCTTAAGTGTATTCTTAGTTCTGTGATCATGGCTGAAAAAGCAGCACGTGTTTGGGACCTGGAGCGGAAGGAGTAAGCATGCTCATGAACACATTCACTGGTTTTCAAAGTTTCTGTGTGGTCCTGTCAAACGTCACCTCCCTGTGTATTTGACTAAAGTAAAAAATGACTTTAGTTCAAGCCTGAACATGGGACAAACAGAACTTCTTCTTCTACATAAAGATCTATGATTCACATACAGACTGGCAGGGATTCATGATAGGAGACAATAACAGGGCCTAGCACAGAAGCCAGACTCCTCACTGATCTTGAATCTCATTGAGGTACAGTGCCCAAAAACAAGGATATCCCAAGTACAAGCTTAAATAGGTATTTCAAAGTATAGTATTTGCTTTAGGTAGCATCTTTAATTAATTAATTTTGTCATTTTAGTTTCATAGTACTTTTGACTTTCTCTTATCCACATTTCTAACATCATTTTTATTCATGTTTATTGGCCTATGTTGAAATGTTCTGAATTTAAAACAAAAATTTTAGTTTAAGTATTGAGCCTAACTTTTTTTTTAAAACTTAGGGCTTCACTGGTGGTTCAGATGGTAAAGAATATTTCTTCAGTATGGGAGACACAGATTCAATCCCTGGGTCAAGTAGATCCCCTGGAGAAGGGAATGACTAGCCACTCCAGTATTCTTGCTTGGAGAATTCCATGAACCAGAGGAGCCTGGTGGGTTAAAGTCCATGGGGTCACAAAGAGTCTGACATGACTGAGCAGCTAGCACTTTTAAAACTTAGAATGTTTTCCAGATATATAACTTTATTGCAATAAAAATTTACTTTTGATGATATTTTTAATCCACTATGAGACATGCAATAACATAGTTCAAGTTTATTCTTATAAAGCATTTTGTCACAAATTTATGCCAGTTGTAGCTGAATTGTATTTAATCTTATAAAATGTTTAAGAGTCCTAACTTATATTAACACAAAACTAAATACATTTCAAGATGATGAAAATTTCTAATGTGAGCTTAATAATGTGTAAAATACTATCTAATTGCTTTAAGCTATTTTAAGAAGCTGCATCATTAATTAAGCTACTGTCTCTCATTTCAATGTCTTCCCATTCTTACTCTCTTCTGTGAAGGAAGGACTGAGGTACCCCAACCTAAATCCTCCCTGGTTAGTTAATCTGTTAATAAGTTCTGCCTACAAGAAGTGCAAACGAGAGATGACAGAATTTGAAGACAGAGTAAAGTCCTTGCTTCTTCCTGGTTTGTAACTCCTTAATTATAGCTCTTTCTCTCTTCAGCAGTAGTTGGTTTTAGCTTTCATATTCTAAATACATTGATACAGTTGCCCTTCCTGTGGATTCTGGATTTAATGAGTTAACTCAAGCACCTAGAGTTGCCTCCAATTCTTTACTTGCTTAATTGACTTAAATTTGGTTTTACAATGATGGAAATGTTATAAGAAATTCAAAGGCAGAAATAATGTCTTTGGAAGAAAGAAATGTTGAACTGCATTTATCATGTGTGACCGGCATACCATCCTCCATTGCATCCTTAATAGAGTCTAGAAGACACTCCATTCACTAAGACATTGATAAATACATTAGGGAAGGGGAAACCAGAACATGGAGAGCTCCGTGATGGTCCCCTGCAAGCTGGATGTGACTATGAAAACTGTTGCTGTAAAGATGTCTTCCCTATTTTAATGGGGATAATATGAATTTAGAGCTGCAAGGATCAAGTGAATATACTTAATTCTTAAAGGCAAGTTATCACAATCACCATAGCATGAAGCAGGAAGACAATACTGATCAGAATTTGCTGTTGTTGTGTTGTTTTGGTTTTTTTGGCTACACTGCACAGTATGAGGGATCTTATTTCTCTGAACAGTGGTGGAAACTGCACCCCTGCAGTGGATTTTTAACCACTGGACTACCATTATCTCCATAACATTTTGACCTACTGGGGCTTTGTGCTAGTAGATAATTGAAAATGGTGTCCCTGAGAATGAAACAGACTGGCAGCCTACTAAAATATTTCTCATCTTCTATAACAAGGAAATACTCCAGGTCCAATGCCAGAAACTTATCCTTGAGTTGTTAAAGAAGAATCACAGCTCATTTTTCAATTTTTCCATTCCTAAATCACTTTACAGATTAGAGTCTTTCTATTGAAGAGAAAATTGAATTTACTGAAAGTTTCAGATTCTACCACATGATGTAGTATTTTTTTTTGAACCAAATGTATGGTGTTACTCCTGAGTCTAAAAAACCCATGGTGCATGAGTCTAGGAAACAAGAAATCATAAGAAGATTGGCAACTTTCACTATTATTCCTTATCATTCACTCAAAAATGTTATGCTTCTAGTGTTGCAAATTTTGGAATTTGGTAAACTAGAAATGGGACTTCCCAGGCAGCCCTGGTGGTAAAGAACACGCCTGACAATTTATGAGACATAAGAGATATGGTTTCAATCTCTGGGTGGGGAAGATCCCCTGGAGGAGGGCATGGCAACCCACTCCAATATTGTTGACTGGAGAATCCCCATGAACAGAGGAGTCTGGCAGGTTACAGGTCATAGTGTCTCAAAGAGTTGAACATAACTGAAGCAACTTAGCACACATGAACAAACTGGAAGTATTAGCTCAAAAGTAAATAAGTTTTGGTTCCATGAAATTGAATACTTTGACTAATATCTGGCTTTAGTGGGATCTCATACCTTTGTCTCTATGGGAAAATATGAGTGTCACTGTATTGCTTATGATGGTTACCAAGTGAAATCAGGCTTCTTTTGTGAAAAGGTGACAGAGAGGTCTCCTTTTTTTGATACAGGTGATTCCTGGGCTGTGTCTTAGATCCTCTGTGTCCAATAATAATAATTAATTTAAAGGAAAGCCACAGTTTAAAAAAAAAAAAAGAGGACTGCTGAAGACTCCAGCTCTTCAGGAGTAAAATTTTGGCCCATTTAAACAGGTAAAAAATCCCCAACAACGGAGATTGTATCTGAGGAGAAAAGGAACATGGATGGACGGTGAAATAATAAAGAAATGCACTGTAAAGGCACTTACAGAATTGCAGCACTTACACATATTGTCTTCTTCAATTGTTAAATGTATGTGTGTTTCTTTTCTTATTAGTGTTTCCCCTTCTTGTTTCACATAAAAATTATTGTTGGTGATTAACTTTACAATGTAGCCATTAGATTAAGGAATATACAAACAGAATTGATATTCAACTTGAGAAATAATTAACATCAATAGAATTTGAGTAACCTGACTGTTGAAATGTGTATCCCTATTTTGGGGTTATTCCTTAAACATCCTTGTGTGGTTGGAAGGACTGACTTTCTCTTAGCATAGAGCATATTTATGGATATTGACTAGGCAGGTGAATATACTATGAAGCTGGGGTTTAAATCTTCATTCTTTCTTTGCTTGCTGACATCCTGTTAGATTCTACCTATAGGTGAGGCAAGTGGAATAGTGGAAGACAGGAGGAAGAAGAGACATGTTCCTCTTGTTGGTTTCCTGTTTGTGCCAGTGTCTACTCAGACACTGTGTTTTACATCATCAGAGGCAGTAGATTTTGATTTACAGCTTCTTCAAAAACATACTCCCAGATCCAACCTCATCATCCTTCTTAGCTGCTGCTGCTAAGTCGCTTCAGTCGCGTCCGACTCTGTGAGACGCCATAGACGGCAGCCCACCAGGCTCTGCCGTCCCTGGGATTCTCCAGTCAAGAACACTGGAGTGGGTTGCCATTTCCTTCTCCAATGCATGGAAGTGAAAAGTGAAAGTGAAGTCGCTCAGTCGTGTCTGACTCTTAGCGACCCCACGGACTGCAGCCTACCAGGCTCCTCCGCCCACGGGATTTTCCAGGCAAAATGTTGGAGTGGGTTGCCATTGCCTTTTCCGATCTTTCTTAGAGACACCACTGATACATGGGTGACATGCTTTCTCAGAATTTTAAACCCTGGGTCTTAGGGCAGCTCATTTTGGACTGAGTGACAAAGAATTTGTGGAGCAGCGCTGGTCTAAAGATCGCACATTGAGTAACGCTGACTGTGGTAATCATGAACACAGCTGGCTTCAGCAGTTGTTTCTTGCCCTTAGACAGCTGAGATAAGAGTATCTTACTTCTTTCTTTTCTTTTTTCTTTTAAAGTGAAGTTTATCTTTATTCAGATAAAGTACCTCTTCACATAAAACATCTGTAATAAGAAGCCTCTAAAATGGTCGCTAATGGTGGTGTCCTACTGATGCTTATAGCCTCCTCCATCTTTCTCCCAGGTTGTATCAGAATTGGTCTGTGTGGCTAATGGAATGTGGCAAAAGTGATGGTATGTCACATCTGAAGAATCATTGTGTTCCTTCCTTGTTCGCTTTTAGATGACTCACTCTGGGGGAGGAGAGCTGTCATACTAAGGGCTGTCCTTCGGAGATGTCCACATGACAGTCTTGAAGCTTTTAGCCAACTTGGAGCAAGAAACGGAGCTCTTCTGTCTACACATGCAGCTGAGCATCATGTAAGAGGATCTCCAGTCTGAGTCCAGCCTTCAGATACATTCAGTCCCAGTCAACTGCAATCCCACAGGAGAACTTCAGTTAGCTAACCCTAGCCAGCTACTCTGACTCTGGATCCTAGACTCTGGATTCCTGATCTTCAGAGACAGTGAGATATGAAAAAGATGTGCTTATTTTTATGATGCTAAGTATGGGGACTATTTGTTATACAGTAAATAATATATGTATACCTTCTATCTTGTAAAAGTGAATTTTATGTGTCAGAACATGTCTAGTGAGCTAAATATTGCAACAATGTATAGAATTTGGAATCTAAAGTAATTGTATCTATCTTCACTGCTCTTCATAGGGAGAGTTTTTGAGAGCTGTGAATCCAAACAAAAGGACCTTCTGAAATCCTTAATTACTTTGATCATGTTATTAAAAATATTAAGCATGCAATATTCCCATCTTAAATTTCTAAGTGACACTGTATTACTCTTTGTTTAAGAAATGAAAATGAGGCAGGATTATTTAAATTAATAAATTTTTGGAAGAAAATTATCATCTAGTAGTATATGATGCTGTAAGGTTTGATGTCTTCTTTATCTCAGTTTCATACTTTTTGTGTTGACTGGATTATAACTTACTAAAAATCTTGTTCTCAATTTTGATATCGTGTGTCTTACCTAAACTCTAAATTATCCTCTTTCTCCAAGCTCCTCAATTTTGAAATTTCCTTTCAAATCAACAATTTCATATTTAAGAGCTTCATTAAATTTATTTTCTCCTTTTTTAATAACGTTTTCTTTATTGTGAAGAATCACATCAAATTCTTTTCTTATAGACTAAATCTCTTAGTTTTTAATCCAGAAGTTTCAAATTGGCATCTTTGCTTTTCTAGTCTTCCCTGAAACAGAGCTTTACTCACTGAGCTGTAACTCTTTACTAAAACTTACAACAGTCATAAAAAGAGTGGGTTTGTAATCACTAATAAGAGTAATTTCAACAGGAATAAAATTTTACCTTATTTTATCTTATTACAAGTATTAAACCTGCTCTATCTGTGCTTTCTACTTAGTGCTGTACACAGAAGCATTATAATTTATTTCTAGTGCATAACTCCATTGAGCCAAGGCTCATTTATGTTAATGTTTTTTTTCCTTTTACTATGTCTCCATATTTTGAGAATAATTATGACAACACTATAATTTATTAGTAACTTTGTGCATTAATTCAATGTATATTTAATGAAATAAATCCTTGTATCACATAAAACACAGAAAACATTGTTTTGAATACTGAAAAAGTTATGTTAAACAAGTTACATTTCAGTATCATTTCAGTAGAAGGAATAAAGTATACATCCAAATAACTCAGTGCCATTATGGTAGCTTACTAAAACTCATGTCCATTGAGTTGGTGATGCCATCCAAACATTTCATCCTCTATTGTCCCCTTCTCCTCCTGTCTTCAGTCTTTCCTAGCATCAGGGTCTTTTCTAATGAGTCGGCTCTTTGCATCAGGTGGCCAAAGTACTGGAGCTTCATTCAGCTTCAGCATCAGTCCTTTCCATGAATATTCAAGACTGATTCCCTTTAGGATTGACTGGTTTAATCTTGCAGCTCAAGGGACTCTCAAGAGTCTTCTCCAAAACCACAGTTCAAAAGCATCAATTCATCAGTGTTCAGCCTCTTCATGGTTCAGCTGAGCTTCATCCAGCCCAACATTTCTCATGATGTACTCTGAATATAAGTTAAATAAGTGTGGTGACAATATACAGCCTTGACGTACTCTTTTCCCAATTTTGAACTAGTCTGTTTTTCTGGATCTAAATGTTCTTGACTTGCATACTGATTTCTCAGGAGGCTGGTAACGTTGTCTAGTATTCCCATTTCTTTAAGAATGTTCCACAGTTTGTTGTGATCCACACAGTCAAAGGATTTATCATAGTCAATGAAGCAGAAGTAGATGTTTTTTCTGGTTCTCATTAGTTATCTATTCTATACCTAGTGTCAATATTGTTTATATGTCATATATTCTCCTCTAATTCTTCTCTCTCTCTCATTTACCCTGCCCTCAGCCTTTTCCTGTCTCTCTCCTCTTCAGTCTCTGAAGCTTTTCTCTAAATTCGAATGTCCTGAAATATGAAGGTGGAAGATTTTGGTCCATTTGCAGAGTTTGTGAGTTAACTTAAAAAGAGGAGATATTTGGGTTTGGGAAAGAAATATTGTTTGCAGAACAGGAGGAAATAACTTTAAGTGTATCTTGGATGTGGTTTATGATGGAAAGATATCAGGAACGTCCATCACAGGATGCATAATTAAGAAGGCTCCTTGACTTTGTACAGAATGTTTGGAGAATAGCACATCTACTTATATAAATTGAATTACAATGAAAATATTTTTGGGTGAAATATTTTATGAACACCTTAGGTTTTCTTCTATGATTCTCTCTTTTAATTGATTTTTTTTAAAATGTACAGTGACTGTAGTTAATAATACTTGAATAATACACTTGAAACTTGCTAAGAGAGTAGATCTTAAGCATTCTCAAAATAATAATCGTAAGAGTAATAAATGTGTGGTGATAGAAGGGTTAACCAGTTTTTAAAATTTAGACATATGTTTTTATTAAGCAATTTTCTTTATTCTAATTATCCATCTTGATTAAATACAAAAAGAAACAATGAAATGGAAAATAAGAAGTCCTAAATAGTTGGAAGAAATTGAAATATATCACTAAGACACTTTATGTTAAGAAAAGGAAGTTGAAGTTTTCAGTGCATGTCCAAGGGATAACTGAGAAGTTGGAGATTGAGTTTATAATGATGTGACATCACGGCTGGGTTCCAGACTAAGCATCCCTTGAAGGACCTGGTCAGGTTGCCAGGTGTAAAGTGCTCTTTGACATGGGCTAAAGGTTTCAATATTTCATGCTGGAGAGAAGAGAAAAAGGCTTCAGTTGTGGACACCACATGGCAACAGTTTCCCTAATTGGCTTGAGCATATCCAACGTAGATACAAAATAGTTTCTCTTTCACAGCCAGTGGTAAGGATGCTATTTCCTGCACATATGCAAGGCTGGTTATATGAAAAGATGTAAGAAACTGTTTAGGTGGAGTGATTTATAGAATACCAAATGCTGTCAACTTGACCAAATAACTTATCTTAAAATGTGTGTGTGTGTGTGTGTGTGTGTGTGTGTGTGTGTGTCAGTGTGTGTGTGGTGTCTGGTTGCCCACATTTCCACCTTGAACACTGGAAGCTTTTGAGTTAAAACAATGCAATCTTCTATTTCAAAGAATAAAATTGGCAAAGTTTAATAAATTTGATAACATTTGTATTGCATAGTGTAATCATGTACTTCTGTTGTATGCTTTCACACATTTTAAGAGGGAAAATTTAGCAATAAGTACTAAAATTTAAAATGAAAATGTCATTTTATTTAATAAGCTGGCTTTAAATTTTTCATACTACATACTACACAAATTACAAATTGTGAATTAAAATGTTCACCAATATTTATTGCTTACAAGTCCAAGAAAACTGTGAATAGTCTAAATGTTCTTTAGTAGAATAAAGACTAAAAAATTAACACAAAGTTATATAATGCAGAAAAGTGCATCCATATGTGCTTACTGAAGAAAAATTGCTAAGATAAAATATTGAGTGAGATAAAACAGAATAGGTAGTGTGATTATTTTCTATGTAAGTATACTTGCAAAATTTTTAAAGGGATAAACAGAGACAAATAAATAGAAACAGGGGTAATTTTCATGTACTTACTTATGTGTGGGTGCATGCTAAGTCACTTCAGTCATGTCCAAATCTGTGCTACCCTATGGACTGTAGCCTGCCAAGCTCCTCTGTCCTTGGGGATTCTCCAGGTGAGAATACTGGAGTGGGTTGCCACGCCCTCTTCCAGAGGATACTTCCAACGCAGAAATCAAATGTATTAATCCAGGAATTTCTATGCATATGCAAAATATATCAAGTTAGAAAGGGATCTGTATAATCTATGTATATTTAAATGTATGCTTGCAAGTAAGTGCATACATTTCTGCTAAGTTGCTTCAGTCATGTCCAACTGGAATCAAACCCACATATCTTATGTCTCCTGCATTGGCAGTTAGGTTCTTTACCACTAGTGCCACCTGGAAAGCCTGCTTGCAAAGTAAGATACTGTTTTCAGTGGTTACATATGAGAAAGTAGAATAATTAATTTCATATTTCATCTTGTACCATTTCTATTTAACACAATTTATAGAAACTGTTGTTGTAAGAGTATATGTCCTTCCTTCCTTCCTTCACCTCTTATTCATATCCTCACTACCATTTAATTCCATGTGCTATCAGAACGAATTCTATTACACCCATTATCCTAGTTCACATCAATAAAAATAAGGGTCCCAAAGGTCCCAGGTAAACTCTCACTCAAATTCTCATTCCTAAATACCTTTTCAATTTCTAATCTGCCCCCTCTCTTATTTCTTTTCAAACACTAAAGTATTCTTTGTCCCTGCAATTCCTAGTCCATCAACAATAAGACCTTGTTTATCTTCTTCCAATCATTTCTTCACTTTGTTACTCAATGTGAAAGCTGTTACTTGGGGGAAGTCTGTGCTTTCCCTGTGTCCCTGTCATTTGGTAGCTAGAAGAGTGATCTGTCTTCTTCTCATTTCCATTTCCAGATAATTAACCTACTCCTTTCTAACACTCAGATCCAATGTTCTTATCATCAATTTATATATATCATCACACCATCTTTCCTTGGCGCTGTCTTCTACTAATGACTCACTCTTGTTCTGATTTATTATTTATTGTATCTTATTTATTTTTTCCTAGTAGTTTGTCTCTCTTAATCCTCTAACTGTATCTTGTCCTTCCATACACCTCCTCACAAACCAGTAGTTTGTTCTCTGTATCTATGAGTCTTTTCTCTTTTGTTATATTCACTTGTTTGCTTTATTTTTGCATTTCACATAGTGAAAACTTACAGTATTATATTTCACTAAGCATAATACCTTACAAGTCCATCCATGATACTGTAAATGGAAAGACTGAATTCTTTTTTATGGCTGAGTAATATTTCATCACATATTTCATCACATATATCTGTGTCACATTTACTTTATCCATTCACCTGTTAATGGATACTTAAGTTGCTTTTATATCATGGCTATTGTAAATAATACTGCTATGAACACTGAGTTGCATATAACTTTTCAGATTAGTGTTTTCATTTTCTTTGGATATATAAGAGAAGGAATTGCTGCCTTATGTTGTAGTTCTATTTTTAATTTTTTGAGGAACCTCTGTGCTGATTTCCATATTTCTCACATCAACTTATAATCCCTCCCAACAGTGAAGAGTCCATTTTCCTTCACATCCTCTTCAACATTTATTATTTGTTGTTATTTTGACAATATGCATATAAAAGTTGTGTGATGATATCTCACTGGGGTTTTCATTTACATTTCTCCAATGATTAATAGTATTGACTGTTTTTTAATGCGCTTGTTGGTTACTGGTATGTCTTCTTTGAAAATATGTCTTTTGGGGTCTTCTGCCCCTAAATTAGGTTTTTTTTTTTTCTTTTAGCTATCCAAGAACTTTATGTATTTTAGATATTAACCCCTTACCAGACACAGCATTTGCAAATACCTTCTCTTATTAAGAAGATTTTCTGTTTTGTTTGGTTAATGGATCACTTCACTGTGCAAAAAATTTTAAGTTTAATTAGGCCCCATGTGTTTACATTTACTTTTGTTGCCATTGTGTAAAAAGACAGATCCAAAAAAATATTCCAGACTTATGTCAAATAATATACTGCCTATGTTTTCTTCTTGGAGTTTTATGGTTTCAAGTCTTACATTTAGGCCTTTTAATTCATTTTTAGTTGATATTTGTATTTGCTGTGAGAAAATGTTATAGTTTCATTGTTTTACATGTAGCTACCAAGTTTTTTCCATAGTGTATTTTTCCTCTTTTGTTCTAGATTAATTGCATGGGTCTATTTGTGGATTGCTATTATTTTCTATTGATCTGTGAGTCTGTTTTTTTTTTTTTTTTAATTGCTTTAGTTCAGTGATTATTTGTTCTCATTCTGTGAATAAACTGTCATAGGTATTTTGATAGACATTGCACTGAATATGTACATTGCTTTGGGTAGTATGGACATTTTAACTACATTAATTCTTACAATCTGTGAACATGGGACAGCCTTCCATTTATTTGTATTGTCTTCAGTTTTCTTCACCAATGACTCATAGCTTTAACAGTATGGGTTATCTTGAAGGCATGTCTTCATGTGGGAGTATCTTTATGCAGTCTCTGTGGGTCTGATGGTTTTTGTGGGAGCTGGGCTCTGAAATGAGCAGGGAGCTATGTCTTCCCTGGGAGTGCACTGTTAGGCACCACCTTGATAGTTGCAGGGGCTAGAGCCAGAGCTGCAGCTGGGACTTCTATGCTCAGTGACATTACCACTCTATCAAGGGTGAGCTAAGTGTTCCATGGTTTGGAGTAGGAGCCCAGAGAGACCTAGGTTTTTTCCAGGTATGTTGGATGTCTCCAGTTTGGTTTGGGACATTGCTGAGGCTTAAGGGCTTCAGGTTGAACTTTATGCTGGTTTTACTTTTTCTCCCATGTGGATATCTTGGTTAGAGTCTGAGTTAGGTGTCACACAACTTGGCTGCTATTTCCCCTTCTCAAGTGTGCATACAGACACACCCTTCAGTAGTGGTGGTCTCCCACGTGCAGCTAGCTTTGCTCCCTCTGGAATGTGTGCAGGGATGTATGAGCTGGTATAGCTCTGCCTCTACCTTGTCAGAGATAGGGCAGAGATTTGAACCAGCTTTGTAACCCCAAGTGTACATACAGTCATTGGAAATGGCAGTCTGACTTAGTGGAGAGCAGTCCCAAAGCAAAAAGATTGGAGAAGAAGCTCAATGTGTGAAGGAGACAAGCTGGGGCAGTCCTGGCAAGCCAAGCAGATACCTGGGTAGTTTTAAATCTGTTGCCTCTGTATTGGGACTGGAAGTAAACAAACTTGTGTATATGTTCTTCAAGGATGGATTGTCGATTTCTTACATCCTTCTTATACATCCCACTGGTTTTCCAACCACCTGAGGGAGTTGGTTATCCTGATGTTGGGCCCAGGGCTAAGATGTCTTATGTGTGTCTTGAACCCCTTGTTCCCCAGGGAGAATTTCTGAGCCTGTAATATCCCTCTAGTTTTCTGAATCTCCTGATAGAGGTGTGGGTCCCAGCAGATCCCTTCTGTTCCCTTCCTACCAGAATCAGTTTGGATCTTCATTTATAGCTTTGGTTGTAGTAGAGTCACCCTGCTTGTTCCCAGGCTGACTTCAGTGTGAATCACTCCACATGTTGTTTTGATGTGCTCCTGAGAGTAGGTGAGCCAAGCCCCTCACCCCACCATCTTGATCTACCCATTTGATGCTGTGATTTATAATGAGAAATATATGTATTTGGTCTTCATTCTCATTTCTGGCAAAGCTCTCCTTGGAGCTTCCTAAGTAGTGAGAGCTATGAAAGTGTCTTCTGTTGTGTTAATGAGGTAACCTTTGGGTAAGAACCTAAACATGGGAGACAGTTGTCAGTGGAGCCAACCTTATAACTAAAGTGTTGAAACTTCCAGTCCCACCCACACCATCCACCAATTGGGAGGAAAGAGGGGTTGTAGATTGACTTCAAACACCAATGGCCAAAGATAGTCAATTATGCTTATGAAATGCAGGCTCTGTAAAAAACCAGAAGGGCAATGTTTGAAAAGATTCCAGGTAGGTTAGTAGGTGGAAATTCTGGGATAGTGTCATGCCTGGAGAGGAAAAGGAAGTTAGTGCCCTTTTCCTATTCCTTGTTCTATGCTTCTCTTTTATCTGGCTGTTCTTAAGTCATAACCCTTTAAAATAATCTGGTGATCTAATAAGTAAAATGTTCCTCTGAATTCTATGAACCACTTTAGCAAATTAATTGAACCCAAGGTAAGGATTGTTGAATCTCAGATCTGTAGTAATTGGTTGGAAGCACAGGTGATAACCTGGATTTGCGACTTTCATATGAATGGGAGTGAGGGGAAATCCTGTGGTTACTGAACCCTTAACCTGTGGAATCTGATGTTATCTCCAGATAGATGGTGTAAGGAATGAGTTAAATTTTAGGAAACTCTGGTTTGGACAGTTTCTTGATGTGTAGGGAAAATCCCCTCTCCACACATTGGAATTTGGGTGTAGAGCTGTATTTTGTGTCATCTGCTTGAGAATAAAAATAATAGTTAATAATATTAGTAATTATGTCTTAACAATAGTTTTTATTCTTCAGCTGTCATCCTCAAACTTACTCCAACCAGGCTTTAACCAAGTGTTGATTTCTACATAGCTGGTTTCAACTATTACTTCTTAGACCACGTCTAACTGGACCTGCCAGCACCATCTGAGAGGCTGACCATTTCTCTCTTCTTGAAATACGTTCTTTACTCATCACTGCTGCTGCTGCTAAGTCGCTTCAATTGTGTCCGACTCTGTGTGACCCCATAGACGGAGACACAACTATTATTCTGTTTTTATTCTATCTCACTGGTTTCAGTTTTTCAGCTTCCTTTGATATTTCTTATACCTTTCTCTGGGCTTTCCTGGTGGCTCAGACAGTAAAGACTCTGACTGCAATGCAGGAGATCTGGATTCAGTCCCTGGCTGGGAAAGATTCCCTGGAGAAGGAAATGGTTACCCACTCCAGTATTCTGGCCTGGAGAATTCCATGGACAGAGGAGCCTGCTTGTCTACAGTCCATGAGGTCACAAAGAGTCGGACATGATGGAACGATTTTCACATACATACATACCTTTCTCTGACATTTAAATACTGGTGTACACAGATATTAGACTCTTTTTCATTCCCTGTTTGGATAGTGTGGTAGATTGACTGTAAGAATTCTCTTTATTCCCTCACCTGAAGTCATGCATCCACTGCATCATGTTGTGGCTCTTTCTATTAAAATGTAGGATTTATTTCCTAATTGCTTTAGTCTGCATTGTCTTTAATGAGACAGAAATAGTACTGTGCTATTTCTGAGTCTAAGCCACTAGAGACCTTGCACACTTTCACTTTCTTTGTGGAAAAATTATGACCATCACATGAACAAGACTGGATTAGCTTGCTGGATGAAGGGATAAATAGTTTATCTGTTGTCCCAGCTGAGTGACAAATAATTGCCTGCTGTATAAAAGAAGCCAACCTAGAAGAGCTGGTTTCTGGTCAGACAAAGAGTTCGTCATAGACTTATGAACAAGGACATCCTGGATCAAATGAATATAGTCTACATCAGCAAAACTACCTCAGTGACCCATAGACATGAGAACAATAATGGAATATATTTTTAAACTACTGTGATAGGTAGCAGTTGTTCTTACTGCTCAAATGTGAAAGAAGGGGACAAGGTATGGACAACACCTTCTAGCTGTTAGACTCCTAAGAAACTAGGGGAAAACTGTCTGTGTGCAATAACTGGTTTATTACAGCCTTCAGATTACTAGAGAATTCTTTGATTTGCCAGGTTGTAAGACTTTTTTTAACCAAGAATTTGAAGGAGGAGATGAACAGTTTGGGAACACTGAAGATTGCAGCTTAATAATATGATTTAAAGCTCTTGTGAACTGAAATTGAGATGTATCATCCTTTTCAATTCAATGATTGCAATGTAGAGAGCCTAGTGATTTTTTAAGAACAAAGTAAAATAAATTTAAGTTATGTCAATAAGTAGAAAGTGAAGAAGAGAGTAGAAGTTATTTGAATATTAGTTTTAAAAGAAAAAAAACAGTGACTGTAAAAGAAATTGAGAAGTCTAATATTTTGTACCAAGAAATAGACTGGGGGGCCTTCTCCCCTCCCAAATTTCCTTTTAAGGAAAATCCAAACTTCAGTGCTACAATTATTTTAGTGTTTTCCTGATATTTATAGAAAAATAGATGTTCTTTCTACTCTCTTAGTTATTGGATGCATTTTTAAACCAGAGAAGTTTGCCTTAATTTCTTTTAAACCATTTTTCTAGCTCTATGTAAAATATAGAAATTAATATCTCTAAGTAGTTTAGATAATATGTTAGCATGATATTTATATAAATAAATACTTGCTTCCATATATTAGTTGACCTCTAGGAGAAAACATACCCCTGAAGGAAAAGAGCTTGACATTTTTAGAAAAATAAGAGGTTGGAAAAAAATCTAGAGGTAGAGGATAGATCATGTTTGAATCCAGAAGTTGTGGTGCAGTGGGGACAGACATTATAAAACTGGATATCTGACTCAGAGAGAGAGAAATGAAAAAAAGGAGAGAGAGAGAGAGAGAGAGAGAGAGAGAGAGAGAGGAAACAGAACAAGTTCACAGAGAGAATTAATTTAACTTTTGAATTAGCAGTAGTGAGTTTCTTCTATTAAATTTGAATATAAACTCTCAGTAGCAACAAACATATCCAACACTGATATATGGGGTTTATAATACTATTCTGAAATGCAAAGAACCAAGAGCTCCTCAATGACAGATGTCAAAAGGATAAAAGGGCCAACTGAAACAGCTCTCAGTGGCCAAAGATGGAAAAATTTGAGCAAAAATTTAAAGTACTATTGGCTTATAACCCAAAGTATAAATATATATCCATGAGTCCTTACCTATATAAATAGTTGATTATATGTATTTGCAGCATATGCAAATATAAAATATTGTGATGTACACCCAAAACTAGTATAATGTTGTATGTCAATTACATTTAAATAGAAAATCATATAAAGTAATTGAATAAATAGAAGAGAATAGATAGATAACCCACACAGAATTCCGAATAATTAATGTAGGCACTCCTTTCTCAAAAAGACAGAGCCCTCCTTAAATGGGGGCTACTTATACTGACTACTCCCAAAAAATAAACAGTGAAAAGGAAAAAAAAAGTTACTTTATAATGAATATACACGACAAACACAACTCGGGCCAGGTGATCAAGTTTAACATCAATACTGACAAGATGTTGGTAATATCTACTCTTGACATGATGTTATGAACACAGCATTTTATTTAGTTGATCTTCTGCCCAAGAAGCACATAACTTCATCCACATAACATACTGTGCCTGCTCAGTAACTTCAGTCATGTCCAACTCTTTGTGACCCTGTGGGCTGTAGCCTAACTTGCTCCTCTGTCCATGGGATTCTCTAGGCAAGAATATTAGAGTGGGTTACCAAGCCCCCTCCATGGGATCTTCCGACCCAGGGATTGAAGCTGCCTCTCTTGTGTCTCCTGCGTTGGCAGGCAGATTATACACCATGAGTGCCAATTAGGAAGCCCAATCAGACAGACCTAATTGAGGACATTCTAGACAATGATCAATACTTCCCTAAACTGTCAGGTCATCAAAAATAAGGAAACACTGAGACACTGTCAGAAAAAAAGAGGAACCTAAGGATTCATGAATAGTGACTCTAATATGGAATCCTGGATATCTTCCTGGAACAAAGAAAGAACCCTAAGCAAAAACCAAGAAAACATATGTATGTATGTATGTATGACTCTAATGAATAAGAATGTATGAAGATTGGTTTATTAGTTGTGACAAACTTACCATCTTGTAAATACTAAGAAAAACTGTATGTATGTATGTATGTATGTATTAGTTGCTCAGTCATGTCCAACTCTGTGATCTCATGGATAAGATTCCCTTGATTCTCCTTCTTCAGGGGATTTTCCCAACCCAGGGATTGAACCTGGATCTCCCGCATTGCAGGCAGAGTCTTACTCTCTGAACCACTAGGGAAGCCAGGGGAAACTGGGTCTGGTGCAAATGGGAAGTCTTTGCACTGTTGTCATATTGTTACTTTTTTTTCTCCAATAAGTTTAAGACTATTCACAATTAAACAGTTTGAAAATTAAATGTGGGGCACAATATATACAAAAGAGTTAAAAATAAGTTTGTTTTGTGAAAAGTGAAAACAGACAGTCTGCTATCCAGGCTGCTTGGATTTGTGCATATTTCACAAATACTCTCAGTGCCCTGAAGACTCTTCCATGGAATGGAGTCTTCAAAGAATAGTATTAGGAGTTCACTGATCTAAAGAATAAAGTTGATAAAATCCAAGTGTTTGTAGGAGAAAAATTATGAAATTCAGCACTTGCCCTTGGGTCCTCAAAAACATACACAAGTACATCCACTCCACTGTGCTGGAACGGATGAACTGCTTTTTAAGTGGGAGCTAGTGTTATTAGTGCTGGCGTTTATAAAGAATACTACACTGTGTGCTTGGGCACAGAAGAAGAGAGTGGTAAGCGGAAAGTCAGAAATAAGATATTTCATAGAATTCCATCAACTTATAGATGGTTAATATTTTCCCTATTTATTCTAAGAAACTGGATAGATGAGATTTGTGATTTTCTCATTCTCCCATAATAAATGATAAAGCCATATACATTGTTTCTGTCATTCTGTTCAGTTCAGTTGCTCAGTCATGTCCCACTCTTTGCAGCCCCATGGACTGCAGCATGCCAGGCTTTCCTGTCCATCACCAACTCCTGGAGCTTGTTCAAACTCCATCAAGTTTGCCATCCAACCATCTTATCCTCTGTCATCCCCTTCTCTTCCTGCCTTCAATCTTTCCCAGCATCAGGGTCTTTTGCAATGAGTCAGTTCTTCACATCAGGTGACCATAGTACTAGAGCTTCAGCTTCAGCATCAGTCCTTCCAATGAATATTCAGCATTGATTCCCTTTAGAATTGACTGGTTTGATCTTGCAGTCCAAGGGACTCTCAAGAGTTTTCTCCAACACCACAGTTCAAAAGCATCAATTCCTCAGGATTTGGCTTTCTTTATAGCCCAACTCTCACATCCATACATGAGTACTGGAAAAAAACGTAGCTTTGATTAGATGGACTTTTGTTGGCAAAGTAATATCTCCACTTTTTAATATGTTATCTAGGTTGGTCATAGCTTTTCTTCCAAGAAGCAAGCATCTTTTAAGTTTCATGGCTGCAGTCACCATCTGTAGGGATTTTGGAGCCCAAGAAAATAAAGTCTGTCACTGTTTCCATTATTTCCCCATCTATTTTCCATGAGGTGATGGGCCTGGATGACATGATCTTAGTTTTTTGAATGTTGAGTATTAAGCCAGCTTTTTCACTCTCCTCTTTCACTTTCATCAAGAAGCTCTTTAATTCCTCTTTGCTTTCTGCCATAAGGGTGGTTTCATCTGTATATCTGAAGTTATTGATATTTCTCCCTGCAATCTTGATTCAAACTTACACTTCATCCAACCCAGCATTTTGCATGATGTACTCTGCATATAAGTTAAATGAGCATGGTGACAGTATACAGCCTTGAAGTACTCCTTTCCCTATTTGGAACCAGTCCCTTATTTCATGTCCAGTTCTAACTATTTCTTCTTTACCTGCATAGAGTTTTCATTATCCCTATGGGGCATAATTATGACCAGCTCAATCTGTCTCTGCCAAACAGATCACCAAACAGGTCTGGTATTCCTATCTCTTGAAGAACTTTAGACTGTTGTTATTCACACAGTCAAAGGCTTTAGCATACACAATGCAGCAGAAGTAGATGTTTCTCTGGAATTCTCTTGCTTTTTCTATGAACCAAAAGATGCTGGCAGTTTGATCTCTGGTTTCTTTACCTTTTCTAATTTCAGCTTGACTATCTGGAAGTTCTCAGTTTACATACTGCTGAAGCCTTGCTTGGAAATTTTGAGCATTTCTTTGCTAGTGTGTGAAATGAGTGCAATTGTGTGGTAGTTTGAACATTCTTTAGCTTTAGCTTTCTTTGGGATCTGAATAAAAATAACTTTTCCTGTCCTAGGGCCACTGCTGAATTTTCCAAATTTTCTGGCATATTGAGTGCAGGACTTTAACAGCACCATATTTCATTAGGAAAGCATAAGTCAATTATAGCATTGGAAGCAACTCTATTTTAGCACTGTCTCTTAAGATGTTACAAATAGCTCCCCTGTCTCTGTTTTAGGTGTGAGAAATATTCCTTACACTGTAATATATTCTATATGATTAAAGATGTATACTTGTCTTTTAGGGACATGACAAGATAGTGTTTTGATAGCAAGAAAAAAATTTGAATTGGATCAAAGCTTTTATAAATCCAATGTGGGTAAGCTTTGCAACAGTACATTAGTGAATGCTATCTATAAACAGGATTTGGTTTGCTGATGACATAAAAATGTAGTATAACATTAGCAAAAACAATTTCAGATAATTCTTGCTTTTGATAATTTTGTGAATTGATAGCTGCTGATAGTGATCTGCACTTAGATATGCTATTTTGTCCTTCCTTGTGGAAATAAACAATCTTTCTATCTAGTTTATCAGTGATACGTTAAGCTAAATTTAAGATTTTCTCCAATCAAACTCACATCTAAATAGTAATAAAATTATACTATAAAAAATGAAATCCTTAACTGACATAAATGAACAACTGCGACATCTGAGGGGAACACATGCCTTAGATCACCAGTGACTTTCACTTCAAAATGCTGATTTTTCAGTGTCAGGATAAATCCATCTGTAACGAAATATCACCCATATGATGTTTCCATAGCTTTATTCTCTATGTTAGAAGAGTTTTCTTCCTTTTTAGTAAAATGGATCATCAAAGGGCCAACTCAAAGAGAAATATAAAGAAAGCACTTGAATATTATATTTTCATGGCTTTCTAAAAGAGGCTTAGACTTTGATCATTTCTTGCTTGATCAAAGAGTATTTGGTACCCTCTGTAGGGAAGTGTATTGTGTGGTATCCATCAGATTTTATTCATAACTTCAACACGACAAAAGTAAAAGAAAAAATTGCTTTTATTATAAATTGAATGTGCTTAGGTAAAACAAGCATGACTGTATACACACACACACATATATACATAATTTTAATTTAAAATATATAGTCACTGCTCTTATGTAAACAAATATCATCCATTGTGGAAAAAATACTTGAAACAAAAGTTGAATTTAAAGTCAAATGTGGTGGTATTCATCTGCTACGAATACTTTAAAATCAATCTTGTCAATGTCTCTTACCATATGACCAATAAGCAATATCTCCTGACTATGATTTATCACAAAACTTTTCTTGAAAAATCACTAAAGTAGTGTAATAAATGTACTAAATCTAACAACCTTTTTGTAAGTTAAAACTCAGTGCTCATTTATAAATCAGATTGTTAAATAAAAATTTCCTCAGATTCTAAGGCATAAATTTATCCCCCTGGAATAAAATTAAGTACATTAGACAGCATAAAAATTTTAATGTCCAACCATAACTAAAAATAGAAAATGATACACTTACATTTCAATGGCTTTCACCTTTGTAAATACTTTAATGTTTTAACAAGTTTGCAATCCCATTGAGGCTTACATTAATTTTATTTTCTATTTCTAATAATGTGATAAATGTCAGAAGATATTCATATATAAGTACAACTTTGATTTCTGAATGCTTGCAGTGTAAGACAGAATGTATTTTCTTTTTGTATTGTGTCTAGCATTTATATACAACATAAAACACCTGAGTTAAACAGTAAGACAAAGATTCTTGAAGCTTTGTTTATCCAAGTTTATGAACTCTTCTCATTGGAAATCCAAGGATATTGATAACTTTATTGAGATATTCTACAGTTTCCCCTGTGGCTCAGATGGTAAAGAATCTGCCTGCAATGCAAGAGACCCGTATGTGATCCCTGTGTTGGGAAGATCCCTTGGAGAAGGAAATGACAACCCACTCCAGTGTTCTTCCCTGAGAAATCCCTTAACAGAGGATGCTGGTGAGTTACAGTCCATGGAATTGCGAAAGAGTCAGACAACTTAGTTACTAAACAATAACAATGAATATATGTCAATCCCAATCTCCCAGATCATCCTCCCCACTTTTCCCCCTTGGTAACCATAAATTTGTTCTCTAAGTCTGTCTGACTCTATTTCTGCTTTACAAATAAGTTCATGTTTACCATTTTTCTAGATTCCACACATAAGTGACAAGTATATCTGTTTTGTCTTTTTGACTTACTTCACCCTGTATGACAATATTTAGGTCTATCCATGTCTTTAGAAATGGTACTATTTTCATTCATTTTTTGTGACTGTGTAATATTCCACTGTATTCAAAGTCTTCTTTGTCCATTTCTCTGTGGACATTTAGTCACCTAAATTTAGAAATTTATCCATTTCTGCATGGACTTTTAGTCACCTAATCTATGACAAAAGTAGCAAGAATATACAATGGAGAGAAGACAAGTCTTTTCAATGTGTGCTGGGAAAACTGGACAGCTACATGTAAAAGAATGAACTTAGAATACTACCTAACACGATATACAAAAATAAGCTAAAAATGGAATAAAGACCTAAATGAATTGCTGGATACTATGATACTATAAAACTTAGGGGAAAACATAGGCAGAAAATTCCTTAGCATAAATCACAGCAAGACTTTTTTTCATACACTGCGTAAGTAGTGAAAATGAAAAGAAAAATTAACAATTGGCACATAGTTACACTTAAAAGCTTTTGCATAGCAAAGGAAACCAAAAACAAGATAAAAAGACAACTCTTAGACTGGGAGAAAATATTTACCAACAAAGCAACTTATAAGGGTTTAATCTCCAAAATATACAAACAATTCACGCAGCTCAATGAAAGAAAAGAACCATATCAAAAAATGAGTAGAATGAATAAATAGACATTTCTCAAAAAATGACACAGAGACGGCCAAGAGGCATATGAAAATATGTTCAATATCACTAATCATTAAAGAAATACAAATCAAAACTGCAGTGAGTTATCACCTCACACTAGTCAGAAGGGCCATAATCAAAAATATCTACAAACAGTAAATCTTGGAGAGGTTGTGGAGAAAGGGAATCCACTTGCTCTGTTAGTTGGGAATATAAATTGTTACAGACTCTATAGAGAACTGTATGGGAGTTCCTTAAAAACTAAAAGTAGAGCTATCATAAGAACCAACAATTCCATTCATAGGCACGTCATCTGGAGAAAACCCAGAATTTGAAAAGAAACATGGAGCATAGTGCTCATTGCAGCACTGTTTACAATAGCCAGGACCTGGGAGCAACCTAAGTGTCCGCATCGTTGCATATGGCAGAATTTTTTCTCCTTTTTATGACTGGGTGATATTCCATTGTATGTATATATATATGTGTATATATATATATATATCAGTTCAGTCACTCAGTCATGTCTGACTCTCTGCAACCCATGGACTGCAGCACTTCACGCTTCCCTGTCCATCACCAACTCCTGGAGCTTGCTCAAACTCATGTTCACTGAGTCAGTGATGCCATTCAACCATCTCATCCTCTGTCATCCCCTTCTCCTCCTACCTTCAGTCTTTCACAGAATCAGTCTTTCCCAGTGAGTCAATTATTTGCATCAGGTGACCAAAGTATTGGAGCTTCAGCTTCAGCATCAGTCCTTCCAATGAATATTCAGGACTGATTTCCTTTAGGATGGATTTGTTGAATCTCCTTGCAGTCTAAGGAATGCTCAAAAGTCTTCTCCAACACCACAGCTAAAAAGCATGAATTCTTCCACACTCAGCTTTCTTTATGGCCCAACTCTTACATCCATTCATGAGTACTGGCACAAGCCAGTCCATGTGAAAGAAGTGAAGAGAGACAAGTGACTTTGTCTTTTACTCTGACTGGGATGTAGCTCAGGGTCTATGTGGTTAGAATTTTGAACCAGGGAAGGAATGTACAGGGCTGTCTTATTGCCTTGCCCAAATGTGGGACCAAAGAGGAAGATAAAGGGCAAAAAAGTTGTGTTCAGGTTAAACATCCAAAATGGAGTTCTTCTCTTGATTACACGAAACTCCACAAAATAACCAAAACGAAGAAACCGACCACTTTAAATAGGTAAATCTTATGGTACATGTATTACATCTTAGTAAAGCTATTTAAATAAAACACTGATGAACACACAGTCCTGGTTAAGATATGGAACTAACAAAAATATATATAGTTGACAGGAATGTGAAATGATAAAACTGAAATGATGAAACTTTTGTAAAAATTTTAGAAGCTTTGTTTTTTTTTTTTTTTTTCCTTAACTTTAAACATGAACTTACAAATTGAGCAAAGACATTCCACTTTTATGTGTTTTAATCCAAGAGGAATAAAAACATGTGCATGCATGCTCAGTCACTTCACTTCATTTGTGTCTGACTCTTTGTGACCATTTGGACTGTAGCCCACCAGGCTTCTCTGTCCATGGAGATTCTCCAGACAAGATTATTTCTAGTAGACCACAACTTCAAACAATTCATTTACTGAAATGAATACAGAAACTGTGGTATGTAAATGCTCTTACCTGCAACAATAGTATGCTCTGTGAAAGGAGCTAGTAAAGCAGAGTCATATGGTTCAATTTCTTTTATATTCTTGAACTGGCAAACTGATCTGTACTGAAAATAATCAGCTCACTTTGGTGAATCAGAGGGTTTATTGTTGAGATAGAAAGCTACAAATTTGAGGCACTTGATGAGGAGAGTTCACTCAGATAATATCAGGAAAATATATGTGTGCACTTGAAAACAAGCACAGAGCTCCCCAAACTCAAGGCCTCTTACAATGCCATGCGTTAATGTATGCAGGTATCTACATATATTTGTACATTTTAAAGAAGATATTTAACATGCTTTTAGACTATTTGTAATTGTAAGACTTGTGATGTACCTAGAATTTTAATTTTTAATTCATTAATCTATTTATATGCTGCTGTAGATTTAAAACATCAAATGTTTTACTCATGCATATATACATAGAGTCATACCTTCAGGTACTTGCAAAATTGTGACTCATGATATCTGCTTTTGCTCAATTCTTCTTGAAATAGGTTAGTAAATTATTCAGGATTACAGCATAAACTTGTTGTTTATTTAAGTTTTATTCTGAATTTCTAATTCCCATGTCAATTCTACACTATTTTTTCATATTAGAAGGACAACAGTATTTTAAAAAAGTCAATATCATGCCTCACAGTAAGATGTAAATGTAATGCTTTAAATACCTACTTAAACTTATCTACTATAAGTTCAGATGATTTTAAATATTTGAGTTCATGTGTTTTTTAAAAAATCATATACAATTGTTATTTGACTAGAGTATAACACTATAAATATATGTTCTATAGCTTAAATCAGCCATTCTGTGCAACTGCATGTATCATTATTTTATCCTTATTTTACTGTATTCTTGAAGAATCAGTGTTCAAATGAGGAGTGTAAAATGGAAAGAGCTCATTGTTTAGACTTGCACATAACCTTCAGTTCATTCTTAGATAATTTATCAAAAAAAATCAATGCCAATTTCCATGTCTTTTCATTCAAACCAGATAGGAAATTAGAATCAAAATAATGCTAATCCTCAAAGTTATAACACATGGACATCAGAATAGCTTGTGACAGAGTTTAGTTAACAATACTTCTAAATAAGGTCTTCAAATTTCAGCATTATAAATAATAGAAAGCAAAATTGTCTTTTTTAAATGTGAAGAGCAAAACAGATGTGAGTGCTGGTAAATGTTGAGATGTACCCCAGCTGCAATGCAGAAATAAATTTTCCTAGTTGCTTGTTCTTACTTGCTCTCAGTTCTCCCCGTATTCTTACTCTCTGCCCCTAAGTCTCAGAGCTTCTGCTACACCACTGACAACTCCACCCAGCAGTTGTCGATGAATATTGATAAATCAGGATGTGCCCATCATGACTTTTGCAAAACTACTACTGGTTTCCCTACGGCACTGGCTGTCCCTTCTCAATTGTCTTTGCTGACTTTGCTTCATCACTTTGACATCTCAGGACTCAGACCCCGGATGTTCTCTTCTGTCTCTTCATTCACACCTTTGGAGTCTTTGGCTTTAAATATCCTCTTTGTACCAATAACTCACACACCAGGACTCAAAAATTTTATTTACCTGCCCCTTGAACTTCAGATGTGTTTATACCCTGCCTACTTGACATCTCTATTTTGATGTCTTACACTCAAACATGATAAATGTCATATATATATATATACACACATAATATATATGCATCAGGTCACCAGAGAGCACTGAGTGGAGTTCTCTGAGCTATACTGTAGGTTCTTATTAGTTATCTATTTTATACATAGCATTGTAAATATGTCAGTCCCAATCTCCCGATTCATCTCATCCTCCCTTCCCTGCCTTGGTTTCCATATGCTTATTGATTGTCTTCATCTTTTTTTTTTTTAACCTCCAAACATGTGTCTCCACATTCTCTTTACCTCTGCAAAGAGATACTTCACGTTTTCAGTTACTCAGGACAAACAACTCAGAGTAAGCAAGATTCATTTTTCTCTTACCTCTCATCTTCAGTCTGTCTATTGCTGATGCTTCTCTCAAATATCCCCTGGGGCTCAGGCGTTTTCACCTGTTCCTCTCCTCTCAGCTTTGTCCAAAGCACCATCACCCCTTGTTTGAATTACAATAGCTTTCTAATTTACCTCCTTCCTCTGCGTTCTTCTTTCTATTTCCACCAATCCATTTGTAACACAGAAACAAGAATGAATCTTTAAAATGTCAAACAAATAATGCTACCCCTCTGACCAGTCTCTCCAGTGGCATCTCGTTTTTTTCAAAGTAAATATTCTTTTAGTCCAAAGCGTATGAACCTTCATTACTTCTCCGACCTTAACTTCTGTTTCTCTCACCACTTTTCACTGGCTTACAACCACTCTGAATCCTATGAAATTCCATAAGCATGACAAGCATTTTCCCACCACCCTTGCATTCAAATTTTACCAGAAATCCTAATTTTTAAAATCTGTCTTTAGGTTTTTCATATTCCTATTCAAATATCACCTTATAATTGAATTTTCTCTCTTACATTCTGGACAAAAAGTTAACTCTCAATATTGTCAGTATGTCAGTTCTTTCAAGTTGACCTACAGATTCAATGCAATCCCAGCAATTTATTTCATGGATGTCAACAAACGGATTCTATGGTTATATGGTGAGGTAAAAGACTAGGATAGGCAATTCAATAATGATGGTGGAAAAAAAAAAAAACAAAAACCAACGCTTCAGGACTGATGTTACCTGAATTCAAAATTTCCTGTACAACTACAGTAATGAAGATACAGGTGAAAAAACAGATGCATAGATCAATGTAACAGAATCAAGATCCCAGAAACAGACCCACATAAATATATACAACTGATCTGACAAGACACAAAGGTAATACAATGGAGCAAAGATAGTCTCTTCAACAAATGGTGCTGTAACAACTAGACTTTCACATACCTCCCCTCACCCCCTCCCCCCGCAAAAAAAGAATCTAAATGTGAATCTCGAATTATTAAAAAAAAAAAAAAAATCAATGCCAAATGAATCACTGGGCCTAAAGATAAAATGCAAACTATAAAATTCCTAGAAGATAACATAGGAGAAAACCTAGATGAGCTTGTGTATGGTGAAGTCTTATTAGATATATCAAAAATACAGTTATGTTAGAAATAATTAATAAGCTTGATTTCATTAAACCTGAAAGTTTCTATTCTGTGAAAGTTAATATCAAGCTAATAAAAAGGCCAGCCACAGTGTGAGAGAAAATATTTTTAATACAAACATCTGATAATGGATTTTTTCCAAAATATATTTAAGAAACACTTAAAACTCAACAGTAAGTAAACAAAGGACCTAATTATAAAATAGGCCAAAGACTTTAAAAAAGATACATGGATAGTGAATAAGCAAAGCATATGTAAAGAGGAGTGTGTAACAGGATATCATATGTCTTCAGCAAAATACAAATTAAAACACCAGTGAGATACCGCCACACATCTATTAGAAATGCCAAAATTTGGAACACTAAAAACAGCAAAGGTAGTAAGGATGTGGAGCAACCAGAATTCTCATATATTTTTGGGTGGGATTGAAAAATAGTATAGTCAATTTAGAAGACAGTTTAGCAGTTTCTTACCAAACTAAACATATTCTTACCATATGATCTAGCAAACAGTCTACTTAGTATTTATGTACTCAAAGGAACTGAAACATATTTCAACAGAAAATCCTGCATACTAACAGTTATAGCAGATTTATTCATAGTTACAAAAGCTTGGAAAAAACCTAGATATTCTTCAGTAGAAAAATGGGTAAATAAGCTGTGGTACATCCAGATAATGGAATTTTATTCAGCACTAAAAAGAAATGAACTATCGAGCTGTGAAAAGACATGGAGACAACTTAAATGGATCTTACTAGGTGAAAGAAGCCAAGCTATGTGAAACCCACTATACAACATATTGGAAAAAGCAAATGTATGGAATCAGTAAAAAAAATATTGTACTATTTTACAAATCTCTAAGATTAATTCTTTCCCTTGAAACACAGGGAGTGTTTTTGCTGTTTTATTTCTCTTATGAATTATAGCATTATAGTAACACAATTCATGTTTGAGTAAAATGAAATTTTGTGAGCTATTTAGGCAGTAATGTGATTCTTGAGGGAATATAGGTTATATATGTGTGCGTGTGTGTATATATGTATTTATGTATGCATGTGTATATTTAACACAGAGCTTTTGTTAATCTCAACTCTTCACATAACCTCATTGAGCTTCAGTTTTCTTATTGCCCTAAATAAGGATAGTAAGTTCCACATTATAAGGCCGCTGTGAGATATATTAGTGTTCTATGCTTTGTAATAAATTACCTCTAAGTTAATCTCTTAGAACAACACAAGTGTGTTATCTCACAGTTCCTGTTGATCAGTGTGGTCTCTGTTCATTTCTCATAAACCTGAAAACAAGAATTTGCCCAGAACTGAGATTCTCACCTAGATCTCTGGTTCTTCTTATCATTCAAGCTGGTAAAATCTGGTTCCCTATAATTGTAGGACTGAGGTGTCTCTGTTCTTGTTGGTTGCCTGCTGGGATTCACACTCACCTCCTGGATGTCACCTGTAGCCCCTGGCTGCAAGGCCCCCACTAGAGGCAGTTCACAAGACTGTTTGCTTTTACCTAGTCCAGATGCAGAGTGTGTATTACTGTTTGTCTCTCTTAAGGACTCACTTAAGCAGGTCTTGCTCACGCAGCATAATCTCCCTTTGGATTGACATGAAGTCAAGTGATTCAGTTCAGTGCAGTTGCTTAGTTGTGTCCGACTCTTTGCGACCCAATGGACAGCAGCACGCCAGGCCTCCCTGTCCATCACCAACTCCTGGAGTTTATTAAAACTCATGTCCATTGAGTTGGTGACGCCATCCAACCATCTCATCCTCTGTCGTCCCCTTCTCCTCCCACCTTCAATCTTTCCCAGCATCAGGGTCTTTTCAAATGAGTCAGTTCTTCTCTTCAGATGGCCAAAGTATTTGAGTTTCAGCTTCAGCATCAGTCCTTCCAATGAATATTTAGGACTGATTTCTTTTAGGGTGGACTGGTTGGATCTCTGTGCAGTCCAAGAGACTTCTCAAGAGTCTTCTCCAACACCACAGTTCAAAAGTATCAATTCTCCGGTGCTCAGCTTTCTTTATAGTCTGACTCTCACATTCATACATGACTACTGGAAAAATTATAGCTTTGATTTAGGGAACTTAATTTCTTCTACAAAATCTATTTTATCATATCCCATAATCATGAAGGAAATATTGTACCAAGTCCCACATAACAGGCTCACCACCCAACAGGCCAATAAATAGAGACATGAGTTGTTGGGGCAAAGAATATGACTTTATTTGGAAAACCAGCAGACCAAGGGTATGGTAGATTAGTGTTTCAAATAATCACCTTCCCCAAGTTAAAATTCACACTTTTTTAATACTAAAAGGGGGAAGGGGTGTGGTCATTTGTTATAAACGTCTTGATGTAGGAATTCTTTGTTGTTACAGCTACCACATAGGTCAGGTCACAATGTTCCTGTAAGCCTCCAACAAGACTAATGTTATTCTCTTTCTCCAACTTTTTCTCTATGAATGGAAAGGGCTTTCCAGGTAGTGCTAATGATAAGCAACTGGCCTGACAATGAAAGTTAGATGTAACAGATACAGATTTGATCCCTGGGTTGGGAAGATCCCTTGGAGGAGGGCGTGGCAACCCACTCCAGTATTCTTGCCTGGAGAATCCCATGGACAGAGGAGCCTGACAGGCTGCAGTCCATAGGGTCACACAGAGTTGGACATGACTAAAGCAACTTAATACACACACATGAATGGAAATGTGTTATACCTTTAAAAGTCAGAACCTTGAGAACTTTGACTGTCATGTATGTTTCATGTTACATGTTATTGCCTGTTATTTACATGTATATTGCATGCTAAAAGCAACACTCTTGTAGCAAAATCAATGGAATACCAAAATTAAAGTAAAAGAGTCAGTTGTGGGGTTAGATTTGTTCTTTCCTATTACAATATCCATCATGTGTATAGATCCCATTCTCATTGTGTGTGGGGCATTACACAAGGGCAGAATCATCAATGGTTACCTTAGAATTCTGCCTAGCACATGAGAATTCAAGAGTCATTGTATAGGAGACATACACAGTGTGTGCTCAAGAAGGGTGCTCTATTATTATACTGCTTATTTTTATCTTTTAAATACATAATAGGTTTATGTTTTGGGAATTAGCTTGTATTAGTATGATATTTAAAGTTTAGGAAAATTACTGATTACACAGATCATGTAAAGGTATTCTCAGGTCTTGAGTAAAAGACAACATTGATAAATTGTGTGAAATATCTATTCTATTTTACCTCCATTTTAACTAACTATTTTTTCACTTGAGCAATTTGCCCATCATGTTTCCTAGGAGACTAAGAAAATTATACTTTAAGATGTTGCAAAAGGAAACTTCCATGGCCTTCAAGTATAAGCTACATTATTTATTACCAGATCAATGTTCTGGCAGTGTTGCTTGTAAGTAGATATACTGATTTAATTCTAAAATCAGTTACGTGAGCTGAGATTTGCCTTGGGCTATAGGATAAGGAATGTATCTTACTTTGCTACTACATTTGAAGTCAAGTTCATTGAAGAAAATATTCAGATTTAGAGCAATTGTAAAGAAAAATATTGCTGTTTCTTTGCACAATATGATTGAGCAAAAAAGCTAAATTTTTAATTGAAATTATTCTTAGCATATATCTACCATGAAATTTTGGCAAAGATATTATTCTCAAGGTAAAGATGAAAGCTATTAATTCAATATACAAGCTATTATTAGCACTATACTTATGAATATGAAAAGCCCCTAAACAGTTTTTCTCAAAAGATGCTCAGCTTTTTCAAATAGCAGCAAATTGTTTGATGTCATTAGCAACTTTGCTGCAAGATAAAATGTAACTACTTCATGAAACCACTTGGAAGTAGACAGTCTGTCATATTTATAAATGAGTATTAAGACAATTCTGATATAAAATATAGAAAACTTTAAAAAACATGTTATTTAGAAAGATTTCAAAGTAAACTAACCAGTCTCTGAATGTGGCACATTACATTTGGGCTAAGAAAGCAGGGTGGTCAGTAGTTCTCCACTGACAGTAGTTCTCCCAAGTCAGTGTCATAACCCAGCTGAATCTGTACCATCCAAACCTTGGACCTACAATTCTTCTTATCTCCACTGTTAGAGTCACATGACTGTGATAGCTAAGATAAGACATTTCTCAAGATATGGCATCAACCTAATGATTATTTTTAAAAAAATAAGACAATTATTTGCTCTCTTGATTTAGTTTCACTTGAACTTTCTGTTGCTCCTCTGTTGCTAATTTTCATTGTATTCTCATCTATAAATACTTTCTCGGCTGTAACTCCTATCCTTCTGCTTAAGAAGTAGAAATATTCACAAGATTCAAATATTGAATACCAATTTGCCTGGATTTTGTGCTTTTTTACTGTGTTCCATCAAATAATCTCCCACAATCTTTTGCTAAACCTAATAATTTCCAAATACTATACTTCCTTCCATAATTATTATAATTTCAAACTACTATAATTCTTTCCATTATGTGCAAGTAAGTTTGATTGTTGGCTTTGTATCTTTAGATTTCCAGTACTGACTTTATTTAAATTAAGCATATTCTTCTGTTAGCAAAATCCAATTTTAATAGTCAAATTGCAAAACTGAATACCTCATGTATTATAACAATTAATTTATAAATTGCCTAAAATTTTTGTGACATCAAGAAAAGTCTGGAAGAACACTAAGAAAGTGACATTGTCATCTCTTTTACTTATTATTTCAGAAGGTTTTTTTTTTTTTGCTTATTCAAAGATGATAATGACACATTAACTTAACAATTACTCATATTTTTTTTTATTTTACCTGATGACATAAGCAAAAAAAAAATGAATGTTTTAGATTTTCTTAAATTATAATTATTAGTAAAAGTTTTTTCGTTATGTAAAGCACAAACTAAATATCCAACTACTTCAACAGATAAGACCTTTAAACTATATTATTCTCTATTTATATTTTTTCCATTTCCAGCCTTTTCAAAAGGAGCCTAGTTTGCTAATTTTATTGAAGAATAATACTCATATGTAAACATGCATATCAAAACTAGAGACTGAATATGCTTTCTAATAAGCATCTAGAATGTTTTTGAACTGTCAGACAAAAATTATTTGAAATCCAGAAGCCCATCTTTAGTTTCTTTCCATTCTCCACCCCTGTGACATGAATAACCACAATCCTTTGTCTAGCACCACAGATTAATATTGTCTGTTTTTGAACTTTGTACAAGTGGAATCAAACAAGATGCATTCTTGTTTCTGGCTTATTTTACTCAGCATATGTTATGATAGTCAGTCTTACATATAGTCTTATTTCATTAGTATTTACTGCCGTGTATAACATCCTGCTTTGTTAATTTTGATGTAGTAATTCATTCTAGGATTCAGGGTTATGTATTTAATTTCATTCATTCTTAAAAATAATTTTGCCATGAAAAACTTGCCTGTGTCTTTTGTTATCAGGTAAAGGTCAAGATTCTTGCTTTTTAGTTTATTTTCAAATGACTATCCAATTGACCCAGAAAACTCTGCTGTAATTCAGCCTCACCTTTATAATCAATCAAGTGAAATATCGTATCCAGACTCCCTATTCTGGACTTTGAACTATTTTCTATCCTTGTGGAAATACTACACCGTTTAATTTACATTGCTGAATAAGTCAATATGATTAGATTAGTCTTGAGGTCATATTAATCTTCTTTAAATTTACCTATATTCCCAGGTGGTGCTGGTAGTAAAGAAACCACCTGACTGTGCAGGAGACACTGGAGATGAAGGTTAGATCCCTGTGTTGGAAAGCTTCCCTGGAGAAGGAGATAGCAACACACTCCATATTCTTGCTTGGAAAATTCCATGAGCAGAGGAGCATGGGGGGGCTACAGTCCATGGGGCTGCAAAGAGTTGGACATGACTGTATGTCTGAACACATGTATTTCCATGTGCTAAATAATAGAATCAGCTTGTTGATTTTTAAAGGAATAAACTTCTTCTGATATTTTGACTGGGATTGCATAGAACAGGTAAATCAATTTGGAAATATATTAATTATATTTTACAATATTAAGTTTTTAAATGAAAAGAAATAATATATTCCTCCATTTACTTAAGTTTCCTTTAATCTTTCTCCATAATCGATTGCTTTATTGTAGGGATCACAAGGGGCTTCCACAGTGGCTCAGTGGTAAAGAACCTTCCTTCAATGTAGGAGCCACAGGAGACATACTCCAGTATTATTCTTGCCTGGAGAATCCAATGGATAGATGAGCCTAATGGGCTAGAGTTCATAGGGTTGTCAAGAGTTGGTCATGACTAAAGTGACTTAGCATGCACACAGGGATCACAAACATTTTTTAAAAGCTTTATTTCTAGATTTATATGTACTTTAATAATATTTTATGACCCATTTGTGATATATATATATATATATATGTATATGTATATGTATATATGTATATATATGATTTCCCTGATAGCTCAGCTGGTAAAGAATCCATCTGCAATGCAGAAGACTCAAGTTCAATTTCTGAGTTGGAAGATCTGCTGAAGAAAGGGTTGGCTACCCACTTCAATATTCCTGGACTTCCCTGGGGGCTCAGCTGGTAAAGAACCCTCCCATGATGTATGAAACCTGGGCTCTATCCCTGGGTTGGGAAGATCCCTTGGAGAAAGGAATACATACCCACTCCAGCACTCAGACTCTTGTGTATGAAGAGTACTCAAGCTCTTGTGAGTCCCTCAGACTGCAGGGGAATCAAACCAGTCAATCCTAAAGGAAATCAGTCCTGAATATTCATTGGAAGGACTGACGCTGCAGGTGAAACTCTAATATTTTGGCCACCTGATGTGAAGAACTGACTCATTCGAAAAGACCCTGATGCTGGGAAAGGTTGAAGGCGGGAGGAGAGGTGGACGACAAAGGATGAGATGGTTGGATAGCATCACTGACTGGATGGGCATGAGTTTGAATAAACTCCAGGAGTTGGTGATGGACAGGGAAGCCTAACGTGCTGCAATCCATGGGGTCACAAAGAGTTGTAGATGACTGAACTGAACTGACCCATTTAATATTCTGGACTGGAGAATTCCATAGACTGTATAGTCCTTGAGGTGGCAAAGAGTCGGCCACGACTGAGCAACTTTCACTTTCATATACATATATACCTCCATTTCCTTTGGTTCTTTCGAATCCTCATGCCTCTTACTTTTGTTTATTTTTCTTTATCACACTGGTTAGAATTTCCACTACAATATTGGGTAGAAGTCATAATTAGGGGCATCACAATTCCATCTTGATTCCAGGGGATATATTAGTTGATGTTCTCAAGAGACATAGAACCAATAGGCTAGATAGATAGATAGATAGATGGATGATAGATTTACTACAGGAATAGGCTCAAATATTTATAAAGTATGAGAGGTCCCAGGATTTGTGATCTGAAAGCTGGAGAACCAGAAAGGTCTGGTAATTCAGTCTGAGTCAAGACCCAGTGGTTTGTATCCCAGTCTCAGTCTGAAGGCCTGAAAACCAGGAGATCTGATGTCAAGGGCAAAATAGCTCAAGCAGACAGAGCAGCCTTTCTCTTCCTCCAACTTCTTTGCTCTATTCAGGTCCCATCCAATTGGATGATGTCCATCAGCATTGGTGAGGGTAATCTTCTATCGATTAAAAATCCTAAACTTTTCTGGAGACTCCTTCAGACTCGCCCAGAAATATTATTTTACCAGCTGTTTGAGTATCCCTCAAACTAGTTTGACACATAAAGTTAACCATCACAGAAACAAAAAGTCATGAATTCATTATTGAATGTGATTTTGCTCTAACATTTTGTCTTTGTACAATTAAAGGATGTGTTTACTTGCCTCTAAGTTGAAGACTCTGTATTATCCACACATGATTAATTTTAAGTACTTCTCCTTTGAGCGTGGGCTAAGCTTGTTGGCTCACTTCTAATTAATAGAATATGACAAAAGGGACTTAAAATGTGGATGTAAAAGGTGGATTTGCTCTCTACTGGATTACTTGCTCCACACAAGGCCGACTGCCATGCCATGATAACTTTATGGAGAAATCCATATGTCGAGAACCTAAGGCTTCCAGCCAACAGCCAAAAAAGAAGTAAGACCTGCCAAAACCCATGTGAGTGATCTTGAAGAGGATTCTACGGCTATGGTTAAGTCTTGAGATGGCTGTGGAACAAGGCTTGCAGCTTAACCACAATCTTGGGAAAGACTCTAAGCTGAAAAACCCACTAAAGCTCCTTCTAGATTCTGAACCCTTAGAAATTACATGAGACAATGAATGGCTGTTCTTTTAAGCTGGAAATTTGGAGGAAATTTTCAAGTAACCAGTAGATAACTAACATAAGAAATATCCCTCTGTTCCTAGTTTTCTAACATTTTAAATCATAAGTGGTATTTAATTTCTCCTTTTTTCCT